>NC_141704.1:81686402-81993464 GCF_971803275.1 Cyanistes caeruleus
GTTCTTCCTCTGCACCAAAATTAGACTCAGTGCTCGATATATACTGGGGTACAAGGTGAAATGGTTTTTTTCACATTCTAAGAGGTTTTGAGAGATTTCTACAAATTTATAACAAACCCCCAGCATTTAAAAACAAAGGGCATTTTTTTCTTAATTAATTTACTTAAATGCATAAGTATATAAAAGCATTCATGGACTCCAGAAACACACATGCATACCCTGTATAGCTATGGATAGTACAGCCATTGGGGCTAAATTAATTTTAAACAGACACAAAGACTGCTAACTTTTTTTTGGTTTATTTCTAAAAAAATATATCTAAAAAAATGATCTGTCACTGGAAATGTCTTGTAGCAATATTGCTTTTCGTTCATTATGGAGGTTTTTTTTTCATTTTCAGGAGAAGGCTTCATTTTTGTGAAACACAAGAAGGACAGCAATTTAAAGGAAATAGAATTAATTTCTAAGAGATTCCAAAAACTGAAAAAATGTAATTTTTTGTTGATATTTTTTCACTAGACTATATACAAAACCCATTTTATTTATTTTTTTATTTTTCACAGTTGCTTTATTTTTGAGTAGATGAAAATGTTACTTTTCTCAAACAAATGCAGTAGAAAAATAAAGAAACTTTTGACACATACATTTATATATTATCCATGTAGCCATGATTCACAAGCTTATAAAAGTAGAAAACTAAGACATACACACCAGGACAAGGAGCTAAACTCTGTCTTTGGCTGAAGGATCTCGAGTAGATAAATCCTAATTACTCATATGAAAACAAACCGGTGTTGAGAAAATGTGGTCACAAGAAGAAAGTACCAAACAGCTGAGACTCCACATCTAATTGATCTTGTAATTCCACTAATTAGGGACTCTCTGAAGAAAATGTAATGCTGTAATGCCTCAGTGAGATTTTCTGCACTCCTCTCCCTTCTCCTCACCTGGTGAGTGGTGCATGAGGTCAGGACGACAGCAGAGCCCACGGCCCTCCCAGCCCCCATGTGCTCAGTGCTCCCCATCCCCTTACCATGGTGCCTCCAGAGGTGTTTCCCTGCCTTTGGGATCCCTTTGGGATGGCTGGTGGCAGCTCTGTGCCGGAGCCTGGCTCTGGGCTGCAGGGCAGGAGGAACCCCTGGCCCGGCACCCGGCACCTGCTGCTGCGCTTCAGCGTCACAGCGCTGGGGGAAGAGGTCACCCTGCTGCCTCCAACACCCCTCTTGTGCAAATCCTCCCTCACAGGCTGGCCTGACACACCCCAGGCTTCCAGCTCAGTGCAGACAGCGTTGGCATGCTTATTAATTTGGAGTGTGGCCATGTGGCATGTTGTACACTGTGCTTTCTCAAACCTCGGGGTTTTACGTCACCTGCAACATGCCAGTTCCCTGTTCTGCCAACACGTACTGCTGTAGGTGAAAATCACACCTCAGTTCCAGCACAGAAGGTGTAAGAGAGCAAATGAATGGAAAGGAGAAGGATAGAAGAAAAACAGATATCTGGAAAGTAAACATAATTATCATTCTTAAGTGTGCTCTATTAGTGCTTCTAAATGATCTCCTGGCTTCTCTATTAACATTTCAATTTACTCCTATTACTTCTCTTTCCATGTGCAGTCATCCAGGCTGTCAGCAGGATGGGACAGCTTTCAGTACAGACTCTCACTACTCTTCCCAAACAAACAGGAAAAGATTTGATTCCTATTGCAGTGTTTATTGCAGGACAGGTCTGGAGGCATCACCCCAAAATTCTGACACCAAATTGGTGCAGTCGCCTCCACCCTTTTGCTCTCTCTGCACTAATTCCCCACTGGAAACAGCAGCTTCTCTCAGTATAGAAATCCTCATTTTGATGCAACTCCTGGGTAACAAAGAGGAAGGCACACTTGATTATTGAATCTGTGTTATGTATCCCCAGACTCTATAAATGTACTGTTTATGATGATGTTTAATCAGCAGACATTAAATAGACAATTCCTAAAATGTAGGTTAGTCTACCCTGACATGACGATATTAACAGATTGTTCTGTCACTGCTGGTGACCAGCATAGAAGTATCCTCTTTAACACCTGCATTTTAAGAGTGAGAAATAGTTCATACTGGTTTTTATAAACTCACTTTGGTACAGTCTTCATTTTGCTGCTCTTTACATAAACATGCAAACCATTACTCTTTGCTTTTGGCTGGGAAAAGCTACAGAGCCATAATTTTTGGAGCCATAGTTGTTTTTTAACAAAGAATTTCCATTATAATTTCCATCTGCTGCTTTGCTTAAACTGAATCTCAGAGTTCTTCAGAAAACCATCAGGTCATTGCTTTGAGACTAAGGAATACTCTCACATTTTCATATCTCTGAAAATGGCATTTTGGAATAACTTAGAACTCAGAAGTACCATTGTACTGGTTTAACTCCAATTGGCAACTGAGCACTGAACCAGAAGAGTAAGAACCTTGGGTTGAGGTCTAGTTTAACACACAAAGCCAAAGTTGTGCCCATAAGCAAAGCAAAGCAAGGAGTGGATTCACCACTTCCCATGGGCAGGCAGGAGTTCAGCTACAACCAGGACAGCAGGGCTCCATCACTGGCTCGGGAAGACAAACACCATCCCTCTGAATGTCTTCCCCTTTCTCCTTCCTCCCCCAGCTCAATATGCTGGGCAAATATGCTGGAGATTGAAATACACCAAGAGGCAAATGAAGGACAGTCAGCTGCTTTTCCTCCTCTGCTGGATGTACATCCCTCCCTCCTGGTTGCCTAAATGACTCACCAACAGTGTGAGAAACATGGATTATTTTAGAATACTATTATGCCATTTTACAAAACAGTGCACTCTTAATAAGTTCTTAGGTGATCACACAAAATCCTCTTTTCCTTTTAATTTGGGACATGTAAGCATTTGCATTTCCCACACATTATAATACCTTCCTCAGACAGTGAATGAAGATTTAAACACTTTGCATTCCCTGTAGAACTGTTTTCTGTTTTTCTGTTGCCACCTGCTGGGCAAACCAGCAGCATCTCATTTCAGGATTTCTGACCTTCTCTAGTCTAATAATTAAGTACCTGTATAACATTGCTACACTGATAAAATACTGGTTTTCAGGCATTATCCCTGAAACAGAGAACTGTGCTATGGATTTTTATTTGTAGAGTTTCTCCCCCAATACAACAAGGTCAGAACTATAGTTAGTTCTAATGTGAAGATACATTCATCTAACAATGATGAATACCAGGTATTTTATTCTTGGTAGTATTGGTCTTGGACATCCCAAAATGCAGATTTACGCCCTACCAACACCATCAGTGGATTAGATCTCATCAGATTCACACCGAAGACATTCTTGACTTAATTCAATCTCTGCTGAAACTATGAAACAATGTGAAGCAATTCTGGAAAACTGTGATATACTTTGTAGTGTATCAATAGAATAAACACAATTTTTTTTCATACCCTCAATCACAGCACAAACAAGCAACTCTACAAAGAGGTCAATCAGTAGTCATTTTATTATAAAAATTAGATACTGCAGTTTTAGTATTAATTGAAAAAAAAAAAAACCCCTGATAGCTTATTTCTGCCTTCTTGTTCTCTCATGATGATTTAAAAACAATATAAATTCTAAATCAGTAGTACCCCAATAAAGTCAACATTTCCAACCTACACTTAAAATAAAGTTGATTGTTAAAAATCCTGGTAAATGACACTTAACAGCATTCTAAAAACTGTGAATAGCCTGCTGAAACCACTGGTCCAAACCAACCCTCAAAACAGCATCTCTGCCATCCAACTAAAAACAATGCCAGAAGACTACAGCAAAAAGTGTTCATTACCTAACAGTTACTTTGGTAAGAATTTGGCCTGACTTCACAGTGAAGTTTGCCATTTCATTGACTGGCTTACAAAGGACTTAACCTGAGGCCTTGCAAAGCAGTGGGGGAAGAAGACTCATTCTGGTCATTTCTTGGAAGAGCTCAGCTCCAGACAGAGCTTTTGTGTTTCACTCTACCTGATTTCACATCAAGTGTTGGTTTCAGGAACCATTTAGCAATACCAAAGGCTGTTCCTCCCTGTGTGTGCAGAGTATGTAAGAAATTACTTTTTTATATGGAAAAGCTATGTGCTACTTAACCTGGTGCAGAGTCCTGGCAGAGACAAAATCTTTGGGGAGGGATATGGGATTGGTCTGGGTTTTAAAACCTCTGGAGACAACTAGGCAAGGTCGTTACTGCACTCATGAATAACCTGCCTGAGCTTGTCTGACAATAGTGCTGGAGGGTAGCTCTTTTTGGGATAATTTTAGATGAAACAGACAACTATTTTTAGTAGTGAAGATGAGACTGTTTGCAAAGTGCCCCAGTAGGGAGCAAAGCAACAGATCCCACACAGTCTGAGGGTACCAACACACCCATCTGTGTGAAGAAAACAGGAACAGCCACCAGCTTGGAGAATGGTTATTGCTAGAGACAAAGGGCACTACTGCTGCCAGACACCACACTGGGATCTCTCCTTGGAATTGACCTCTTGCCAATTGATGAGAAATGGGTGAATGGATGGAGGAGAAATTCATGTTCTACCCCAAACCTCCAGTTTCTGCCCCAGGCGGTTAGAAATGGAGTTGGTCTGGTGACAGACCTGCAGATGTACAATTTTCTTGCCACTGATCTGGGGTAGACCTTGTGATGTCAGAGAAGCATCTTTTTCTATAAAAAATAATCTTCTGTTCTGAATGACAGAGCATTGCTGAGCTACTCCTATCTAACCTAGGGCTTTGGGTACTGGGGACTTGGGGAGCAATTCTAGATATACAGAGAGACTTTTTGACATCTATGTGAACAAAGCAAGAGGTAGGGAAAGAGTAAAACAAAGCAACAACTTGAGTTGTTCAACTAGACAATAACATAGAATATAATTTTAAAAAATAACTCTATTGCCTTACCACCACCACCAAGTGCTTCTAGGAATGACTATGCATCAGGCAAGCACTAAGTGCTGTAATATGCATTTAAGAAGAGTAGGTACAGCACAACAGTCTTTGTGGCCCACCACCCCATCTTTCTGGCTTAAATATGACTAAAATCCAGGGTGCCTATCCAAAGAGGCATCAGTCACAAGAGAAACCATGGCTTTCAAAACGTAATAGGCTTTAGCATCTCCAGTGTTTTTCTTCCATGTGCTTGTCCTAAACCCCATGCTGCAGGAACTGGGCTTTTCAGATGTCTTCAGGCAAAACCCCTAATCACTGGTACTCTGCTGCCTTCTACAGTCACACCTCCAGGAACACTATTGCACTTGTTCAGAGAACTGCTCAGCATTTGCAAGGATGAGAACTTCTTCCACAGTTCAGAACTGGCTACACAACCCTCACTCAAGAGACACATCCAAAGCAAAGTGTTGGAAAAGCTTGAAAAAGAGGATTGAAAAGGAGGATTCTTATTCAGTTGCAGATAGGGAAGGAGTGGCTTTACCCTAGTGTTGGACAGGACCAAGCAAAATGTCAGGAAAACTTGCTGTGGCTTCAAAATTCATACACCACCATTCCCTGTCTGGAGAAATTCCAGGAGTTCACAGGTGGTCATCTCAGATTTCACCAGTCCCTGAAGAGCCTGGTAACATCCCCAAGACAAAGGCAACACCTTCAGTGGAGGAAGACACTTAGTCTCGAATTGGAGGCCTATGGATTGGAGAAAGCACGGCTGCCCAAGCCTGTCTGAAGAGCTGGACCAGTTTGTAAATGAATGGCAGTGATGTGGGAGAAGCTGCAAAGCAGAACAAAAAGGTAAAACCAGCTTAGTAAAACTAACTAGGTAAAATTAACATACACTAAACATATCAAGAAAGAACTACCCCCAACTAGAGTTAATAAAAATCCAGCTCTCTTCCTTCCTCCAGTGAGGAAAAGGCTGAGTTTAGGACAGCTCTGCCTGCCTCTCACAGTCTGTACCTTGTCTGCTGGAAAGAGTTTTCAGAAAACTGGCATTTGTGGAGCTTCATCTTTCTACATGGACTGCAACTGGAAACATTAGACAAACTAAGCTCCTAGTCACCCAGATTTTGTGTCTCCCTAAGACATTTACCACACTTAGTACAAGCAAATAATTTATTTTCCATAGGCACAATGAAATTTGAAAAATTGGAAATCTTAATCATGTACCTGGGTCTAATCTCACCACCACCAGGTACAGCAAAAAAGTAGCCAAGAGCATCTTCTTGTAAGGAAGTAAATAGAAGTGATTTGACATGGACCTCATTGCTCTACGCAGCAACGTCAACATGGTCAGGAGCTTTTGGGAAAGCACTCCTGGGAAACAAGAACAGAAAGGCTGTTAGGGCAAGGTAAAGTTTAAAAAGTAATCACACAGATATAGACAATAAAAAAACTAAGATACTGGAAGTCTGCATGAGAGCTGGGTTGGGTTTGGTTTTTTATACAACAGAGAAACAGTACAATTTTGTAATACACTTTATTATACTTCTTTTTTAGGCATCTACTTTACTGCAATATGATCTTATACCACAGTAGTGCCAGCTTCTGTCCTGGGAGAAAACATCAAATGATTTACAGATCTGGAGAAGGAGCAGTACTTTAAAATGCTAGACAGGCATTGTTATACTTGGACTCAACTGTAAATGGAAATTAAGTAAATTGTACACAGAGCCAACAAAACATACCCTTAAAGGATTGCCAGGTAGTCTTAGTTTTCCTTTTTTACCTTAAAAAAAAAACAACCAAAACCTCCACAGTGCTTTTGATCCAGAACATTTATTGTCATCTCCTCATGTTGGCAGAGACTAAATATGCCTTGCAATTCTCAGCAACGGTATCACTAACACTTTTCATTCCTGCTGTGATACACAACAGGACTTCCTCACAGCAATATTCTTAATAGCTGCTACCCTTCGCCAGCAAGGGACCAGCTTGAAATGAAACCATAAAAAGAAGAGCACAAGCAACAGAGGGAAAGCCCACCCAGAACAGTTTCTGTGGCCGGGTCTTGCTGCTCCTCAGCAGCCGAGTGTGTCTCTTCGCGCTGAGCCCAGTGGCGGCGGCTCTCGCGGATGGTGCCGAGGAACGCCAGCTGCCGCTCGCTGTCCAACGCAGCACAGCCCTGCACCAGCTCCTCCGCGCCCTCGAAACGCCCCAGAGGCAGCAGCACCTGCTCCAGGTACAGCTCCAGCAGCGCCCCGAACTCGGGCAGGCTCTGGTTGGCACAGGCTCTCAGCCAGCTGCTGCCGACCTCCAGCATCACCTGCGGCTCTCGCACTTTGCTGTACAACAGGATGCTGAAATGCAAGGGAGAAGCAGGAGAAAACCCAAAGTCTTTGTGAGAGCTACAACCCACACGCAGCTCTCATGAAGGTAGGAACCAGGGTCTACATCAACACACACAGAGAATTCTGAGGCAGACAACAGGTGCAGTTATCGATGTTACTCTCTCAGCATCACCTCTTTTGGACTTGATCGCCACGAAGCAATCTTGCAGGCATGCTCCAGCACACACAGGTCAAGAACAGGCCTGTCCCAGATTTCACTTACACCACACAAAGTGAAAACATCACGTAATAGCCAAGCCTGGCCTGCAGTTAAACCTAAACGCAAGCCCTGTGTGTACATCTGACAGCAACAGACAGAAACTCACCACAGCTCCAGAACTTTTGGAGGCAGATGTTCAGGTACATGGTAATACTGCAGCACCCAAGACAGAACTTCTCTCCACCGGTTCATCTCGGCCAGTGCCTGAATCCCCACAACACAAAGGGAGCATTTCACTTCTGCAAAACTGGTAAGGAACAGACACCTAAATAAGTGCTTCTTACAACAACATTTCCCCTTGTATCCCTTCCAGTGAGCTTCAGTGCATCCCAGGTACCCCACAGCTCTCTGCTTTCCCTCTACTTATCCTCTATAAAAAGGCCAATTAGACCTCCTAGGATACACACTGTATCTCTGAGAGAACGAAGGGAAGGCTGCTGGGCACACCCCACCTCCCTCAAACACAACGAAACGCGTTAATACCGACAGGGATAAAAGAAACCCCAAAGCAGCGCAGGCGTGGCCTGAAGTTGGAAGGCAGCCGGGCGCTGGTGCGACACCGAGCAGCTTCCCCGTGCCCGCCGCTCGCACCTCTCGGGGCCGGGGCCGGGTCCCAGGCTGTCGCAGCCCGCCTCACACCGCTCCACGGCGGCGGCGAAGTCTCGGTGCAGCACCAGCAGATCCGCCGCCTCCTCCAGCAGCGCCGCCGCCTGCGCCGGCCCCGGGGCCCAGGGGGGCGGCTCGCCCCTCATGGCCCCGGCGGGAGGGCTCTCCCCGGCCCCGCACGGCTCTGCCTCAGCCTCCGGCTCCAGCGCCGCCACCGCCCCCGCCGGGGCCCGGCTCGGCTCCGAGCCGCTCGGGCAGGCACCGGAAAGCCGGGCTGGAGCCGCCCGGCAGCGGAAGGGCCGCCCCGGAGCATCCCGCGGGCCGCCGGGATGTGTAGGCCCTGCTGCTGGGCCTGGAGCGTCCCTTACGAGGAGAGGCTGAGGGAGCTGGGTCTGTTCAGCCTTGGGAAGAGACGACTGAGAGGGAACCTCTGTAATGTGAATAAATACCTAAAGGGAGGGGCTAAGAAGATAAAGGCAGGTTCTGCTCTGTGGTACCGAGCAGTAGGACAAGAGGCAAGGGGCAGAAACTGACGCACAGTAAATTCCGCCTGGGCAGGGGGAAGAGCTTTAGTGTGCGGTGAGCTCGCACTGAAACGGCTTGGCCAGAGCAGGTGTGCAGTGTCCCTTTATGGAGATATTCCAGAATGGCCTGGATGCAATGACCCTGACGGAGCAGGGAGCTGATGACCCTCTGTGCTCGCTTCCAGCCTGACCCCGGCCGCGACCCTGCGGGGATCAGCGGTGCAAAGCGGGCTCTGTGGGACCGACATCGCTGCCCGTCCCTGCCAAAACGCGCTTCCTTCATCTCCTCCCTCCTGTGGCCGCCGAGGGAAAGGGGCCGAGCTCGCCTCGGCTGTTCTCCCCGCGGCCGCCGGGAGTCAGCCCAGCCCCGGGAGTGTCCCGGTTCTCCTCTCCCGGGAGCCGGGGATGGATCCCGCCCGGCCGGGGATGGATGCTCTCCGTTCCCCGCCGCCTCCTCCTCCGGGCACCTCTCCTCAGGCACCCCGTGCCCGCAGGTTTAAGCACATCACGCTGTTAATGGAGTTGGGGTGTAATGACAGCGTCTCCAGCAGTGCCCGGCAGGCAGAGATTGGCGTTCTCCTCCGGTTGTTGTTTAAAAACAGCAGGGTGTCTTGGTTACAAGGTAATTGCCTCAAACGCTCTTCAAAAAGGGATCTCTACAGGAGAGACGGGATTGATTTCTCTCGCAGCCTTTTTAAACAACAGACACATTTATCTGTCCCCCACTATGATTATGTAATTTAAAAAAAAATCAAACGGGCTGATACAAAACACGCCGCATAGTGAAACACATCTTTTAAAGAGGATTTTCTATGCCTTTTCAGTGTGGGGAATCTGATTAAAAAGTTGATCAGAGCTCTGTTTTTCTAGGTAGCTGTTTCCCGGAGGCAGGACCACGCACCTGCCCCTCTCGGCAGCAGGAGCAGCTTTTACACAGCGGCGCATCCAAGGGGTTGGACACCGCCCTTAGCTGTGGAAGAGATTCCCGAAGGATTCTGGCTGGCTAAGGTGAAACCACTGCACAGAAACATGTGAAAGGAAGGGCCCAGCAGCAAGCAAAGGCAGAGATAAAGGCGTTTCAGACTTCTCTTTGTGTTGCTCGGTGCTTGCAATTCGGAAAACAGCATTCCTTTTTGGGAACTACAAGTCCCAAAGTGCACTGTGGGAAGAACGTGCCTCGTACCAGCTAGTGCCCAGCACAAATTCCCAAATATGGATAAGGAATCAACTTTGAAAAAGACTCACACTGGCTTGGATGCTCCTCACTGAGACTCAGAAAAGGAGTGGGACAGCACAAAAACAAGGTGAGTTCGCGCTATGCAAAGATGCTGTTGGAGGATTTCTTTCATGGGGTGCAGCCAGTGATGTTCTGTCCCTTAGAAGGGCAGCCCAGCATTGCCCTGGTGATGTTTGCAGGAGGTGGTGTGGCCACGGAAGAAGCTTTTGGAGCGGGGCTGTTGTTTCAGGTGGGGAGTGAGTCAGATCCTGTCTCCCCGCGGATGCGCCTGATGAATAAAGACCTATGGAAAGACAGAGCTGCAACACTGATGCAGTTATGTTAGAGGCTGGGAAGGGTCAGGGAGAGGTAGAAGCTGCTCTGAACAGCAGCTCCGTATGAGTTGCAGTGTGTGGTTGTATAAGAAGACAAGGTGGACAAGCAGCCTTGTAATAACAATAATTATAGGTTAAATTAATTTCCCCGTAAGGCATGGTAGAATGTTTTTGTACTTCACCCCTCTTCCTAGAGGGGACAGTGTGGTGCCTTGAAGGCCAAACCTCTCGCAGCTCTCTGACCTGCAAATAACACTCAGTAACAGGATTGTTTAACTTCAGGACAGGAACAATTACCTATTTTACCGGCTATTAGTTAACAAGCAAAATGAAATCATTCTGAAACAGAGTAATCTTCGTGGAGATGAGAGACGCTTCTGCTGGGCACAGGTGGAATCTTGGTGGCTGACCTGGTCACGGGCAGCATCAGCTCCTGCCTCTGTTTCTCTGGCTGGCAGTCAGGCAGGCTCCTGGTGCAGCTCAGATGCTGTGTGGGGACATTCTGCTGCTGGGTGACGTCAAGTGCAGCTGGCCAGCTGCACCCATCATCCCAGCACCCTCCTCCTGCTATGTAGGGTCATGGAGCAGCACAGCCGGCGCAGCGCTGCAAATGCAGGAGCTGCAGCGCTCGGGAGGAGAGCCTGAGACCGTTTGGGCTGCTGAACCGAACTGTCAGATGGATACTTGTTGCCAAGTCAGAATGATGCTGTTTTTCCATCTTTCCATGAATGGTAGCAGCTTAAATTGTCTTAAAGCTGGAAGGGTCCGTCTTGTGCTTGAAGCAGCTACGCAGCAGGGCAATGTCTCGTGCTACACAGGAAAGCAGTGTTTTTGCCTGTGCTCCTGGATAACAGTTTCTAGAAACCAGAAAAGCTACAGTCAAACCACCTTGCTGTCAGTGACAGGTAGTATGAGGGGAGTACCATAGTGGGGTTTGTGTCCTGGGTGGGATGTCCATGCCCAGCTTGTTGCCTTTTATACAAAGTCAAGGAGGGCTTTTTCCCCCGTCTTTTTTTTGTATAGGAGAAGGAAAAATGAGTTTCAGCAAGGCCTTGTTTGTGTGTGCATCATCTGTGGATTTGCTGGTTCCCCTCCTCCCTCTCCTGCCAGGCAGTTTGAGGAGAGTTTAGGGTTACAGGCACCTGTGATGAGGCCTCCTGAGGTAAATCGCCTCAGCTATTAATCCAGATCTGACCAGCACACGGTCACAGGGCCAGAGGGCTGGCAATCAGTCTTTTTCTGTTGTCTCTTCTGTGTCAGTAGGCTGTTAATAGGAGATTAGCAGCATTAGGGAGACTTTGAGCTAGAAATGGTGAGGCCCTATGATTTGATTTGAAGAGAAAGAAACCCTCCTACACTCGTATAAAAACAAACAGAAGAGCTGGAAATTATAAACGGCATTACAAACACAACTGAGGAAAGCACGGCCTCTAGGAAAGATGTGGAGCTCTGTAGTACCTCATAGCTTATCAGCAGTACTTTAACAAAGCAATGATGTCCATGGAGACCTCAGGTCCCAGGATGCAGGGATAAGAACCACTCTGTTCTTATCACTGTGGATGCTAACTATGAGCAAAAGCAGGGAGCACAGTGCCTGTGGAATATCAGGCTGCATAATTTTCTCAGTCTCGCCTGAGAAAGTGGCCTGGGAAATCATAAGGAGGAATTAAAACAATCCTCAGAGATAACACAGCCTTGCAGGTGCTGTTTGTCAGTTTCTTGTTTTCTTGCAAGAGAAGGTCGAGGGGTGGTGAACCCCACTGACCAATGATGGTGATGTGTTAGTTTACTAACACATACTTAAAAATACTTACTTAAAATATTTTCTTACTAAAAAATAAGAGTTTTGCCTTTCTGTACTTTTACATATCGGTCTATAAAAGAAGATCTGAGGTAATAAACCTTGGAGGAATTCTCCTGTTCAACTCCCAAGAGAGTCTGTGTCGTTCTTCTCACCGTTCCCAATAGAGCGACATTATCACTACGTGCTTTTGTTTGACTCTGGCGAGACCATGACATGCTGGAATCTGTAATTCACTTGTAATTTTCATCAGCAGTAAATCCCTATTAAATATGAAGCTGGCTGGCTGCAGATCCCTTCAATTAGCCCAGATTCAGGGCTTCCCTGGCTGCTGGCAGGCGGTCTGCAGAGCCTGGGGCTGGGTGAAGGTGAGCTTTGAACAGATGGCCCATGGTGATGCTCTCTTATCTCACCCAGCACTGTGGCCCAGCATCACAGCTATTTTTTTGTTAACAAAATAGAGCTGGTTAGAGGAGACTCACCTGACTTTTGAGCCCACCTGCTGCTGTTCCTAGTCAGTGTATTTAAGTGTCTGATGTTGGCTATATCCAGAGCTATGTAAACAACAGGCAAAGACGGTGCAAAGCAGAAAAGACAACTGCAGGGGCAGTCACAGGCACGGTCCAACTGAGGAATATCACATAAAACAAAAGAGAAAATCTCTGTTTCAACCTTCATCACAGATGTAGAAACACTGAGTGAGGTGTAAACACTGGGAACTGGGAAACTGGAAACACAGGGTAGTGTTCGCAACTTGTCAAAACTTGAGTTTTACTCGGATAATAACAAAACCTTTCCGAAACAAAGAGCAATTTTAAGTTGATTAAGTCCCTTTCTTTGCTTCATAATCAAATAAAATACTCACCTTGGCAAGGCAGCTGTCAAAGAATAGCAGCAGTTACTTTGATTTAATTGTTACTGTTATAATAGTCATAATTAGTGCTGGGTGGGGCATTTCATAGCTGTAAGGTGACCAATTTGGTTCAAGGCCTAGGGCATCTTCTTTTCTTCAGCTAGTTATTATCTTTGAGAAAATACTGAAGCCTGTCATCACTATGGGTCAATTACACCCTGTTTGCCTAGCCCAGCGTCTCTTTGCTGATCGCTTTAGAGTCACAACCCCTCTAACAGTTAATGCCTCTTCTCAAGGCCCAACTTGCCAAAATCAACTCTCATCCGTGAGTCTCCACCTTTCCTTTTTTTTCAAAAGCCAGCCTTGTGCTCTCACGACTGGAAGAAAGGCTTGACAGTGTGAATCCTGGAACTATTTGTACCACAAGGCAAACAAGGTGATTTGAGAAAATGGTTCTTCTCGTTTTTAGCTTTCTGACATCTCGGTGTTTCTTTTCACAGCGTCACCTGTCCCTCATTCTGAATGCACATTTACTGTGATCTGTGTTAATTATCTCTACAAGCAGGCAATGCACCTTCTGCATCTTGAATTGGAAATTTCAGAGTGTGCTACAGAAGTTAACAAACTCTTTTCCATCTCAGTCTGCTGGTCCTGGCTCTTGTGTGGCCTTGTGTTGCTCACAGAAGTTGTGATGCGAGGTTGCTTTAGGAAAGCCAGCAATGCTGCAGAATTGTGTGGTAGCAGTGCCTGAGCCTTGGAAAAATCCCCTGGGAAGGGGCTGTTTGTGGTGGGCAGAACTCCCCTGCTTGCTGTTTGTGCTCCTGAACTTGATACAGTAATTTACGGGTAATTGCTGTTTTATGAACCTCCATGTGAGCTTTTTTTTTATTTATTTATTTTTTTAAATATAGTAAATTAATAGTAATTAGTAAAATTAGTATTTTAATAAACTTGCAGCACCTTTTCTGGGAGGATTTCTCCTCTCCTCTGGAAGATCTGTGTGCTATTTCAGGGTCTTACAGGTTTGAGAGGTGTGCTTACACCGTGTGTAGGATTAATGTCTCAAGCAGTGTATTGGCCCTCGTTTCTCTCTTTCCCTCTCTCGTACTCGCTGCTTCTTCTCATCTTTCTTGGCAGCACCAGGTGCAGACAAAGGTAGGATTAAATGTCTAATTAGTTTATGTAGCCTTACACATACATGGTTACTTCTTGGCACTGGGGGAAGGGCAGCCGGTGAGGAATCCAGCCCTTGTCTCACAGTGAGGTTTTCAGCTTTGGGAGCAGCCTGAGCCCAGGCAGACCCAAAAGGCAGGCCAAATTTTTCTAGACACATTTTTCTTCCAGATGCCTGTTCAAGGAAGAAGTTGAAAACTCAGTCTGTATTACCAAATCTGAAATAATTTCTCATTTAATGTTAGATCCAAAAAGTTTATTTCCAAAATATGACTCAGTGTAGACAGCCTGAAAGAACTTGCTTGAAACATAAAGCCACTAAACTATAATTAATATGTTTTGGAACTACACTGTAGATGGGACAAGTTGTATTTATAATATTTTTAGCTTATCAAAGTGAACTTTAGCTCTCCTGTCTCCCACTGCCACCAGCCTTCAGCAGACATAGCCAGGGGAACAGAGAAGAAAATTGTCATTGTCTTTCCTACCTGACAGAAGGCTTATTTGGTTTGAAATTCCAGTTGTGCTTATGGAATGCTCCAATATATGAAAAGAAATGGATGAGGGCAAAGCAAAGGATCAAGAGTACCCTGCAGCTGTGCACACCAGCAAAATAAAATCACTCCAGAGCAAAGCAATAGAAATGGGATTCATGTATGAGTTCTGACCAGACCTTCAAGGATAGTAAATGAGGTGGATTCTGCCAGGGATTGGGAACTTCATTTTTGCTCTCAGGGATGGACAGCAGTGCCCTTACATTTCTCATGGAGTGTCTGTGATGAGAGAGAGCTGCATGCTGGTGTGTCAGCCTGGCACTCAGAGTACAACCAAGTCATGAGGGTGGAGGTCACTGTAAAAACAGCAAGGTTAAGTGAAATAGGGCCATGAGGAGGTCATGGTGAATTTGAAAGGGAGAGTGGATGGACAGATGTGACTGATGATAGCTCTGGTGACTGAAAACAAAACCTTAAATAACTGAAATTTGTATTCAAGAACACTTGTCCTGTCAGGACTCTACATCTGTCTTTCTGTGTCAAATCAAGCTGCAGTTCACAGCAGTTCACATTTCCAATGCACTCTGAGCTGCTGGAACAATATATCTATTCTGAGCTCCCCTTGCAAGGCTGTCTCATTCCAAAAGGTGTGCTCACAAGGAGACATTCAATACTAGAAACATCGTCAGATAATTTTAGGAGGTGGAATCACTGCATGCTGAATCCCCAAAGGAGCTGACTCTCTAAACAGTCTTAGCAGGGAAGCTTGCTCTGTAAATCATTACCAAAAGTCGGGCTGAAAGCGTTAAAACACTTGGTACAATAAGCACGTAGGTTCTGCCTCGATCTTCCAAGCCACCGTGGTTTATTTTCCTAAGCTTGCCGTGATCAAAGCAGGTTCTTTGGTGTTGCTATTCATGTGGCAAGATTCAGACTGGTCAGAAATAGGGACTAAACCTCCAGAGCTGCCCGAATCATAGGGTTAAAAGAGGACTGTGAAGTACTTAATAGGCTGCCTACACAGTGCTCAGCAAGTCAGAGGTTAACAAAGGACCTTATTATTTGAAAAGATAATTGAGGCTGAAAACAAGTCAGCCATCTCACAACTAAGCCGTGGAGATCATCAGTTTGTGTGAACAATAGCTGATGATGTTCGGGATTCAGTGAGTTAAGTGGTTAATCCTATACAGAAAGCTGAATCCATAATGCACTTTAAATAGGGGAAATCCACCCAATTTGACCCCTGGAGAATTGCTTCCTGCTGTTATGCTGATGGATATGTCTATAAATATCATGGAAGCCATCAGCAGATAAAATCTCAGCGAGCTGAAAAGCCTCTCCCTATTAAATGATACATTGATCTCCATGAAACAGCAGGAGCCTGGGGTAAGGAGCCACTGAAACCAATCCTCCTGCTCTCCCCAGATCACTGTAGCCAAACAGAATTAAGTGCCATACACTGTTTCCATCTTGATTCAGTGGGGAAAAAAATCAAACCCTTCACACACCCTCTCTTCCTTCTGTCTTCCCCACAAGGCTGCTCCTTACACTCTGTATGGGTCACTCAGGCAGCAGTTCATCAGCCTTTTGCTGCAGTTTGTTCCAAATTTGTACTTCCTTTATATCCCTCAGAGAAATCCTTCACTCAGGACACTTTGGGCACAAAGCTGCCAAAATGTGTAGGATGCTCCAGCAGGTTTGTGTGTCTTCTCCAGCACAGGCACCAAGGGGTGCCAGACAAACTTCAGCAGCCACTTCTGCTCATCCTCACCTTCTTCTGTCACTTTTGGATTTTAGCAAAAGAGTGTTCACTCTCCTGGTTTGGGGCTTGTTTGGGTTTTTTGTTTGTTTCTTTTTGTGAGGTTAGTTTGTTTATAGGGGTTTTGGTTTTTTGTTTGGTTTGTTGTTGTTTTGGGGTTTTTTGTGTGTTTGGATTTATTTTTTTTTTTGTTATTTATAGCTCAAAATCTTAAGGTTTCAAAGCCTATTGTGTTATAAAGTAAGGCCTGGCTTGTGATTTTCTACTCCCTGTTGGTGCTGCATACCATGGAACATGCACATACACACAGCAGCATATAGATTTTACCCCCTTCATTTGAACTCTCCATACTGCCTGTATAATGTCTCCATATCTGTATGTGTATGCAGGTCTCAGAGCAAGCCTGCTGATTTTCTGGTGTTTAAACCAGCTCTGTTCTAGCTTGTTTTCTGTATCTTCCTTTTCTGCACTCTCCATTTGTTACCCTCCATTTTTTCTTCCTCCATTTTGTTCTTTCTTTTCTCCTCCAGCAATGACTTACTGCAGATTTCATCATTTCTCAGCACTGGGGACTATGACTGGCAGTTGTGCTGGGCAAACCCTTGGACATCCTGGTGGGATTTACATGGAAAACTTGTGCTGTTAGCAATCTCCATTCCAGAGTTATTGAGGACCAAGGCAATAAAGATTGGAAGTAAGCAGAGTTTCACAGTCCCCACAAACCCATAACTGCATACAGTGTGAGGATACAGAAGGAAAGGGGATTATGAGGTTCTTTCCCTTCTCTCCATGGACCTTTCTGCTTAGAAAATTCAAGGATTGTCTAGGCAAGGAAGGGAAGAACATTACAGGGACTTCATTTCTGGACTTATCCTTTGCTGCTTCGGTGTCTTTGAGCATGAGAGTCCTTTCCTTTGGAGATTCTAGAAGGAGTTAAAATAAACTGGGACATAAGGGAAGGATCATGAGATTCACCAGCTCAGCCTGTCCCACTGGCACTCATGGCTGAGTTCAGTGACTCAAAGAAATGGGCTCTCATTACCTCTGAAGAGCCAATGCACTCCCAGAAAACGATTCTGCTCCGTTTTCGGCAGTATCAACAAAATCGTTTACCGAGTTCCAAAGGGTGATATTTTTGGCATTCCTGTGGCCTGTTTTGGCTTGTTGAATGTTACTTATGAGTAAGAAGGAAAGAACTCGACTTGATGCTCAGTTCTAAAGCAGAATTTGTATGGCTGACAGTTAAAGGAAAACAAAACGAATGGAGTATTTTGTGTGCTTATCTCCCAGGATCTGCAGAGACAATAACTACAGAGACAGCTGCTTTCAGTGCAGGGATATGTCCTGGTTTTTAAAAGTCATGTCTCTGGTCTCTCAAGACAGCTGCAACTCAAGACACCCAAATTCACTACTCGAACACCTAATTGTAAATGGGCTGCCCAGAGTCATAGGAGATCATGGGGAGGTGGGTGGGATTTCTGTTACAGACAGAAAATTCTCCCTCTGCCCTGGAAGCCACATTGACCGTGACTCTGGAATCTGTGCTCAGCCCCTGTGGCACCAGGAGAACCCTGCTGAGGCTTCCTAAAGGAAGGATGGAACTGCAGATATTTCCAGGTCTGGAAAACCGGTGTCCTGTAGGGAGGGGCTGTATCCACCCTTGTTTTCTGCTGTTGTGCTGAGTGAAGGGAGCCTCCATCCTCTGGGCAGGGGAGAGGTGCTTGTGAGGCTGAGCCTGTGAGGTAAAAATGCTGTTAAAGTGGACAACAGGGTGCAAGGTCTTCACTGGGGACTCAGGTCCCATAAAAGTACATGTCACAATGCCAGAAAATCTACATATTCTTGAAATTCATGCATATTCTTACATATTTTTCAAACAGCTCCAGGAAGATGGTGGTGCTGACTCCATAGCTTGGGCTGGAAATAACAGCCAGGGTAGGTAGCACTGACCACTGCCTAGGAAAGTGAATATGGAAAGGAATGGGAAGAGCCCAGAAAGCAACAACATATAAATAGTAGCCTAATTAACAAGTCCTACCAAGGGTTTATATGGTGCTTTACTTATTTGAAACACTGTGCAAAACATTAGCTGATAGATGTTAATTAATCATTCAGGTAATTAAATGGAAGTGAAATGTAAATGGTTAGAGGAAGTTGGAGTATGAAGACTTCCTGAAATCATTAAATGATTTTGCTCTCTTTGATGGAGGAAGAATTTCTTCCTTTAGGGTTTAAATGTTCTCACAGTGTGGGTGTTATTACAGTTTTAATAACCACCTGTTTAATTCCCTGGGATGGGAGATTACATGCAGTACAGCCAAGAGTTTCTTGTTTGTTTGAGTAACTTTGGCAGTCTGATGGGCCTAAAAAAAGAGAAGTATCCCCAGCTCTGTGTTTCAGGGCACAGAAGACCTGTGAATGAAGACCAGACCAGCTTCAGGAATGAGTCTTGATCCTTTGACTTCTCATGAGCAGGATGGGCTGGGAGATGGACTGCCAATACACAGTGACCTATTGTTTTAACTTAAGCAGTGAAAAATGAAGATGTGCTATCATTTGATGTGGAGGAATCGCTGAAACGAGAGTGGCAAAAACCACTGAAAATGTTGTGAGTGATAGCTAATTTTTTTATGGATTAATTCTTTCCCCTACAGTAACAAGATAGGATTCTTTGGCAGAGAATCAGTCAGCTTGATTCCTGGCTGTGGCATATTTAGGTTTGTGTTATCACCCACTGCCCACACTTGTGTAGCATAAACTCCTGAGGGAACTTGTGAAGAGATGGGTTTTCAGTCTGGCCTGAATCACTGCTTTGCTGATGAACCCCTTAAGCTGCTGGAAAAGACCTGTTTTATGCCAGTATAACCACAAACCAGGCATGTAGGTCTGATTTCCTAAATTAAAAGACTGATTTACTGCACTGTGTAAGTTGGGTTTCCAATTTACCTGCAACCTGAGAACTCAGTCTCTTAGGGCAGGTACAATACAAGCAGTTGGTGATGTAGATAAAGCCAAGGAA
Source organism: Cyanistes caeruleus (assembly GCF_971803275.1). Classification (NCBI taxonomy): domain Eukaryota; kingdom Metazoa; phylum Chordata; class Aves; order Passeriformes; family Paridae; genus Cyanistes; species Cyanistes caeruleus. Next base: position 81,705,715 of record NC_141704.1, read on the forward strand.
AAGAAGAAAGACATGGTTCTGTGACTGCTAATTGCTCTGATACTTTTGCTACCCCACTTCCAGTCTGTGTTTCCTTCTGACCTGGGACACTGTCACTGTCAGCAGTGAAAGCTATCACAGTTCTCCTTTTTCCTCTCCCTTTTCCTCTCTCTGGCTCCCCTGGGGACAGAAGATCCTGGCAGCTGGATCTACCCCAGGCTTTTGCCTTTTGTTTTCCTCTACTTTTCTCTTGGCACAAGGCAGAAGTTTGCAGTGTTGTGCTTCCACAATCACATGCTAAAATATTTGCACAGCTGTCTGATGACAGAAAAAATGGGGAAAGAGAAAATCCACTCTTCCGTTATTTGAAAAGTTACAGCAAAACAAAATGAAACAAACCCACAAACAAACAAACAAACAAAATTTAACACGAATTAATCACATAAAATCTTCCGTTTTTCCTGCTCTTGTATAACAGAATCCTCAATCACTTTGCCTGGCTCCCCTCCATGTGCTTCACCTTCTTTTTCTTGTACACATAAACCCACACTTTTGTGCTTCTGTTCCACTCTGGGTTCAAACGCCCGTGGGACTCCACTGCCCACCCGTGTGCACTCACTTCAGCCTGTTCCTGGTGTACAGAAATAGGACCAACTCCTACAGGCTATAATCAGGCATTCTTCAGGCAAATCTCTCACTGAAGTCAGTGCAAGTTTTGGCACAAGAACCACAAAGCTAATTTTGTTCCTCCCCCAAGTATATATATATATATTTGTGTATACATATATATATTTATATATGGGACAGTGATGAGAGATAAGAAAATACTGCCTAGAAAGAAAGCCCATTAATAAATGAGAAATAGATGTGGGGAAAAACAGTTGATTGAATTATTTATAATTTATTTATAATTTATAATGCAGTTATAAAATTGCTGACTTGCTGAGCTTTCCAGAAACACATCAATAACATGCATGACCAGAGCAGCACTTAATAGGGGTATAAACAAGCAGGAAAATGGATCTCCATGCAAACCAGGTGTGGAAATATTGGGGGGGAAAAAAGCCTAACATATCCAAATGATTTAGCACAGAATATATTCTAATGTGGTGATAACTTTCCAATAGCCTTGAAAACTGGTTGTGAATTAATTTTACCAGCAGTGCACCAGAGGATCTCAAGCAAAAACTGATCAAACGTGGGCCCATATTTTAAAAATAGAAAAGCAGCACAGACACTTCCTAACAAGCCTAACTGTGGATCAGAGTGACAAAAAAAAAAAAATTAAATGTGGGTTTAAAATAAACCTGGATAGTGATACTAAGAGTAAAATGAACCTGGATGTTTGAAAGAACCAATCTCGCCAAGTATTTTTTTTGTCAGAATTATCCAGAGCAAATATACTGCATTAGGTCCTTTGGTGCAGTGAGTGGAAGATTCAACTTTTCAAATCTTCAGCAGCCAAAAGAAAGGGAAGTGAACAGGCCAACAAGCACTTTTTCAGCTTTGACATCTATAATTCACGTGCAGGGGCTGCACTCCCACTACCAGCACCTCCCTTCCTACATAAACACACACTCCCTGCCTTTATCCTGCTCTGAGACCACACACAGCTCTGTCCAGTTTCTGCCCTTCCCATCAGCCAGCCTCTTCTCTGGGAAGCATGAATGCCTCCTCTGAACCCAGGTCTCAGTTCAAGGTGTGTTCCTACCCTGCTCCACCAAGCTTGGATTGGTTGGGGTTTTTTTTCAGGTTTTTTAAAGTCTTTCTTGCTGTCCTCAGTCGTGAGCTCCAAACAAAGCCTTCCTTTCTTGTGAAAGAGCTTCAGAACCAGGAATGTGGTCTGGACATTTATGGACAAAGGAACATTCAATATTTCTGCTCCTGTTGCCTCCTAATCCTCAGGAAGAATGGCTGTGCTGTGTCTTCAGCATTCCAGCTCACTTTCTGAGGTCCTCCTGAGGACATACATTTCGAGATAGCCCTCTTTTTGTTTGTGGCTGGGCCTGAAGTGTCCGGGCACAGGGCTGCAGTCTCTCTGTACTGCTCTGGATCCAGCAGACATGTCATTTCCAGTCCGTTAGCCTCCAAAATATTCTGTTTGTGCAATTAGCCTTATGAGGCAGCTGATGAGAAATGGGTGCTTATTAGCTGCTGTCATTTTTATACCCTCTTCCCTAAGTAATGGTACAGCAGCCCTCGTGATCCCATTAAATAGCTCTGACTGCAGGAGGAGAAAGCTGCAAATGGAAAAGACTTCTCAGTGCTGCAGGCCAAGCCCAGCCACCTCCTCTCCCCTACATTCCTCTGCTGCTTTCATACTCCCTGAGAGCCCAGCATTATTCCTTCTCAGGATTGTCTTCTTCAGGGGACAGCTTCATTTTGAATGGCTTCCTGCTTCACACCCAGAGGCACCAAGTCTTTTCCACTAAGCCAAGCATAAAAATAGCTGAGGGGAGGGGTGGGGGAGTGAGTGTCAGCAAAACAGATTTATTTAATTATATGTACCAACCAACATTTTCCTACGTGAGACCAAGTGTGCAGCTCAGCTTTTGATCTTGCTGCATTCTCATTTAAGGTTACTGAAGAAACAGGCATAAAATGCCCTTGATAACTCGAATTTCAAGATGTAATTCGAGTAAGAATTATTGTAAGATGCCTCCATATGTTTAATAACCTCACACCTGTGTGGAACTGGATGCTCCTAAGCATGGGTGTACTAATAACTGATTTTGAACAAGGGAGGGTGTCTGTGTGGGGCTGTGATGCTGTTAAATCCTGCACCTGTAACCAGAAGGCTCCAGGGATGGAGTGGGATGCACTTTCCTACTTCACAGAGATATTCTGTACTGCCAAGCCCAGCGGTGTTGTCACGGCCATCACTGCGTTACGTGATGTTCTCCAAGTCCCACATTTAAGAATCCTGTAAACATAGGAGAAATTTAAGGATTTTTTTCTAAATCAAATTAAATTCTAATCCTCGCAGTATGTTGGAGGAAAGCTGGGAAACTCAGACTGAAGGCAAAGATAAGTGAAAAGATTAGAATTTTTACTTAACATGTGAGGTTTTTTTGTGTGCTCACAGCTTTTATAATCGAATTCAATTCTTTCTAGCCCTTCTGGCTGATACTGCTGTTCTTGACTAGTCCCATCTCTGTTGCTGCAGATTATAGTGGAGCAAAAAGGTGCTTAACCCTTTGTCATGATGGGATCTTTAACATCTGGATTTTGGCACCTGGAGGCCAGTCCCTACCTAGCAAGTTGGGATGAGCCACTGTCACAGATTGCCCAAGCAACCTGGGTTGAAAGTGAGGACAGAAAAGTCAGTTAAGAAAGCAAATGTGTGGGTTTTACTTCTGTGTGTTTGTTTTTTGTCCACACCACCTACAAACACACAGAGCTGTGTGTGTTGTCCTGAGAGAGGAAACCCATTACCTTAAAAGAAGCACTTGGCTTTAAGAGAGAATAATAAGGAAAGCAACAAAGAACCATTAGCAACATTTTATAAAGAAGATGAGATAAATAGTCTGTCTCATAAACAAATGGTATTATTTAACTCTCCAAGGAGTTGCTTTCCAAAACAAGGCTGAATTGTTCATTGTCCAGCGAAATAACGCCTGCTTCTGCAGCCTTGGCTGCTTTTCTGACTGCAGCCCAGAGTCTGTCGGTCTCCACTGTGCTGGGCTGTCCTGCCTAACATTACTGCATATGTTTATGCCAACATTATAAGAAAAATAAGCAGAAAACAGGCTATATTAATATTAAGGCCCGGAAACCTTATTATATTATATTAAAGCTCGGAAGTGATAGCACCAAGACTTTTCAGCTGAGGGGACAGGAACAAAGGATTTCTGCCAGCCCTGAGCTTCCCTGTGGCTGTAACAGGGCCTCACAGCCACACTTGTGCTCGGTCGTGTTGGCAGAGAAGCACTTGGCAGAGAAATCCCCTCTCGCTGCCTCAACTGCTCATTCACCTGCTCACAGAGACAAGATTATATCGCGCCGTCCCAGCACTTCTTCCAACACTGGTGAGCGTGTGCTCGTGTTCAGATATTCACCAGAACAAGGTTTCTTTTTTCCTCTTTTTTACAAGCCATGGTATTTCCCCAGAGGAAGCCAGCAGCTCTCTCAGGATTATGCCAGCTTTCCTATACCACAGAAACAAGATTTAAGATGCTGTAGAGCTCCGTGAGCGGAGTAACCAAACTGGGAAGGGGGTGGGGGTGTATGTGGGGTGTGAGGGAAATATCTCATGAATAAAACAGCTTTTTTAAAGAAATGGGTGGATTACCCAGGTCAGAGGAATCCTCGAAGGAGGAGGCAATGCATCCCTTCAGTGCTCCCATTGCCACTCCCTTAGCAAGCCACAAGGGACCACTGCTCCGTTACTGTGGCAACAGTGACGATTTGGCAGCCAGACCCATCATCACACAGCCTCCTCGAGACTCTGCGAGATGCTCTGGCAAAGGCTTGCACAAGGAGATTTGCATCTGAAATCCCATTTCTTTTCAATTTTGTCTTTACCTTGCGAGCCTAGAGAAGGAGAATATCGCTGGTAGGAGCCCTGCAAAGAGAAAAAAGCGGTGTGGAGTGGCCAGGGGCTCTAATTCAGGTGTGTGCCCCTGCCAAGGTGGGAGAGCTGCGAGCACCTGTCGGGGAGGAGTTGACTCATGTGAGAAGAAGGTCATTCCTGCAGCCTCGCTCTGTGAGTACCGACCCAGCAAGCCTCTCCTACCTTCTGCTGCAAATGTTATTTTTTGTTTGTCATTGATTAGTAAATCACAGGGTTTCTTGTGTCTAAGGGGAGGATTTTTCTTTTGTGCTAGCTCCAGGCTTCATGCAAAATCCATGAATGCACTACTACTGGCTTTTTGTCCTAGGCATGAATTCCTGCAGGAGCTGCAGCCTTGCCATTAGCAGCAGGTTTCTTACAGGAAGCTTGCTGAGATCTGCAATTTGCAGTGAGCACTGCACTACCTTAATACCAGGTTTTGTGCTCTAGCCAGCTGATACAGTCCTGTATCAGCATTTAATTCATGATTCCAGCCTTTGTTGTACAAGCCGCCTTATTTGTTTCTGTTGAGATTAAGAATTTAAGCAGTAAGTAAATCAAGTGCTTGAACAGGTGCAGAAAGAGTATTTGCCCGGTGTAGGATAGAGTTACAAGCAGTTTCATTCTGATGAGACAAACAGATGCTCCAGATCAACTGCTGATAAAAGGAATTATTATACTGGCAAAGATCCACCACATTCCCTTGTAGCACATGGGTGTCATAGTCAAGCATACAGACAGAAGCCATGGGTGAGATCGATCTAGCATGGCTAACAATAGGCATCTATAAATGTGGTCATGTTACTGAGCAGTGTGATCATCGTGTCCTGAAAAAATATTAATGTAACTTAGACATCTGGGGAAAGAACACACTGCTTTGTAAAAAAAGTAATTGAAAAAAACCATTAAAAATATATATATATAAAGAATTATAAGGGAAAATAAATCAAAGGTCATACACCACAGATCTGAAATCCTGATCAACCTGCAGCCTGCACACATGAAAGCCAAGGAGATTTTGTTTTCTCCAGATGAATTTGGTGCTCGTTCTGTTCCTTAATCAGACAGCAGCACTGGGGCATCTCTAGCTGTGATCTCATTAAGACTATTAGGCTGTGATTGTGCTTGTGGTCTGTTGCTGGCATGCATTTGGGCAGACAAATGATCCCTGGAGCTCTCACAGTTGAGAGGAGACGGGGATCCGTTGTTTCTCACGAGGTTTGAAAATCCTACATCCTCGGCTTTGGAAAGGCACTGTTTGCAAAGCAGCGGGGAAGGCAAACGGGGACAGGTCCTCTCAGCCCAGGCACACAAGGGCAGCTTGTGAGCACGGCTTCTCTTGGTGCCACGGGAGTCATCACGTGTGGGCACAATAATGGCACAGCAGCCTCCCCTCAGTGTGTAAATAGCATAAAGCTGTGCCTGTGTGAGTGTTGGCGTGGCAGGCTGGGCGACTACAGAGCAAAAGCAGAAGTCAGAAATTAATTATGTCCTCCTTTCTTCAGCCCCAGAACCACTCCTGTGTTCTGCTTTGTCCTGCCGGTTGCAACTAACACAAACATAGTAGCTTTTGTTTAGTTGGCCTCTTTGACCAAACTGAAAAATATTTTGATGATATTTCTGTATATTTCTGGAGTCAGATACAACTCTTTTCATTCAATTTTAGCCTATCATTCTTCATTACAATTCCAGGGGACACCATAAATACCTCTAGTTTCTCTTCCTCATGCCTGCATCGCTCAAAGAGTAGCCCACAGCTGTGTTCCTGGGCAGCAGTGGACTTTAAGTGCTTCTGGAGGCCAGTGGATTTGCAGCCCCCTGTGTGACCCCTGCACATGTGGATCTCCTGCACACAAACCCACAAGCGGTTGATGTCATTCGCGCATGAGCCTTGGGAAGCAGGCTGCTGAATGAGTGCCAGTGTACCACACAGTTCATAAATATGTAAAAGCAGCGGGCCCTAGCCCAACAAGCTCAGATTCAGAAACGTTTAGCAGATGTTCTGGCTGTGGGGGAGGAAAACAGGAGATGAATAACTACAGTACTGCAATAGCAAATACTTTGTTGATGAAACTGCGCAAAAATTAGAATGACAAACACACCCTTACCGGGACTTTGACCTATCCATAAAACAACATCAACATGTTTTATTAATAGTAGTTCCACATTCTCAAGATCAATAAAGTGACTTCATTGATTTACTTTTCCCTTTCTATTAATACTTCTCTAAACAGTGATGAATTTGGATTGAACAAATCCAAGGTCTAGGTAGAGTCTTTTTTACAGCTTGTCAAAGAACAATTCCAGTAGCTCTAATAAAATTGTATAAACTTCTCAACCAGGACAACACAGCTAAAGAGAATCTAACCATGGTTAAGAGTTTGAAGGAAACTTCCAAATCTGTTTGAGATTTGGGGCTGTCAGCTATTTCCAGACAGCACCACAAGGGAGCTGCTCTGTACACTTCCTTAAAGGAGTAAAAAGCTGTTGTTTTAAAAACAAGCATAGAAAACATAGCTCAGGCTCTCCCTTAATCCAAATTCCAAATAGTAAACATGCCTTTTAGACTTTGATGCATGCTACATGGAGTAAACCCATCTCAGCTTTACTGGCAGCTCTTATGGGGAACTTATAGTTCAAATAGTTCTTGTGGGGAATTTATAGTTCAACATATAGTTCTTGTGGGGAACTTGTATAGTCCAAATTAGATAAGGAACCAAAGAAAGGTCTCAATAATGGCCTTGCAGGAATTGTCATTACATTTCACCAAGGAACATTTGAATCTATTCCCTTTGGTCCTTCTCAAGGACTGTCTGAGTACAAGGAAGTGCTCTACTTGTGATTTTTTTGGTTGGTGTATTAATTGTAGGCCAGCAGTCTAGTAGTACTTCATCTGGGCATGGTGTTCTTGCATATCAATATTTTCTTCCTTGACAAGCACTTGTCTTACTGCTTTGAATGATCTCACACCTCTTTACATGCTTGAACTGTAGTTGCTAAAGCATGAAGTGAAACCCAGCTGGGCTTCTCTGCTGGGCTACTCTTCCCAGCCCTTAGCATAATGTACCATTTTGGGAGGGAGTTTTCTGCGTTTTGGTTTGGGTTAATTCTGCTTAAAACTTCACAGTATAGTGAAGAGAAAGTTATGTGTTTCTCGTATGCCCACAGTCCTGAGTCATAGCAGCAAACCAGCTGCAACTTTATATTTTACTGCTTGGCAAAATCTGTGAGCAGTGAAATTGTCTGAAGTGTGTATGCACAGACCCAGAGCCTTTCTTATTCTTAAAGTAGTTCCAAATGATAAAGTCTATACTGAACACTCAGCAGATTTGCATGTAGCCCCAGAGATACCTTCCTTGTTAGCTCCTATCAGAACACTTATTTTTTCAGCATGAAGGGCTAGAAACATTTATCTACATGATCAAAACTCACTGGCTCTAATGGGCTGCCTTTTTATTTTCCTTTTTAACTGCAGAAGTTTTTACCTACAGAAATTTTTACTTAGCGAGCCAAGAGAGAGGTTTTTTCAAGTGAATTATACATGTATTTGTTTCCTTGCAACCAACCACCACCAGCAATTTATTTAAAACTCAGCTCCCAGCTCAGCACACATCAGTCTGGATTAGGGTGTGCATGTGTGTTCAGAGGTGGTGCAGGGGGTTGAATACATCATTTCATAAATATTACAGCTATTCAAATTCCTGTGCAGTGAATAATCACCAGTATCAGGAGAATGACGAGTGCTTGGTGACTTCTGCCTTGCATTTGAACCACAGATTGAACACTTGTGTTCTTGCTCTGAACAACTGGACAGAAAGCAGCAAATTGTAAAACTTTAAAACTAGTAGACTAGACTAGTCCTTCAGTTTCTTCTGAAAACAGTTCTTCTTTTGGAAGCTCTTAGCTGCTCATTTGTGTACAGATTACTTTTACATTAAAAAAAATGGGTTTAGCTGTCCAAGTGTGAGCATGAGAAAACAAGACCATAACTCATCAAGATCCCAATTCAGTTGCTTACAGCTGATGGCGATTCAAATACAGTGACTTTTAACACAAACACTTGTACACAGGAGAAAAGAGTTCCTGTTAATGGAGAGTGTCTCAGGGGCTTCAGTGGCAGTTTGGTTTTATATTGTGGCCTTTTACAAATTGCAGCAAGAAACAACAACAAAAAAATGCTCTGTCACTGTAAATGTCACACTAAAATGTATAAACAGGAGGGATGATTGTAGAACACACCAAGTGCTCCTTCCATTCAGCATTGTACTGGTGAGGCCTCAGCTGGGAACGTGCTGCATGCTGTTCCTGCACAGAGAAATCCAGGAGAAACATGGATTAAAGTGAGAGCCACCAAAGGGGAACACCATGAATCAACTGAGCCTCACTCAATTCTAGGAGGACAGGCAAGAAGAAATAGTGTTTTAGGCCTGGGGAATGTGGTGACATGAGGAATTTTGTGCATCTAAAAGGTTGTTGCAGGAGTGGGGAGCAAATGGGTTTTTTTTGTCTTTATTGGGTAGGATGAGAAGTACAAGTAAATTATGGTAAAAGATATCCAGGCTGACCATTAGGGGAAACTTTCTAAAGGCAAAAAGAGTGAATCATGAGGAAAGAACATCTTTCTTGGACAGGCTGTGGTGTCTGCACTGGGGAGGTCTTTAAGAGGTAAAACAGATGGGACAGAGATGCTTTCACAGCGCTGGAGTTAGATGACCTCTCAGTATCCCTTCCAGTCCTGTAATTTGGTGATCACCTCCTTGTCTGAAAATCCACTTGCTGTGTTTTTACTTCCTGTTTCCAGATGTGGGGACTCTGCTCCGGGACAGTACGCTTCCAGTGGAATTTGGTGCTCTGGGTTTATAAGAGATTACAAATTCCTACAGGAGCATGCACCTGGCAAGTCTTGAACCTTGGAAGGTTGTCAAAATAGAATTTAAGATTCCTTGGCTATTTTTACTGTGAAAATAACTTTGATTTCATAGAGATACCAAAAACTTACTTGAATTTTCTTCTGTAACTTGCCTTCCTTGTTATACTCCTTGTCTGACAGAGCAACACCTGGGCCTTGTGAGCCTTGAATAGTTTCTCCATAAAAAAGCCAGGCCTTATTTTTCTGTATAGACTTTTGAAAACGGGACACTGTGCCATACTCTGACTTTATTTTGAGCAGTAGCAGGTCATCTCCTTTAAAAAGCTCAATCTGGAACCACAATATTTTTCCTTGGGTTGGTTTGGAGCTGCTTCCTCAACAGCTGCTCTGCTCACTAGCGGTCACTTCTGGAGTGCCAACACCCAGATTTACAGTGCCTGCAGGCACCAGTTCTCAGGGAATCAATCACTGCCTGGCTGGGGTGAGGTGACTGTTCCCTAGCCCAGTGCAAAGCAGTGGTTCTGTAAAATCCTTGGGGGAGATACGGTGCTGGGCTTTGCCTTGCACATCACCAGCCTGGAACATCAGGCTTCTAACTAAGCCTTGGCGTAGGGTTTCAGCTGTCTTAGCTTATTTTTTTATAGTGCAAAATAGCCCATTTTGTACTGATGTTGCAGTTTTTGTGAGTGTGCTTTATTAGCCTAAAATTCTGTACAGTACTGGCTGCCACCCTCCTCCCACTCTGCTCACCACGTGCACGCGGTGACAAGGGACATGCAGAGGCAGTACAGTCCTTTGTTTTTGCTTCAGTTCAACTTGTTTAAACCCTTCCTCTTACGGCACATTGTGAAAACTTCTCTGGGAATCCAGCAGCATAATGATGCAAATAACCCTGTCATATGACTTAGCCTCTCTGGTGCTGAATTCCAAAATATCGAGCCAAGACATACAAGTCTCGCCGTGGATGCCATAGGCAGCCTCATGCTAGAGTGCAGATGGCTTTTCAGTTCCCTAATGGGAATTGTTTGGGTCCTTATTAGCACTTTACAAAGATTATTGTTAAACTTGCCAGCTCTCCTCCTGACTGTTCAGAGCGCTCAGCCAGTAATCACTGCAAACACCGTGCGAGTCGGCCTGGGAGAGCATTTTGAAACATCTCCTGTATCACTGTATGTAAACCCCCTCCTCCGTCTGCTTTTTCAATAATTAACACACCCCCAACCTACATCTCTGCAGGGGAGGATACCTGCAAATATTGGTTTTGAACAGATAATGGAGGCTGCTGCCTCCCCTGCAAAGCTCTGCCTCTGTCAGTGACCTTCAGTGACTTCCAAAGGGGAATATTCCCTGTCTGGAGCTCTCGCCACCCTTTGGTGCTTGTATGGGCATGACTTTGTGCATCTGCTCAGGTAAGGACGGGTGTCCTTGCCAGATTTTCCAACACGTAAGCTGAATCAGCGGGCTGGGGCTCTCCGGTGATTGCAACCAGTAGCTCTAATTTCTGTGCTCATGGAAACTCCATCAGTAAACAGGGTGGGTTGAGCCAAGTTTAGATCAGCTAAAGGCTTTCCTCCATCTGTTCTCAGACGTGGATATAGATAGTGAATTGGGAATTGTGCACTTCTGGCTGATATTTGTCATACCCCATTGTAGTAAGAATTTGCTCAGCCGTATGATTAACTCATTTTATGCACCTCTTATGAATGATATCTGCTTGATGTTTTATCGTATGTTATTACAATACCTGACTGCTTTTCATGCCAAAATCTCTAGTACACTGTGGAGATCAGAACTTCTCTTAAGGTAGGGTTGGAAGGCTGTGGCTTTGGTAGGACTTTTCTGGGTTCCTCTCAGCGCTTTCTCCAAGACCAGGGGTTAGCTCATTTCTCTGTCAAGCCACTACCAACACTGTCACCTCTGTGTAACCTGAGTCGATATTTGGGGCTCCCAAGCCGAGTTGATTAGCAGGAGGCAAGGATGATGGCAGCAGCATCCACCTGCTGCAAGGCTGCTCATCTTCCCTAGTGCAGGGGCAAGGAGCCTGTCCCCGAGCGCATCGGGATCCAAACGGGACGCGTTGCTATGGCCACCCCCGACCCAAAAATATCCCCGGACTTTTCTCATGGCGACTTCACAAGCGTCCCTGCGGCCGCTTTTAGATCTGATTTATTTGCCGCTTTCCTCCGGCCGGTTCCTTCGGCGCCATCGCTTGGCTCCATCAGCGTCTCCCGTGCCCCGGGGCACCGCGCGCGCCCCCGGGGCACCGCGCGCGCCCCCGGGGCACCGCGCGCGCCCCCGGGGCACCGCGCGCGCCACCCCCCCCGCCCGGGGGCGCTTTAAACGGTCGCAGCCTCGCCCCGCCCCCTTTTTTAATCTCCGCCAATCCCCGCCCGGCCTGTTGCAATTCGAGAGGTGGGAGTGTACCACTGCCACAGGGGGCGGGGGAGGACCGGGAGCGTTTAGGGGCTGTGGGGGGAGAACCGCGCGGGGGATGGTGTCCGTTCCCCGCCACACCCGTTGTTCTCCTGTTGTCTTCGCTCTCCGCTCCTTGTCCCCCTTCTCCAGCGCGTGTCCAGCGGCTGTGGAGCCGCCGCTTTCCCTCCGGCGCTCCCCTTTTCCCGGTGCGCCGCCCGAAGGGACGGGCGGTGAGGGGGCTTTGCCCGCGCGGTGGGCGGGGCAGCGGCAGCGCGAGCTGCCAAGGTGCGCGCGCGCCGCCGCCGCCGCACCCGCCCCTCCCGCGGCGGGCAGGGACGGGTCGGTCCCGCTCCGCTCCAGCCTCAGTCCCAGCCCCGCTCCGCCGCCCCCGAGCAGCGGCATGAAGCGAAGGCAAGTGCCCGCGGCGGGGCGGGAGGGCTGCGGGGAGGCAGGTGGGGCGGTGCGCGGAGGATCCCCTCATGCGGCGGCACCGCGCGGGGAGCACCGGGGTCTGCGCGCCCTGCGGGGAGCGGCGGCAGCGGCCGGCACAGGGCGGCGGGCGCCGCCAGCGCTCCGTGACCCCATTACACGGCTCGGCGACCCGGGGCCAAAGCGGGTGGCTCAGCCCAGGGCACGGCGGCGGTGCCGGGCTGGGCGGAGCGGCGGTGGCCGCGCTGCCGCTGCCGCGGTTCGGCCTTATCGCCCGGAGCGCCGTGCGGGTGCCTCGCACCGGGCTCATAAAGTGCTGCCGCCGCTTCCGTCACACGGAGCTCACGGCAGAAATCGCCCGCAGCTCGCACAGGCTGCTGCTTGTCTTACCTTTAGCCTTTTTATCGTCATTCTTAGATAGGTTCAGCACGAAGGGTTATGAGATTTGTACCTCTGCTCCTTTATTTATTGTGTTATGGTTCGTTCTTAATCTCTGCGGGCTGTTGCCCTAAGAGGTGTTTAAGGGTGTTTAGTACTTAACAAGGGTAGCTGCTTCTAAACATAGGGTTTCTTCTTGTATAATAATAAAAACCTGCCTATCCATTCACTGCAATGGCTTAATTTCATATTCTAAAGAAGTGCTCTCTTCACCTCATGCAGTGATCCATTTAAGGTTAGTGCTCTGGAGCACCTGGAAAGGTTCCCTCCATCTCGACAAAAGTTAATGTTATGTTTGACACGATAAAATAATTCTGCTTCCTTTGTTGGTCCTTTTGTGCTGCTTTGAAAGCTGAACAAAATGAAGAGCCTTTGCGAAATCTTTGAGTGTTAGACTCAAAATTGGCGTTCTCGGTTATTCTGCACTTTAAATGAACTTTGTCTGTGCTAGTGCAGTGGACTTAGGGGAAACTGAGCAAATAAATGGCCTCTCAGTGGACAAGCTGGATATACAGGAACTGATTATCCATTAGGCTCCTTTTAGCTAGAAACTTAGAAATATATAAGGTAACTGAGCTCTGAAAAATGCAATAAACAAGATTTTCTTTGTTTAACTATAGACTCGCTTGAAATATACTACACTTGCCTATAGTTATGCTAAAATCTCTTTCTGTATTTCTTACAATGTTCATATTTGATTTTATTTCTCACTGTCACATTTTCAGTACTTGTGTTTGGGTTGGTTGCACTGCAGGGATATGTTCAGTAAAAATAACTCACTGCATGGGAATTAAGCTCTTCAATCATGGGAATATTTCTGCTGGCCTGAGAGTCTGTAAAAGCTTACTGGTACAAAACTAGATTTAGAGTTAGATTGGAGTTGGCACTGCCCCTTTAAACCAGCCAAAACTCCACTGCACGTTCATCTGCAGCTGCAGAAGTCACACTACAGTTAAGAAAACAGATATGTTTGCATTTAGCTTGCAGCTTTCTAAAATACTTCTGCCTAAGTAGATGGCTTAACTAGGTATGCTGGACTTGCATTCATTCATGTCTTAAATTACAGTTGGAAGGCACACCTTACAGCTAATTGGTGATGTTGGCAATCCTGTAATTATTAAATTAATGGATGGGGAACTCCTCTTCAATGTTACCGGACAACCATAAATATTTTTCTTTTGCCAGTTATTTCTAAGTATTTGTGCAGAAGAAGCAACTAATAGTTATGCTGCTGCTGAATTACATGTATCTCAGTTTCAGTATTCAATAAATTTGAATACAAATCCTGTTTCTGACTATCCTGTGTATTAAGAAAGGATCTGTAAATAGTAGGTAACTGTATATTCCTGGTCTAAACCTAAACACAGCTGGTTGAGGTCAGGATGACATTTTATTCTTTCTTGCCTCTCTGGGTTTCAAATATCCTGCAAACATGCCTCACTGAGAAATCTCAGTTATTTTGCAGGTGCAGGTCTCTTGATAGAGGCTCCAGCACTGTTACTTTGCCATGAGTGAACTTTGAATTACTGTTGTACTCATGGTAATGCAGGGCTGATGACACTTCTTGGAGAAAGCTGAGGCAGAACTGGGCTTTACTTGGATGTGTTCCTCTTTCCTTGCAGGATTTCAAAACGACTTCTCAGACACTTAGGTAATCCATGAATGGATTAGGGTTTGGTTTTATTTCCCTTTGCAAACAGGGGCTGTCCTGCTGGTGGAATCTTAGAGTAGTACTCAGGGTAGCTCCAGGTGAAGGGAGAACTGTTTCTGCTTCTGTCTGTCCTTGGCAGAGGCAGGAAACTTCCACTCTGTCACTGGAAATTGCCCACAAGAGCAACAGCAGAGCCTGTACGTGCTGTTACAGACTGATTTATATGATTTTTAGGAATCCTTCCTCTGCCTGGTGATCTATGTCTTAACAACCTGGAGTAAGAAGGAACCCCATCAATGCTGTGTGCTGGGTCATCAGGCAGGAGCAAAGCACAACCTGCCCTGGGGGCTGCTCTTACACATGTGTGTTGTTAATTCAGGGGTGCAAAGTGCAGCTTTCCCCAGGTACTCCTGGTGTGGATGTGATCCCTGAAAGGTTTCCTGGGAGTGCTTTTACTGCAGCAGATCCTAATGGTAATCTCATCTTTCATCCAAAAAGAGGAGGAGGGAACAGTTCCAGCTGGTCAGTGCAAGGAAGGGGGATTTTCTGTTCGCTCTGAGGTGTTTTCTTGGGTCTCCCAGCAGCACTGGATGCTGCTCATGATTAGAGAGGTGGAAATAAAATAGCAGTGATACCGAGCTGGGGTTCATGCTGCTATTTGGGAATGATGGGATAAGATACAAGAGTCAGGCACTGTTTGTTTACTAGGAGGGGAGATACCATATCTCCGAAACCATCGAGATAGATGTAAGCTAACCTAGGAACATCAGCTCACCACCCTTTCCTTCCTTTTTCTCCCCTTCCCCAGCTGAATGTCAGCTCACATTGTAATTGCATAGGGGAGAGGGAGAAAGGGAAAAGTCCATCCAGGAAAACCCAGGAACAGGTACATGCCAGGGAATGAGATCTGCAATAGGTGGTATTTGTGAATGGTGTGAAAACATTTGGAGTTCAAACATTTTGAGTGTTTGGGGCACACAGTGAGTTCAGTTTCAATGAATTATTTGTTATCTGTCCCAGTGGATTCTTCCTAATGTTGAGGTAATTGGAATATGGATTAATGAATTGATAAGACTCTAACAGCATTTGGTTTCTTTGTATTAACAGACATGGCTCTTCTCATTCTGCATGTGTTGTATCTTGGTTTGAAGAGACACTGAGATACTCTTGTGTATGGAATGGCTTGTGATAGAAATGGAGTGCCCAGAAATGGGAAACAATTTAAGGAAGGGGAGGTTGCTCACCTCTGTAGACAGCCTCTCTTCTGATACCTCTTCTTTTTTTCTTTCTCCTTTGAAGGTTTAATCGAGCAGCAATCATGTGCTTTGGTAGCAAGATGAAACTGAAGGATGTTTATCTTTTTTTTTTTTTTAGATACTGAAATTTACTCCATTCAAATGTATTCAGTAAGACTAGGAAAGGAAATGCAAGTTTTTGCTTTTCCTAGACAGCATTAAATTAACAATAGAATTATTTCAGCTTCAGGAAAGAGGAATGTATTTCATCCCACACTTCCTGAGGGAGTTCATACTTTTCTGTTGAAGGTGGGCAGTAGCAGCACAGTTTTTTGGCTGAAGACAAGAACTTGATTGCTCTGATAGAGATCAACTGTTCTGAACCTGTTGTTTTGCAATAGACAGCATGAGAAACTGCCTTTCATTTTTGAGAAGGGACACTGAAGAAAGCTATGGAAATTGTGAGGAAAACCTTTTTACTACATTCCTGTCTCTTTCAGCCTGTCATCTCTTTCTTCCCAGATCTTTATCCTTGTTATATGTTAACCTTTTTCAATCTTTCTCCACAGAGACTTTGAGATATGATCTTTTGTGTCTAGCCACACGGTTAAAACTAGTCTAGGCTGCCCTTGCTTTGTCTGGATTTCTTCTTGAAAATTCAACTGTTCAAAACAATGGCCATTTTTACCAAAAGTCATTCCTACGTGGGGTTCTACAGCTAGACATAAGCACATCACCACAGAACAGAGGAGATCAAGTCTACTTTCTACCTTTAATCTTTCTTGGCCCTTATCTCCTGTCACCTGGAGTGAAATGCTGTGGAGCGCTTGGTAATGCGGTTTGCTTTGAAGGCATTCAGCAAAGCCTTGTTGTGGACTTTCTTTGCTTTGTTCATGCAGATGGGTGCTTTTCAGCCATCTTGAAGAGGAATCCCAGAGATATCTCTGGTGCTGCTTCATCTTCTGCCTTCAGAGATGTTCTTAATGCTCTCACCTGCCATGAGCCGACTGAACCACAGCAGCTTGCCAGTGGAATCAATAGGTCTCTGCTTATCTGCCTTGAGTGGTTTTGTCTTTTTGCTGCCTTCTCTTCTTTCCTCGGATCTGCTTGTCCAGCAGTCACCTCACCCCTTGAGGTGGAGTCTCTCTGTGCCAGAGATGTGTTTTCTTGTTCTGCTACTGTGCAGCATATTGCATTTTGCAGTTCTGCCTTAGACTGATGATCTCGAATGTTATTGTAGGATACAAAACAAAGGTAATATCTTGACATTTTCTGTGCTCCAACCTCAGTCTGGGAATATTTGTTTTGCCTTATGGGTCTTTTGCTGTGTTTTCCTGCATCAGGATTCCAGTTGTAAACCTTAATTAAAATCTGGGAAATAGCCCATTTACAGAATCAGCTTCCTCTTTGGCCAGCAGGAAAATAGTTCTGTGTTATTGCTCTCTGCCCTCCTGTTTGGAAATAATTCCTCTGAAAATGCAGTGCTTTGAAGTGAGGCGAGGCTTGCTGGAGGCTGATGTGGTTGAGGGAAGAGGACATTGCAGTGCATTGAAGTCTTCTAATAAATCTCTTTTAGGCTTTATATCTTTTATTTTCATGGCTGTAAGATGCTTTGGGTGGTACATCTGATGAAGTCTTAGGCTATAATCTTCTAGTCTTCTAAGCAACTTTTGAACTGAAGTGACAATAGATGGCATAACTTTTACAGTGACCTCTCTTTAGATCGCTGAGGTTTCTTTACTCTGTGGGGTGAGCTCTCACTGGAAGTTTGGGATCATATCTCTGCCATACAAATAAAAATGCTTGTGCCTATGTGAGTCCTAGCTAATATTTCTATCTCTTTATGACCCTGATGGAACTGTCCTGGTTGAACAGAATGGTTTGGAGTCCCTTTTTGCCTTCCACTTGGTGTTTCTAAATGTGTTGACTTACACAACTGTTAAAAAGTCTTGTTGGGTTGGATGTAAAGGACAATACCAACTCTGCTCTGTTTTGTGAGATGCTGCAGCTTGAAGTGATTTGCACCATTTAACATTCACACGTTTTTCAGAATTCATTAAAAAATTGAGTCTAAAGGCAAGCAGAGACAAATTTGATTCTAACTCAGTTAAAGAGCACAGACCAAATTGATATCCATCAGTGATAACCATGGGATATCCAAGTTATTCTGGATCTTGTGTTGAGGAGTGTCCTCCAGCACTTCCAACATCATGGTAATGTGACTAAAGGAATGAAGGAGAGGTAGAAAGTAGATTTTATCTCCTCTGTTCTGTGGTGATGTGCACAGAAACAAGGAATGGGGGGCAGGTGTTTGTCTGAGAGTCTTGCTATAAACAATCAAACAATGTTTCACTAGTTTGTTTTTTATTGGGTTGTGTTGTTTTGTGGCAGAAAGTAATTTCTGTAATAGCAGTCTGTGTACATGGTATGTGGCACTCCATCTGGTGTAAACAGAGTTCTGCTTCTGCTCCATTTGATGAAGTCAAATACGGTTTTTCTGTGTCAGGAAGGGTGAACAGCTTTGGAGAATGCACCATGATTCACTTTGCTACACTAAATCACTAATTCATTAATTAGGCAAAGCTCCCATTCAGAACTCTCTAGAGCTGTGCCTCTTGCTGTGCTGATTGCTAAGGAAGAGTGGTTTGGAGTTAGCCTTTGTGTCCAGTTTCCCTGGTGAGCCTGGGAAAGCCAATGCCTTGCTCCAGGTACTTCAGGTTTCTTCCAGATCTTGTGTCATATAAACAGAACCTAAACATACTCTAGACTTTCCAGGGACAGTAGATCTGCTTATACATTTTGGTAGCAATAGCCATGAGCCAGCAGGACCAAGGAATGTGTTCAGGACATGCCTCCGTGGGCTGGGTTAGCTGTGCAGTTTGCTGTGTTCTTTCCTTGGAGAGGAATTGGTTAATGCTAATTTAGAAAAGGTATAGTATCAGCTGTGATCTAAACCAGCTAAATTGCTTGCAGAGTGTCACTTGAGATGTTTGCTTCCTCCTTAGGAGAATTCTTCTGCTAATGTGCCCTTTTCTGGATCATTGTCTAGATGTCTCATCAGTCTGGAGTGGCTTGTTTTCAGTGCCATGTGCTCTCTGGAGAGTTTATTTTTAAATAGTTACTGAAGCAACAGTCTTCTAAAATGCTGCTGTGTTAGGGTGGAAGGAATTAAAATGTTTACTGAGCCTCTGAAAGTCTAGATTGAAAAAAAAATACATTTGTATCTTCTGTTCTCTAGGGCTGGATGAAACTGTTTTAAAGATGACTTGTTTACTTTGTATTTTTCTTCCTCAGAACTCCTCTAGTTTAAGTTGTGTACGTTCCCAAACTGAAATATTGCCAAGCTCAAACGTTTTACTTCAAAGGCTACTCTGTGCTGTCCTTCATTCTCTGCTATAAAAGATGACTTGTTTTCACCTGTGGTGAATTCTGCCATCTTAAGGTGAGCTTCATCCTGAGATAGCCACCTTGGAACTGTAGCTCCCATGGAGCAGTAAGGTAGTGTTACACAAGAAAAATAAATTTCCTTTTTTAAAGAGAAGCATTTTGTAAGTCTTCCTTCCTCGTGCCAAAAACCTGGGGACTTTGCTGTTTACCCTCTGCCAAAAAAATTCAAAGAAAATGTTTTTCCGGAGGTCAGATTTCCTTATCACGTTGTACTCCTCCAGCATTGTAGCCATTCTACTTTATATATTTTTCTGTCTAAATCAAAAGCCTTCAGATAGGTTGTGTCAGGACAAGAATTAAAGTCATTGTACTAATTTGAAATCATATCATGTCACTGATAAATCAAATGATTAATCAAAAGTTGCAGGATGTCACCTCCATGCAAAAGGGATTGTCTTTTTCTTAGTCCTCATTCCTTTGCTGCTCCATTCCTGTACTTTCCAGCTATCACAAAAGGCCCTTTGTTGTTCATTTGACTGTTAAACTATGCTTATTTTATGCTTTATCACACTCTCAATGAGCTCAAGGTTTATAATATCAAAAGTCTGGCTCTCCAAGGGTGAGAGAAGCTAACAGATTTCATAAAGCTGTAGGGATCAACCAGCATACAGGAAAACATCCCAGGCAGTCAAGACTTTCTTGATGGTGGTGGGTTCTTCTTAGCAAGCAGTGATGGCAATTTCTGGGCTCAATGCTTTCTCACTGCCTGTGCATTCAGCTGTTGAGCAGAGTGCTTTGGTTCTAGACTTTGGAGAAAGCAAAGAATTTCAGAAACATGAAGTTCACATCAAAGTTGGGAGTCGTAAAAAGAGAGGAAGGGACATGGCCAAGCAGGTTCCAGGTGCACAGGTCAGACGTGACCCAGCAGTCCCAGCACTGCACACTGGTCTCAGTTCTTCCTTTTCCTCCTGGTGTCACAGCAGAGGTGCATCTTGAAGGGAAAACTCCTGATGGACTGGGCATCATGTGCTCTGAGATTAACGGAGTAAATTAAGATGAGTGTTGACTTCTGTTGGATTTGAGCATGAATTGCCTTACAATGCTGT
The DNA here is from genome assembly GCF_971803275.1 of Cyanistes caeruleus. NCBI lineage: Eukaryota > Metazoa > Chordata > Aves > Passeriformes > Paridae > Cyanistes > Cyanistes caeruleus. The sequence goes on from NC_141704.1 coordinate 81,725,777, forward strand.
GCTAATTACGGCAATTCAGGAAATGATTCACAAGAGTGGGTAGCTGAGCTTGGTTCTCCTAACAGCTGCCTTAGCTTAAGCTAGGTTGGTTTATTTACTAGAATTGTGCTTCATGAGCTACAATGGCACTTGCAACTGCTCAGTGTTAATTCCTGACTTGATTGAATGGAGTCCTTTGACAGATGACTGAAGAACAGGAGCAGCTTTAACGTCTCTACAAAGCAGCTTTGTTATGTATTTAGAAGTTTCTTTAGATGGTATGGGGTAGAAGGTGTTTCCAGCGCTGTGAATTAAATGCTGGGTTGTTACATTGGATATTGCATGATCTCAGTGGGGTTTGCTGCTTGCTTTGCCATGTAGGCTCCAATGTGGAGAGAATATCCTTAATAAGTATCAGGGAATCTGAGGGCCAAGTAGATTCTTGTAAACCTGTTTTCAAATGCAGTAATGACTTAAAACATGGGATTATTTCAGGTATAAAAAACTGTACTGTTCCATATCCCCAAGAAGAAATGGAAAAGATAATAGTATTGCCATTTGATGGGATAGCTGCTGCTGTGTGAAATACACACTGCTGTGACATATTAGAATTTATGCCACAGTTAAATGTGTGCAGTGTCTATGGAGTTTATGACAGCAAAATCTTTAGGTAGTAAGAACAAGGGTCATGGGTGTGAGATTAACTTGCATACAGCACTCCTTGTTGTGGAAAAGAATGTTTGGCAGGCATCAACTTTCTAAAACCTGATAATATTCAGGTACTGCAGAAAAATTCTCCTTTCTGTGACGGTCTTAGAAATGGCAGTGGTGTGAACTCTGGCCACCCTCTTCGGCTCGGGGTTTAGAGGGGCTTTTCTTGCTGGGGATAGGAGGAAAACATGATGGACCAACCACTTTGGTGTCTCTGCTCTGATTTGTGAGAACTTCCTAGAGCTGTGAAACGGAGCTGCAGCTCAGTTCTGGAGTCTCACTGCAGGATCTGGTGGTTACATCCTACAATGGTTAATGGCAGTGGGGAAGATGAGCTGTGACCTCTCCCTGACAGAACCCTGACTCTAAGGAGTTAAAACTTGGAGAGGAATGGACTGAGGTCAGCAGCACAATTAGTCTGTTCAGTAAATAATTTTCTTTGCATACTGACTCCATTCTTTCACTCATTATTTGCTCCACTTATTCTTTTCCCTTCCTACACACACACAGGCAAATTTTCTGGCTTTATTATCCTCTCTTGCCTTAGTGACCACCTTCCAACAGCCACTTGTCAGTGTGGCCCACCCTCTGGTGAGGAGCTTGTAGAAGATAGGTTCACTGAGCAAGAACCACCCTGGCTCTGGGATGGACACCTCTGCTCAGCGTAGGAGAGCACGGCTGTTTTCCAGCTGCTCCTGCAAGTCTGCCTGCTCGGAGCACTGCAGTGGCTCTACGGAATGCAGCATGCAGGAGGGAGGCTGCTCTTCAGCCAGACTGAAGAATTAAGAGCTGTTGCCCACCTTTTTTTCCCCTTGGTGGCAGGCTGTGAGCTTCTGGGTGAGTGAACATCTGGTACACGGCATGCGCTTTTCAAGGCTGCTGAAAGGGAAATCCATTAAATAGCCGTGCTGTTAGAATTTGGGTAAATGTAGGACAAAGCATTGGTTAATGCTGGAGCCTGCTAAACACAGCAGCCTTTCCAAGGGCTTGGGCAGGGTGCTATGAAGAGGGAAAAAGCTTTTAAGGGTCCTGTATCTGAGTATCCACAGAAAACAGCTAGATGAAAAAGTAGGATTTGGGGGGGTTGAGTGACCTTGAATATGCTCATGTGAATCGAACAGTACCATGTGTGACTGGTATTTAGGAAAATATTTTCTGGGAGACCCTTTTGTTAGGGGATAAGCAGTTTAAGTGTCCTGAATTTGTTCAGAAATCTATTTAGATTTTTTAATGGAAGTATAGTAGCTGCTGCTTGTCACCTTTGTATGTGATCTTGTAAATGCTGCTATCCCCAGGCTCCTGCAAGACGTGCTGACTCTCTTTTGTGGGTGTTAAATTAACTTAGGAAACCCCACAGACAGAATGAAGTAGGTGCTTAGCAGGTGTAGTGTAGCACAGCAGCTGTTAAGAAGACAGTCCAGGTATAATCATAAATTTATACTTCTGGATTTGGGGGGCTTTGGTTCTGCAGCACTCAGTGATCTACAGCCCAATAACTCTTGCCTGCTGTTGGAACACAGCATCTGTGTTCTTTCTCTTGCCCTTAGGGCACTGTTGTCTGCTTCATTCTTCTGAAGTTTTTATGCTTTCCATTGTGTTTTCTTAAATAAAAAGGCAGCTCTAGAAACAAACAAACAAAATTCCTTTCTTGTTTGATTTCTGCTTTTCCTTTATAAAATTATTTTCCTGCTTTTTCTGATATGGCAGCATTATTAGAACCAGGACTTTTCTCAACTAAGCTTTGTTGCTGCAGAGCCAGTGGGATGAAGTGAGTATGTAGTGCTTGCAATGAGAAATTGTTTTTTTTTACCCTTGGTTTAAATATTGATAGTAGTGGAGTTACAGATCTGAAGATACTAAATCAAGACAATTGTTCATTGTTTTCTAAACAGAGTTTAGATACAGCTTTCCTATGACTACATTGTGCAGTGAAGTACATTCCTTTTCAATAAATAGACAGGCTTTAAGTAAATAGACAGACTTGAACGCCCTCAGGTTCTTCAGATCTGAAACAACAGCAGCAATCACTAAAACCAAATTCAAAAGGAAAAACAATTACAGGATTTTTAGGAGTGTCTTGGGCAGTGCCCCTGCCCTCCAGTTGCTTGGTTTTTAAGTCCTGGGGTTCTGTGTCCTCTTTGCCTGTTCTTGTCACACAGCACAGCTGTCTGAGAGTGCAGAGAGTCTTATCAGAAATCTGATCTGGGTTCAAAAATAGCCTTGTTGGATTAAAAGATGTGAAACCAGGCAGGTTTACTGTGGAATCCATAACTGCCACGATGGCACTGCTGGTCAGGGAGGAGGATTTAGTGCTGAATGACAAGGAAAAGTTGTTGCTTAATGATGTTGTATTTGGGAGAAGAGGGAGGAATGTTCCAAGTATTACAAGCTTGAATGAAAGAAAGAGGCGAGAGATGCAAATTAATAAAGGAGAGAAAATAAAATCACTATTTCTATTGAACCATTATGCCTTTCCCATGTAAGATTTTGGTTCCTAAGCTCATATTCTGGCTGTTCTGTGTGTCCAGGGCCCCAGCTGAGAATCAAAAGGAGCAATACTTGAAGTAGTTTTCTGTTAGCTGCTGTCTGCTTTTCCTCCTAGCTCTGCCAACTGCTTCATGTGTGCTGGGCACTTGTGAACATTGTCACTTCTGCCTGTACCAGCTGTTTTTATAACAATATTTGCCTCTTCCTGTACATGACCTCATAATATTTTTACTAGCAAAGTCTATGCTACTTGCTCATTCTTAATTACAACTGAATATGTAAAAAAAAAATCAAAGCTTTTAATAACTGAACACATGACTGCTTTTTCCTGTTGATTGGTAATTAGGGGGAGTTTAGTGAAATGTTGGTAATCTAAAAAGCTGGGTTTTTGGAGGGGGGGAGGGGTTGTTTGTTTTGGTTTGGCTTTTTGGGTTTTTGGGGTTTTTTTAATTAGTTTTCAGGTGGATATTTAAGTTTGTGTTAGGCTGAGATTTCTTGCCATGTAAAGCCTTTTTTATGCTTCCTTCAAAGGGTTTGGCACTGATTCAGGAGGGCACCTTTTACTGTAGTGAGGTCTTGGGATGCTGATTTCAATGTAAAAAGGAAGAGTAGACTATGGCAGGACTTCTGTGAAGCATTGGAATGGAATTGACTGAAATGAGTTAAAGCCTGGCTGTACTCAGAGAATGATGGGAGGTGACCTGTCTCACTGCTCCAAGATGAGCAGCCACCCTCAGGAACTGAGTTTCTTGTGTCTCTGCAGAGAAAGTTGAAATGAAGATGTCCTGTCTGCTTCGTGAAGGAGGAGCGTAAACCAGGTGGAGCCAATGCAGTCTTTAAACAAATTCTAGAGAAAAAAATCAGAGGCTCTAACCCTGATGGGTCTGAATGCCAGCTTTACAAAGCCTAAAGAGAAATGGAAAGGAAGCCAAACTGGAAAGACGGACCCAGCTTTCTTTCCTGTTCCATGAACAGCATGGAGTCCCTACTGCACACACTCTGTTCTATTCAGGAGTGTGATATGACTGGTTGCTTTTCTACCTGTCTCCTGTACTTTGCTCTCTAGGTGAGATTAGGCATTTGCAGCGTGACAGGGTTTCTGTCTGTGGTCTGTCCTTATCTAGGAAAGCAGCACTGCCTTTTCAAGCGGTGAAAATACTGTTGATCTAACATTACCCTGAAATTCTTTCATCTCTAGGTGTTCCTGCCCTTTTACCAAATGGATAATAGGCTTTGTCCCCTCTGTTTCTGAAGGAAGATAAATGAAACGCAGCATTATTGTTCTGGAGTTGAGTTTCATGAGTGTAGACACAGCCAGGATAAGAATTCAGTGCTTTAAATACACTGATGCCAGGAACAGGAAGAGGGAACCTTTTACCATCTTGCAGATGTGATATATGTATTTGTGGGCATGAATAGCAACTAATGAATATTTATAGATGTACTAATGAAGTCTTACATCTGTTTTTACAGATGCATGTGGGTATGGACTTGTAAGATACCAGTGTGGGTGTGAAAAGATGCAGGCCTGGGAAAATTGTGATAGCTTGTAGCTGTGCCACTTGGCACATACAGTGTGTCCAAATGCCTACTTGCAGAACAGCAATAAAGGGCAAAATAAAGATTTCCACCCTCTTGTCCCTTCCCAAAAGAGTCATGAGCCCTAGGGTGTTGGTTTTTTAAAGCATAACTATCCTTCACTGAAAATATTAATTGTACTTCTCCTCTCTGGTCACTTTTTGAATGGGAACCACTGTTGTGTGGCCACTCTTCATTTCCCCAAGTAGGCAAACCTGGGAATGCTGCTTGTGGGAAAGGGAATGCTGTTCAAATGAACCTGAAATCCTTTTTAATAGTCCTTTTATATTTTATATAATATTTATATATAAATATTATATATTTACAGTCTATTTATATATTTTTATTATATTATTATAATTTAGATTTAAAATTTGGGTGGCTGGTGGTGAAGTTGGGAGTTTTGCTTGACTGCATGCTGGGAGTTATTTCTAGGGATGTGTGCATTGAGCCCCTTCCATGACAAAGATGCCTCTTCCTTCTGTGTTTGCTTGTTTTTAAAAGATTGATAATTTACAGAGATGTTATTACATCTGACTTGCTTCAATTTGGGGGTTAGTCACAAGAATGTTTGTTTCTGAAGTGGATAGTGTTTTATTTTTCTACCAACAGTGTTCTTGATGCATTTCCTTGACAGCTGTTGTGGAAATGTCTGTCACACCTGGTGGCCCTCCATGAGCTACTTCTGTTCCTTTAACAAAATCATTTTTTAGCAAAAGCCTCAGAGTTTGATTCTGAAATGTTTGTGGAATTACCGTTCTGAGTTAAATAAAATTTAAATATTTTATTTAAATGTAAATAAAAATAATTATTTAATTATACATTAATTTTAATAATAATTAATTTTAACAATGTTATAATTATTATTTATATTATTATAAGATAATAGTTATTAATGTAAATAAATTTTAAAAACACATATTCTATTATTATTCTATTATTTTACTGCAGTCTAGATAACTTGAGAAACAGGAATAGTGTTCTGCTCTGTTATGGTTTCTTCTGTTGTATTCTTGTTTTTCAAAGGTGTTTGAGCTTTTCAGAGGACTGACCTAGTGGAGGCAGCCTGTTTTGCTTTCAGCATTCACAGTATCTTTTCTTAAACTGTTGTTTCAGTGTGTATTTTAGCATTTCTGTCTGGAAGCATCTATTGTTCAAGCCTTCTTTTCCTCAGGGCAGTCCCGAGGTAATAAACCAGCCCCTTTTGGAATTTTGGTAACATTAAGTGTTCTTTTTCAGAAAAGCAAGAAATAAATGGGGTTTATGGCTGTTTGGTGGCTTTGTCAATGTGATGAACACAGATCTTGAGTATGGACTAAAATCTGGGTTTTTCACTACAAACATCCCAACTACTGCCTTGTAAAAAATATGTAGATTATGTGACTAATCAGTGCCTGAACTTTATATAACTTGTCCAGTCCTGAGAGCTGCACTGAAATACACAGTATAACATTTCTTGTTATAATTCTGGTTCTGGCAGCAGTCATACCTGTGCTGCTTTCTCAAGGTGTCCTGCCACAACAGGAAAAAAAATGGAGGCAGGGAAAATCAATGCACGTTTCATACAGCGAAAACCAGTGAATAAATAGTCCAATAACAGGAGTTAGAGATGTGAACTGGAGTTGATATTTGAGGATCAATATGCAGTGAGTGAAGCAGTTGTTCATATTGGAATATGTTGCATTCTGCTTCTGGCATGAGAATATGTGCTCCATCTAGTTCTGATGTTTGGCAGGGGGTGGATTTCCTCCCTGGAAATCACTATGCCCTCGGGTTTGCTTTTTTAATATCAGCCTGTCTGACTGCAGATCATTTCTTCTCTGCTTGTTCCTGTGTGCCTTTTTTTTGTTTGTTTGTTTGTTTGTTGAAATTTCTGGTCACACCGAGTTATTTGCTTGGAAATTAATTTATGGAAATTAATTTCACAAGTTGTCAGGTAGTGTCTCAGACACCTTTCTTTGTGTGTTTTAAATTAACTGATGGGGAAGAGGCAGCTCAGTTTGCCAGGGCTAATGTATGGGAACTTGTGGAATTCTTCCTGCTCCTGCTTGGCATGCTAATGAGGATAAAATAACAGTAAAATGAAAAAAAAAAATGAAATTAGTACTACTGCCCTGAGAAGGGAGTGAACCCAGCAGCCTTATGTGGTTTCTTTATGCTGGATTATTCACTGTAGTAAACCTGGCTTGTATTTTTACTGGACTTTTGAAGGAGCCCAAATTTTACAACTGTGTTTAACACTTCTAGATGAGTGGGAGGTTCTCCTATATATGATATGTAGAAGCCTTCACTTTTGATTTTGTAAAAGGATAGTCAGTGCATGGTTCCTAGACCAGTGTTGTCACTGGTGATGCAGCTTGAAAATAAATTCAAACAACCCCTGGATTATTTTCTTTTACTTAAGAGCCTAATGTGAGAGTGTGTGGATTGCCAGCTGAAGAAAGTGTGTATGGTTTCTTATTTTGGCTCAGCTCTGACTTTTTAAAACACTTAAGTGAGCAAATGACTTATTCCTTTCCCTGATCTGGCTAGTTCTTTCACAGCTTCATCTGAGGTACATTCACAGATTCCAAGCAGGGTTTTTTGAATGGCTGATTTGCTGGATATGAAGGCACAACTTGGGCTTTTGTTGATAAACAGCAGCAGTAAAAATAATAATAAAGAGATTGTGTGTCATGGCTGATATTAACCTGTGCTGTTGTAACCTCTTTCCTAAAGACAGAAATCCCTTCCTTGGTGGTTAGAGCAGAATTCACATGTTTAAGCTGGAACCGTGAGTCCTGACTGCAGGCCTAGGAGATATTAATTCTGGGACTGAGCTGTGTCTTCAGCCCCCATATGCATTCCAGATCTCTGGTTAAGGACAAGTAAAAGCCACATTTTCCCAGTTCTCTTCTGGTCTGTTGTAGCAACAATCTGCTGCATGGTTATCAGAGGGAAAGTGAATCATTTACTTCGTGCTTTTCCAGTAGGTGCCAATTTTCTGATGGTGGGAAGCAGAAGTTTGGATCTGAACTGTGAGCAGAAAGGGTTCAGCTTAGGTCTTACTGAAACAGCTTTGGCTTTGGAGGTTTTATCGGAGGTGAAAATTTCCTCTGCTTTTTTGTGGAAGAGCAGCTACTTGGAAGATGGTTAGTGTTCATGGTGTGTTTGTGTTTTATATATTTTGACTGAAAAAGGCAAGATACTTTCCATTTCCTACTATTGTTGCACAGTCTAGAGCAGCACTGTCCAGTGCTTGCAGTTTGCATTAATAGAATTTTCTAGTTGTTTTTCATCTGTTTGTGTATCTGCAGCAACAGTTACAGTTTGAACTCTAATTTCTTAGCTCTTTTCCAGGTTTATGCTCACTACTTGTGTTACAGTTAAGCAGTGAAGATTCATTTTGGCAGGTGGAAGAAATGCCCTTATCTTGATGTTTCCATGAAAATGCTTTACTGTTTATAGGTTTCTACTCAAGTGTGTGCTATGCTAACAGAGCAAGGGAAATTTCAGTGTTATTTTTGTCAGCTTGACAGTGTGTCATGTTCAGATTTTGTTTGCATGACTGGTTTTCTCTTGTGCTGAAAAGACATTTATAAACTTTACTAGAACAAGAGAACACACACTGTATTTGAACAAGTGTAATAGGTATTAGGGCATGTCTGCAGTCTGGTTTGTAGAAACACTTCTGCCTATGGAGCTCAGACTTGACAGCTGAGGAGAGCTCTTCATCTCACAAACCTGCATTTATTGCAGTGCTGTTTTTCTCCAAATAGTCACATTTGGCTTGATGGGGTTACTGCACTCTTTGGCTGAGGACAGGCCTGTTGACACTAGCCCAGTTTTGACACAGTGCCCTTTTGTAGTCTCTACTTTAAAAACTGTTTTTGGGCATTGCTTTCAGCAATAATGTGCACATAAATCCTATCTAAATAAAACTTGCTACAAATGGAAGACAGCTCTGAAGCATGCATTAAAAACATTGCTTTGAATGTGGTAGGATGGAATAAGGAAATCCTAAAGAAAACTTCTGGGTGCTTCATTCCCTCTAAATGGGAAGGGCACAGCTCCTTTTTGTAGTTTGCAGTGAGGTGTAGAAATGCAGCATCTCACTGACCGTACAAGTAACAAACCCTTTCCCATTCTGTTCCCAAGGAATGCTCCAATGTTTGTGCTGTTATCTCATGTGCCAGGGCTATCTGCTTTTCTGGGCCACAGCCCATAAACCAAAACAGCAGCTTTGCCTCTTGCTCTCTCAGCCTTTTTCCTCTCCCGTCAGGAGAGCTCCATGTTTGGAGGAGCACAAAGCGCTCTGTGCGAGGAAGATAACCATGGAGTTGATGTTTCTAGGAGAGGGCTTGGCTCTATCACCAGCTGCTGTCAGCTTGCCCTGGACTTTGTTACAGGACTGATAGTGCTCTCCAAGAGGCAGATCTTTGTGTCCCTGCGTGCAGACTGGCTGGGGAGAGCCGTGTACGCACAGAACGTGTTTGTGTTTGTGCGTCCTCCCCTTCAGGAGGGCGGCATTCAACTGGAAATTTAACCAGAAAGTGAATTTATGCTGCTTGTTTGAAGGCCTGCAACAGCATCTGTAGGAATAAGGAAGGAAGGTTGATGGCATAGACTGAGACAGATGGGAAAACTTGGCTGAGGATGTTCTTTAGTTTGGGATTTGTGGCAAGTGCCCTCGCTTATGACTTTGTTTTTCTGGCAGTGTAGATATCTGTATGAGTGGAAGCTGTCCTTTACACTGATCAAGAATATTGGCATCATCCTAAAATGTGAGGATGTAATGCTCTGCACTCCTAGGTATGCTCCCAGTCTCTTGAGGAAGCCTTTCTAGAATTTAGGAAGTCTCAGCAGGAACAGCTGGCTTTCTGTGGCAGAGCATGCTTCTGGTAGGGCTTGAGGAAAACAGGACTCAAACTAGTGTAAGGCTCGGTGGGATTTACATGTGCAGATATTACAAGGTTTTCTGAGAAGAGCTCATCTGATAGACCTTTATAGGGCCTCAAAACAAATGGGTAGAGGGGAGATGTGCATTTTTGAAGAACTGACTAAAAAACTTTGGTTATTATAGAAGTATTAAAGTGCCATAAAACCAAGGTACCAGCTTTTAAATGTATCATGCAGCCATCTGTTATGTCATTTAGTAGCTCTACCAATGTGATGTGGGTGTAACTTGGTAAATAAAGGGTTTGGTGTTAAGGTTTTGTTTTTTTTTCTTTTTGTTCATGATTTATAATTTTTAAGGATTAAATTGGTAGACCCAAGAATAATCTTGAAGTTAAAGTCAACCATATGATGAGAAGCTTGAATCATTGAACACCTGTGACTCTGGACAAATCACTTTATTGGAAAATAAACCTGATCACAGGGGCTACAGGGTTGAGGATAGAGAGGGGGCTTTAAGATCTTGCTTTTAACTCCTACCTCTCTTTCTCTGCTGATATTCTGTCTCCCTTAATTTTTCCAGCACTGGTGCTAGTGGTCCCCATTTGAATCTTAAGATAATATTCATTCACAGGTCAAAGGCTTGTACTTTGCTTCAGCAACCCTTAATTGCTGTGGCTTTATGTGAAACAAAATATTTTACTGATAAGTTTCCATTAGCTGGAATAAGTTGTTGACTTTTCAAAGGAGAGATGATGTGGGATAGACATGGAGACCTACAGTGAAAGCTCTGAAAGTTGCTTTTGAAGAACAATTTTGTTTGTGTGAGAGTTAGGACTAAACTCTTACAGTTCTGCACTGTGCTCAGAGACTCTGCCTTGGCTTTGCTCACTTTGACAGTAAACCTGGAGATGGTTCTCTTTGAGGTTGGTCCTCCTTGATCAGACTTCACAAATGAATTTAGCAGGTGCACAACAGAAGCACTCAGGTCTCAAATATTGGCAGTAGATATTCACTGTTAAGTGAAGGTATTTTCTTATCTAAGAGCCTGATAATCCACAGTTATACAAATATATTGATGGAGATTTACAGGATACAAGTTGAAGCGTCCCCTTGGAATTGGCTCTAGAACCTTCCTGCTACTACCAAAGTGATACACTAATGAAGCAAATTTGCTAATTGCTTGTCTATCCATTGCCCAGGCAACTTCTGGTCACTTCTCTGGCTGGCTCTTTAGCTAAGAGTTCTTTGGAGGCTGTGAGTAGTTGGTTTGTGGCCCTGAAGGGAGATTATCTTTCTGTGCTTAAGTTCAGGAAGAGTTGGAGTTACTGCCTCCCTCAATTCCCCTCGTCTTAAAGCAGTAGGAATATGGGAAAGGCTATACTGCCACTTGTGCTGTTTAAATAAGCTGGGCCTTCTTCCTTCTAGGTTTTATCAGTGATATTTCTATCACTTGATCAAGTGAAGTAGCCTCTTATAAAAGCATCTCAAGTCATATGTTTACTTAGAGCTTATTATAAAGCCTTCCTTCTGGATTCAGGAACATTTCCATAAGGACTCTTCCAAGTTCACAGTGAGGTTATTGTGTAAAAGAGCAACAGGTTTGCTAAAAGCTCACTGAGTGCTTTCTCAGTACTTGTGGTACTTCTTAATTGAGGGAAATGTTTGGAAATTCATAAAATCACAGAATGCTTTCGGGTTGGAAGTAAGCTTAAAAATCATCTAGTTCCATCCCCCAGGAAGAGCTGGGGAGGGAATCTGTGCTGTTTATAACATCACCTGAAAAGATAGGCCAGGAGAACAACCTGGATAAATCTGCTGGTCACTGGTGCTCTTTCCTTCCCCACTGGAATTGGGCTCAGGCTGGTGTAGGTGAGTGACAGTAGATCTTTTCCTCTTCTGTGTATTTAGATATTAAGAAAAACACCTTTACTGTGAGGGTGGTGAGTCACTGGCAGAGATTGCCCAGAGAAGCTGTGGCTACCCCATCCCTGGAAGTGTTTAAGGACAGGTTGGGTGGGACGTGGAGCAACCTGGTCTAGTGAAAAATGTCTCTGCCTATGATGGGGGATTGGAACTGGATAATCTTTAATGTCCCTTCCAACCCAAACCATTCCAGGATTCTGATTTTTCTAACATTTTTTCCATCTTGCCGAGCTTGGATAGTCACAACCAGTACAAAGACTTGTAAGTCATGACCAGTCTCCTGTTGAAAAAATTGATTACAAATGAAAATCTTTTCTAGCTAAGTGTGTTAACTTTGTGGTTCAGAAATTTGGTCATGGTTTCAGACTGTTCTAGACTGGAGAGTAATAGTCTAAAATCAATTATTCTTTTGGTTGTTTAAGAGTATATGTAAGACTTAAAAGTCTGGTTCCAGTTCTTAATGTATTTAGTCTAGAACTTGTCTAGTACGATGTGGAGATACCATACAGAAGAAAATGCTAAGCCATAAATGTAAATACTCATGATTGATGGGGAAAAAAATGAAACTGTGTCTTAAAATCATATGGTAGAGCTGTTGCCTTTCAGCTTAGCTCCTCCTTGCAGGAGTTTGGTGGTGCCCATGTACTGACCTTGGCTCTAGAAGAATTGGGTTTGTCTCAGCTGAACAACAGCTGCTGATGTTACGCCATCCTTGAGACACACCACCAAATAGTATGTTTTTTTTCTTAAATAACAATTGTTTAAAAAAGTACTGCAGCTGGTTATAACATGTGTAAAAGCTTATGTGAGAGACAGCGTGTGATAAAGCATGAAGAACACTGATCTGGCAAGATCTTGAGTCCTATAAATGATGCTGCATTTGGTGTTTAGTCCTCTAAACAGAGTAAGGAGTATATATGGGGAGCAGTAACAATAGTAAAAAAGTCTGGAACTTGAAATAAACACGAGCCTTTGGGTATGTCGTATTCAAAAGCAGTTGTGTTTCATAATCTGAAAAATAAATATACATGGGAGGTGATGGTGGTGGAAATCCATCTACTCATAAAAAGTACTTCTGATATTTATGGGTTTCCCCTTGACTCCCAAAAATTGTTTAGGTGAAATGGCCATAGCTATCTGGAATAGCTTTTGTCCAGGATAAGAGAGCAATCCCAGAAATATGACCTGTACAGGGAAGCTTCTGACAAGGTATTTTCCAAAGGCTCTTGTACTAACCTGTTCTTCCTTGCTGGTGCAAAAATGTGGAGTATGCAGGCCAGTCTTTTTTCCTCCTCTGAAATCTCATTTGGAGGCTGGAAAAGAACAACATTTATTCCTTGAATCTCAGATTGTCCATAATACAGCAGGGCCACTCATCATCCTTATATACACTGACTGCTCTGAATTTGCACCAGTAGTGATGGGAAGCAGGGCACTGGTCACCTGGTGCTCTGTTTGATGGAATAGGAATAGAAATGTCCACTGGAACCATTTTATTCCTCCTGCCCCACTGGTCTGTGCTGAGGGCTGTGTTTGAGCTCATGTGAATCTCAGTGGTTGCATTGCATGAATTGAAATCATGGCTGTACCTGTCTGGTGTTAAAAATAAGCCATTCCTCCTTTTGCTTCCTCTTGCTTTGGATGCAACCTCCTTTCCCTTTCTCTGTTCAAAGTATTCAGGTGATTCTGAACTTCAGATTGGGCAGGAGGGTCAGTTCTGTCATTGTCCTGTACTTTGGAGGCTCAATGCCATCACAAGTGCTCGAGGGTGGCAGTTGTGTTTTGTGTCTGGAAACCAGCACCTCTGTGTATGTAAAATGTGCCATTGGCTAGAAATGCTAGATAACTTGTTTTGAACAGCAGCAGGCCCAAATTCAGATGTTTCCTGCTTCAGAGAGCTTATTTGCAAATGACATTGCTCGCCTCATAACCTTCACTTAGTATCCTTTAGTCTAAAAATAATTACTGCTTGTGTGAGATTTCAAGGACTAATACTTTGCTTGTTTTCAGCAGGAGACTGACAGGTTTTTAAAAAGATTGATTCATGCAATAGTTTATAAACACAAAATTTTGGCTGGACAATGGAACACTCAAAATCTGACCCTTAGTAAGCTGTTTATATATTACATATTTCCATACACACATTATTGTTCTTAAAGACCATAAATATTCATGGAGTTTCCTCTCTGTCCCTTTAGGGCATTTTTTTCTGGGTCAAGAACTGGTCAAGAGAGCATGTAAGGTACCACAAATTGAGACATACTCATGTGTTAGTTATCTTTAGGTCCTTGAGCAGCAGTAGTGAAACAAATCTTTGTGCTGTGTTTTCTTTCTCCCTTCAGAGCCTTCTCAGGACCAAAGCCATCCCTGTCTGCTTGTTGCTGATCAAACAGTTTTGTTCTCAGTGTCTAAATAGCTTCAGAAATCAGACTTGAAAGACTTGTGTGTTTCCCTTATTTTGTTTTGTTCTCTCAAGGTTGTGAGCACATCAGCTGTGGAGAGGAGGAATTCAAGGTTTGTAGCACAGCAGCTTTGGAAGGAGCAGATCCGTGTGTGAACGCTGCTTGGAGAGGCCTCTTTTTAACCGAGGTTTAAAAGGTGATTCATCTTAAGAGCTTTAACAGAGGAGAATGAAGGCAATTGTAGCTTCTTCTCTTAGTAACACCCAAAGCTTGCCATCTCTGCACCTGAGGTAGATTTGTGGCAACTTCTGGGGACCCTGTCATGGATGCAGGTCCTGTTGAGCTTGGTATTCCCAAGGAAGGGACTGACTTTCCCATCAGCATGTGACCAGATATTTTGGCAAAAACCTGAGCCAGGAGAGCAGCAGAGTGCACACTCTGACACTTCTGTGCTCTTCAGTGTTATGCTGGCAGAACCTTTTGTATTTTGGGGGTGTGGTTTGGTTTTTATTAATTGTGCTTAGTCTTTCTCCCTGTGCCATCCTCAGAAAATAGTGAGGCAGCTGTGTGCCCCAGTGCTTGAAGACTGTGAGAGAGAATTCAGAGAAATTGCCATGGAAAAACTGTTTAAAGGCTAATGGACTTACAATATTCTAATATTAGACGTAGCAGAAGTATTAAGTTGACGAGGTGTTGAAGCAGCACTTTTTTAGTCACATTCTCAGTGTTGTGAAGCCTGTCACAGGTTCTGCATGTACCAAACTGGGTTTTGGTATTAACCTGACCTGGGACAGTTGTCAAGAGTCTGAAGAGAGGAGTGTTTTCCAGCTCATGTGGCTGTGGATTCTTGATAAATAGCTGGTTGGCAGGCTCTGTTGCTGTAGCAAGGGTGGAGGCTATCAGCTCTGTGGTGTTGCCTGTTCCTTTGCATTTCAGGGTGGTAACTGGATCTAAAAGTGGTTGTTTTTTTTTGTTTTGTAGTCTTTTTAGTTGTTGGGGGATCTTCTGTTGTTTTGTGGGGGGTTTTTGTTACTATCTGGCAGGTGATCTGCAGTATAATGGTAAGAAATCTTGTCTTTTCCAATTCTTTCCCAACCCTAGGAGCCAGAATTTTTCTGTCTGATGCTAAACTCATTTCTCCTGCCCCTTATTGTTCAATCCTCACTTTACGAGCTATTTGAAGAGCAGAGTTTGACCATGTAAGTAATCCTAAAAGGGTGAAGATAAAATCTTAAGTCAAGTTGTCAATCAGCAAAGGGATTAAAGAATGTATTCTAAAATGTGCTGGCGTAATAGCAAATTCTGAGTGTTTGAGAAGAGGAAAGGCGTGTCAAGATGAAGAAAGGAGAACAATTTCTAGAGGCTTAAAAATGACTGTAAAAGCGTATTTGCTAACTCTTCTGCTTTTCTGGGTGAATAACAGATGCCACAGTTAAAGAAGTTCCATGTCAAGAATTCCCCATATTCAGGGGCTACAGGCTGACTTGGCATAGCCCACAGTTGCCATGTGAAGTGCTTCAGTTTGGGGTCATCAGTTCAAACACAGCCTTGGTCAGCAGTGGAAGAAAGCTGTTGCCACAGGACGTTTTTTAATGAAGTGGGGCTGGCAATCTGTCAGGCTCTTAGGGCATGGGTTTCTGAAAAAAAAAACACATAAATGGTACTTACAAATAAGCTTTGAGTCAAAGAAATAAACAGGTGTCAATGATAATCTAAAGAAATGAAGTAGGCATACAGGAGGGAGTAACAGGCATTGAGCACTTGTGCTTGTGCAGCTGATAAATGGGCTGTTTATACATTCCTTCATGAACTTCAAATAAAAAAATAGTCAGTAAAGTGGTGAGAAGCTTCTACATCATCTACATTTTCACTGTCCAGATAAAAATAGAAACCAGTGATGGTAACACATAGGCCAGGCCCCAGCAAAGCTGTGCTTTCATGGTCAGAAGAGGCAGTCCTTGAGCTCCTTTTGACTCTGTCACCTTTTTTTGTGTGCAAAATTACCACTTTTTTTTGTTATAGTGGCTTTTTCAGTGTCTTGTCTAGCTCTTACTTGTGGATGTCGTTCATCAGAGATCTGCTGTTCTGCTGTGGAAAAATTGAGTCTGACTTTCCTTTACTGGAGTCCACAGCCAAGTGCTTAATTCCTGGGTAAAACTAAAGTTTGTCCTCTTGGAAGCTTTGCATGGAACATCCCTGCCCTTCCACCTACCCTTGGTGTGAAGGATGAGATGGTACCAGGCTTTTTTCCTCTTCTGTAACCATTGCTTGGGATTTAAAGTAATGGTTTGCCTCAGCAGCTGAGGAAATTGTCTTGGTGTGGTGCAGCATTTGTAAACAGTGTTTGCACTGCAATTTTCTTTTTGTCTTTTCCAGGCCTCTCATGTTTTTTTTCACCTTCCCCCACATACGTGGTCTAAGCCAAGATAGACAATGCTATTCATGCAAAACCTAGTTATTCCTTAGGGAAGAAACAACAAATGAAAGTAACTGACCCTGAAGCTTCTTAGTGAGCACAGCAATGCTAAAAGCTGTTCTGCCTGGAGATGTGTACTTAAAATAGCTCTCAAACAAAAGTGCTTCTTTGGCTTCTCCCTTTTTAGCCCCATCTTGCCACATTGTGGTCAGAAATGCTTTTATGAAAAAGTCTGACAGTTACGGATATTTTTTCTGACTGAAATCAACATATACTCAGATATGAAATCATCTACTTTAGAAAGAGAAGAGAAACCAGCTGCCACATCACCAGGGTTCTGTCTGCCCACCACCCTCTGTACATGTGATGGGGACACAAAAACTTCAGTTTTGGCACAAGTGTCTGTATGTGCTCTAAGAATTTCAGCTCAGTCTCGTGCCTCGCTGCTATTCCATTTGCCCACTGTTGTACCTGATTTACCCTTGCCCTTCAAAACACAGATGGGATTCCTGCTTTGCACCTGCACCTCTTTCCCTGGCTGCCAAAGAGAGCATAGTTTAATGGATGAGCTGAACTCTGTCTGTCCTGCCTGGATGGTAGGTGGTGACGTAAGTGTGCATAATTGGAATTCATCGATTTCCCTGGAGTGCAGAATTGAAAGGCAGGAGGTTAAGCCAGCAGGATATGTGCTCTTGTTCAAGAGGAACAGTGAAGTAAGGCAGCAAAAATGCAGGAGCAGCTTGCTTTGCTGCACCACGTAAGTGGCAGCAGCCTCAGCTGAGAATTTGGGAATTGCTTGGAAAGGGACTGATTTTGCAAACAAACCTCATAATGAAGGTTTTGTAGAGCGTGCCGTAGCTCTCCTTTAAAATAGTGGTGAGCTGGCAAGAAGTGGGAGTTAAAAAGTGGAGATTAAAGACTTTGAACACAAACTGAATGGCACTAATTGAGATTAATTCTTGCTTTATCTTGTCCAGCACTTCTTCAGTAATCTTTCATCTTGCTGCTTTGAAGAGTAAATAGATTTTATAGTGAGGACAGTATGTGCTTTTGTGGCTGTAGGATTGTTTCCAACTAAACTTGCCTTCCTTTTTCTTCTGCAACATCTCCCTTCTGGATCTTTGGGTACACTTGTTACCTGTATAACTCAGATTTAAAGATGCCACGTGAAAATCTCTGCTGAGTTGAAAAAAATAAGATCTAAGCTGGGTTGTCTACTTGAGTCATAACATTTTAGAAATTCTGGAGAACTATTTTGGCTCTGGAAAGAAAGATGAAGAATCATTGTAGAATGGTGGTTGTTTAAGCTGTGGTTGCTTTCTGCCTGCTTAGGCAAGGCCTAATTAACTGCTTTCTTGCAAACATATAATAATTGTGATATCTTTAGCTGCTTCATGGTACAACTTCACCCCGTGAAGGACAGAACTTCACAGATGGTTTACATTCTCCTGAACAAAACCTAGTCCAGGAGAATAGGCATGCTCTGGAGCTCTGCTCTTTCTGCAGCTTGCTAGCTGAAGATGGTAAGTCACATAGGTTTTCAAGCTGAATTAAATTAGTTTTTTGACCATATTTTTGATTCAGAGCCATATTGGTAGCTTACAACTTTTTATTTCATTGAGAGAAACTCTCTAGTGTAAATAAAATATGAAAGCTTGTGAAATGTTGCTCTGAATTATTAGATAATTAGATGGTCACCCCTAAAAGAGAGCAGGTGTCAGAGCCTAAAGGTTCTTTTTTTTTCTTTTCCAAGTTACAATGCACCCAGTGTTTTGTTTGCCACTGCAGATGTGCTGTAATTATGTCTTGTTTGTATATTTTTTTCCCCCTGTGCTTGCCTCTGCCACTCCATCTGAAATTTGTGCAAGGAAACATGCCACTCACTTGGCACAGATATTTTATGTTCCCCATGTCAGGATTCCAGAGGAAAGATGATGGAGATTGTCTTTTGTCTTGTTCTGTAGCTGTGTGGAAGGGGGCTTGAGGGGAAATATCATGGGACACTTGAGAAGTCTCAGGTGCTGCCCTGTGAACTCTGAGACAAATATATCTTGTCAGGCACCTGACCAAGAGCTCTGAGAACACTCATGGAGAGTGGGAAAAATACTGCACTTGAAATGTTCTGTCCTTAAGCATCAAGCCTTGTGGTGATTTACATCCCACGAGCTTATTACCCTTGCACAAAAATAAATCTGTGGATATTTGTAGAATTTTCCTGCAAAATTATAGGAAACATAATCTAGACAGCTAAGACTTATTTCTCCTGCTATTTTTTTAAGCAGTCTAATTTTAAATGACTTGAACAACAGACTTCCACAACTTCCCTTGAGTGTGCCAAGTTGATAATAGAGCAAACATTGAGTTGTACTCTGTTCCACAACAGCCCTGATGTGGGCATGAGCTTTTTTCTGTACTGCTTTGTCACAGTTTCTGATGGAAGCTTTTTGGACTGCTCTGATTGATGTTTCTCCAGAAGTATTTTTGAAAGCTAATTAGCTGTAGCCCTAAAAAGTGCAATTAAAATCCTGTAACAAAATTCTGCTTAGTGTACAGCTGCTATGAGTGTAAGAAAAAGTCAGTGATAAATCTACAGGTTTTTAAAAATGGAAGTTAAATATGGGGATGTTAAAAGAGGAATTGGAGCCTTTCCTAAAGGGACAGGCAAGATGAAATATGCAGTTTTAAAGATTTGTGTCCTTAAAGCATGCAGAAGGGTAGATCCAGACAAATAATTTTATTCTTTATTTGGCTGTTAAGCAGGCTGGCTTCTTGGCTTTGCACATGCCATTTCTAGTTAAACTTAGAGGTAATGCAACTTTTAAAAAAAAAGTAAAACAAAAAAAGGAACTTGTTTTCCCAGATGTGTCATACTGAGGTGATTGAAACTGCATATTTTTTAAAAATACTGACATAAATATTTTCTTCTGCTAAGACCTTGCTGATTTTTAAATTTTTTTTTTCAACTTTTGCTGACTTTAAAAACTAAGTGAGATTGTTATATTTCTTACAGCCTCTGCCCTAAGATATAAAGATATGGATATCATCATGATTTGCATGAAACAGCTGAAGATCCCACAATTGCCTAAGGGATGGATCTCATCTCATCACAAACCTTGTGTTTGTTTTCCTCTTCCACTTCTCTTGTGATAGCTGTGCCATGTGGAGAGTCAGGTCAAATCTCTGATAGGACTGAAGAGTTTGCTTGTGTTTGGTTAGGCCAGGAGAGTTTCCAGCATGGTCTTCAGTTGAAACTCATTTCCAAAATCAGGGGGAAAGGAAACAAAATAGATATCCTAGATAAATAGATTTAAGCAAAGCACAGATCTATATGTAACCAGGAGATCCTGGTTGCATCTGCTGTTACAGCCTCCAGTTATGCATTAAGAGGAAGGTTGTGTGGCTACATTTCCGACCACAAAAGTGCTGTTTCTTTCTGCATTATCATCAAGTACTTAATAACACCAGCTGATAGGATTTAATAAACCCAGTGAAACCACAGGACTGGAAGAGAAAGTTGTAAAATTCAGGAACTGGTTTTGATGAACAAGCTTGTTGTTGGCCTTTCTCAAGGTGGAAATGTCAGCACTTCTTCTTTGGACATAGGTACTGAATTTTCTCTTGCTTGTTTTTGACTGAGAGTGCATTTAGAAGTGCTCAGTTTGAAGAAATACACACTTCAGTGATAGGAATAAATTTTGAAATTTAGGATGGAAACCTATCAAGACAAAAATAAAAGCTAAATAGACTGTATTCCTTATTCTGTTCTTGCACCACTGTAAATGTAGGAAAAGTCTAACACTTGATTCTTCTGAGATATATTTACAGAGTTGAGTGTAGCTGACTTGCTGGTGATGGATAACAGCTTTCCCTTTGGAATCTCCAGTGCCATTCCAGTGCAATTATTGCTGACCAAAATAGTCTGAGAAGAGTGTCCTTAAACTTTCAGAAGACGATTTCTCTGTTCCCATGCTAGAAACTATTCCCTGTACTGTTCTTGGCAATTTGGAATGGAGAAGTGGTACTGCAGGGAATAGCTCTTCTTTCTAGTAGGGTTTCCTCTTTACTGAAGGATATAAAAACAACAGGGAGGAAAAAAATAGAAAAATGCCAACTGTGGATTTTCCTGCTCATTGTTTGTGGTAGATTCAAACCTTAAAAGAATAAAACCACTTTTGGTTGCCTTATCTCAAAATTTCATAAATAATGATCTGTAAAGTATTACTGGTGATACCAAGATATGGAATAATTTTTTAGTGTTTTTAATTAAAAATTAATTTTAAAATGAATTTTTGGTCTTTTAAGTCTAAGGAAACCTACACTCCTTTTTCTTTCTATAAGTAGTGAACTGGAAAGCTCAAGGATACATTGAAATAATTAATTTAAATAAACTTTACAATGGTAAGCGATAGCATTTTTTAAAATTAGGCACTCCTATTCCTTCCAAAATCTTATAGCCATAGTTAAGGGTTTGTTTTTGAAATGGACTTTGAAGGATTGTAGCAATTTGCAGAACCTTAATGTGTCTCCTTGGGATGTGCTTTTGATTTACTTTTTGAGGAACCAGGTCACTAAAGACAAAACTGCCCATAAAATCTGGAATAATTGATATTGAAACTGCACATGTGCAGATTTCTCTCTAAATGAAAACAAGCTTGTTTTAAAAATAGAATCCCTGACTTTCCTTTTTCTACAAGGGGAAGGATGAGGGTATGTATATATAGATATATGAAATGCAGAAGAAACTCAGTGAATTCTGCAATTGCTAGCTGACCTCTTTAGGCTAGAGACTTGATTCAAGTTTTAGCTTAAAATTGTTGGCTGGGATATTTTCTTTCAAGTTTCAGCATAAATTCCAAAGTTTTTGAGCAGGTGTGCACCATGACAGGCTATGGTAATGTGCTAACTGAATTTAGGCTTGGACCCCTACCTGGGCTGTGTGCTGTGAGAGGAGAGACACTGATCCTGTGCACTGAGGACACCAGAAAAGTTTTCACAATTTCAGTGCTTGTGGTATCCATGTCTAAACAAAGCCTTTTCTAAGTCTAGACTGAGAATAGACTTTTTTTTTTCCTGGGACAGACTTAGTGCTGCTTTCCCTGTTTGCCAGAGGATTTGAGTGGAGTTAGTTATTTTCTAAATAAACACACACAAATCATTGCTTATTTTCTTTTAACAAAAGTTCTTTCTAGTACAAACCTTTGGCTGGAGAACTTCAGAGTTCCAGTGAGACCTGCTGAAACGTTGTGTGTGGAACAGTGTGAAGAAGTATGTTGTGTATCACACAGCATCTGTTACCTCAAGTAAGCATTGCTCAGGATCAGACTGGGTATTTACGTGGCTCATGATGGGTTTCAGGCCAGTTGCTGAAAGCAGTTTGGCTCAATCTCTCCTAGCCCTTGGCCCTTTGTGAGTGCTGAGGTGATTAACTTCACTTTTAGACTGCTGGCGGGGCTGCACTTCCAGCTTTGACCCGGTAATCTTCTCAAATCCTGTCTCCAGACCCTCCTATTAGGGGATGAGGAAAGAAGGACCCTGGGTGTAAGAGGACTGACCTCCTGGCTTGTTGAAAATCTTTGTAGGGTCAACCTGCTCTGCTGGTTTCTTTAACTTGTCTTTCCCCCATGAGTGACCTTTTCTTTCCTAGCAAAATCACTTTTTACCTGAGTACTTCTAAGTAGCCACCATGAACTGAGACTAGAAACAGTTTCTCATCCCAGAGGTGAACCTAAATTATTGAGTGAGTTCTTTATATGTCAAAATTAAAATGGTAACCCTGCAAGAACTGAAGCCTCCTGATTACACCAAAACTGAATCAGGGGTCCTTGGGTTCTACAGACAGCTACTGTTTTAAATCATATTGACACATTGCAAGTCATCCAAAAAGTGGCTTTGTACAGGCAGAGGTAGATAATTTAAAAGTGAAGTGATACATTTTAGTCTGCACATATGATGTATCTTTCCTCACAGCCTTGTAACACCCCCAGCATAGGATAAGAGAGTAATCTTTGGCTTTGAACTATCTATTTAAAACCTTGTGGTTCAGTTGCCAGCTGCATAGTTATTCCTTGTTGCCCCATTGCCAGGAATTACATTCTGCCTTTGGAAAACATAACATGGATTTTTTTTGATTCTAATTTTTTTTGTTGTTAGATGTGAATATCCTTTTTGATGTCATTAGGTACCTCTTATATTGCAGCTTGTAAGACACTCACGTGTTCTGGGTCAGCATCTGGACCAACATGACACTCAGTCACTCCTTGAGGTTCTCTTAAGTGTTATTTATGATTCTGCCAGTGCTTGTTTACTGCAAATTCAGATGTCACCGAACTTGACAGTAAGAACTGTTTTCAAGGAGAGAAGAGGCAGTTTAGTTAAAGCCTTGTACTAGGCGTTGCTTTTGTTTAAGAAGTAAAATGGGATTCAGAGCTTCAATATGATCTGCTAGAGAAGCTTCATGTGTTGTCTTCATGGGTTAAGCTTTCTTTTGTTTAATGTTCCATTTAGACCTGGGAATAAACAATTGAGTTTGTTTCAGAGTTAGGAGGAAATCTGAGGACCATATGAGTTTCATGAATATAGGGGAAAAAGTGACTTGCTGCTTTTGGCACCCTTGACTTTACCTTTTAGGGTGATGTGTGCTGGGACTTGAGTATCTATCCTCTCTTGTATTGCTTGGTTACATAAAAATTAATCTGCCTGGAGGTTAAATATGCAGGTCTGTCTGTTGCAAGAGATATTATGTTAGGCTTAAAGCATCCCTTGTGACTCCATCCTTGGAGATACTCAAAACCCTACTGGGCACAGTCCTGAATAACCTGTTTTAGCTGACTCTGCTTTGAGCGGTGGCATCAACCTAAGCAGTCTCCAGAGGTCTTTTCCTACCTTAATTATTCTGTGGTTCTGTGACTTTCAATTTCTTATCTTGACCTATTCCTCAAGCAAGAGTTTTAAACAATATGGATTGGTGTACTTTCTTAATCAACAGCCAAATCAAATTTCTTAGCTAAGAAGAGAAAAGGAAACACGGATGCCTTTCCCCCAGAAATGTTCTGTCTTTTTCTGCAGCCAAATACTGATCTGATGAAAGCTAATGGTGTGGCAGGCCTCCAGCTTAATCCTGTCTGGGTCACCTTAGTACTGACTGCAGTTTTTGAGTGTAGCCTAGCTGGGACAGACTAGTTTTTCTCTGCAGGCACATGGGCTGTTTTTCAATGAATGGGTTGTAACTATTTGTGTTCAGTGGAGAAAGCCAGGAGAGGAGTGTGCTAGAAGCTTCTCTGTGCTTCATTCTGTCTGTAGAAAAAGGCTGCTGAGAGAATGAGCCTCCCAGCCTGGTCATTCCAGTCAGAGAGAGTGAAAGCTGCTCTTGGTCACTTCAGGTGGTCATTTGTGGACATCACACCCACCACTTGCCAGGCTGACCCAAGGTAGGATTGAAATAGATGTGGGCACAGACTGTGTGTGATGTTCAGTTGTAAGTGAAAGTCAAACTCACCTTTAGTAATGGATTGTGTTTGTTTGCAGGTGTTTTGCATCCACACCTGCCTTGCTGCAGGTTGCTTTGCAGTGTTGTCAGCTTCTCCCACACATTCCCTATGTGGCTTCAAATTCTTCCAGGGAAAGCAGCCTTTAATAGCAAGGTACCTGTTTTGTTGGCCATTTTCATTAGATGTTACCTTGCTCTGTTACATAAGCTCATGTTAATGTGGCATGTGGTATAAGTAATAAATAGCTCTGTGCTGGAAGTGAACTGCCTTGTCCTCTGGAGTGCAGGAATGTGGGAGTCTGATGCTAGATCTGGACACACAGAGTCAGTAAATGCTGGGTGAGTCCACGGAGAGGGTGTGTGGGTACCACAGATGTTCTCTCCAGTGTGTCCTATGAGTTACTGAGATACCAAAATGTTGAGTAACCTCAGGGTTACTCCCCACAGCCTACAGTGAGATGAGCTCTAGACCCTCCATGAAGTACCCTGGCAGGCTGTTTTCTCCAAAACCAGCAAGTGGGAGGGTGTAGGGGCACATGGAAGTACTGACACAGGTAGTAGTCAAAGCTCCAGAAAGGAGCACCTCTTGTGTCCAGTGAACAATGCTGTATTGTTCTTGTCAAGGACAGAGTTTTACATTTCATTACAGCTGGATACTGTAAACTTGCTGCTTTGTTCTGTTTCTCTAAGATACCACTGCATCTCAAGCTAAGGCTGCTTCTAAATGTGCCAGCAACCTTGGACTGAAGTCACAGACATGTCTAAATACTGATCTTTGTGTTAAATGTGAGACCCTGCTGATCTGCTTAATGGCTGTATTACTGGCAGATCTAAGGAGTTAGCCAGGGAACTAATGAAAGTGAAGTCACTGTTCCATA
The DNA here is from genome assembly GCF_971803275.1 of Cyanistes caeruleus. NCBI lineage: Eukaryota > Metazoa > Chordata > Aves > Passeriformes > Paridae > Cyanistes > Cyanistes caeruleus. Next base: position 81,750,515 of record NC_141704.1, read on the forward strand.
GCATATGTGGAAAAGGGAAAACCAAGCTCATTCAACATCAGATTAGAGCAATGCTGCATCAACCACACTGTCGGGGTATTTTAGATATTTCTAAAAGCAATTCAAAGACACAAAATAATTTTTCTTCTTTTGGGATAATGGACTCCTGGGCAACATATAATATATGCTTGGAGCACTTGGAACAGTACTTATCTCTTAAATTCTCTTATGTAATTTAGAGAAGTGATTATACCCGCATAGCTTGTAGTCATCTTACATTCCTTTATTAGCTGTGGGGATACAGATGATGCATAAATTGCCTGAAGTATTTCTTTGCATAGCATAGCTTTGCTTTTGAGGGAAAACAACATTCAAATTTCATTTTCCAAAGTAAACAACACACAGGAGCGTACCAGCAGCTTTTATTTAGCTGTTCTTCCAAAAGCAGAATTTTCTTGAAATTATGTGAACAGCCTTTCCAAACAACTGTTACCAACACTGTTTCTGGCAGCTCTGTGCACACAGGCAAAATCATACAAGTCTCGTGCCACCTTCAGCTTTCAAGGCTGTAATTCTTTGAAACAGAGGAAGAAGCAAAATTTCATCCATCCTGTCAAGGAAAGGGAGTTTCAAATGACAGGGTCACCTCATTCAAGTTTCTTCCCACCCCACACAACACTTGTGAGAGGACAGAGGGTTATAGAAATGGCTACAGTATCAGCTGCTTTCACAGAAATTCAACTTCATGCAGCTAAAGGCCTTGAACCCGATAATTTTACACAGCCTTCAGTGAACCTTCAATAAAGCTGGTTTTTTTGCATACATGTTTGCAGTCATGGTTAGGAGCGTGTGATTCTGGCTTGGCACATCAACCGTGCACATATTGTCATGTCTGCATCTATACAGGAATATCAAAGCACTGGACTAGTTTGGAGGCAAATCCTAGCATGTAACCACCTGTTTCTTTTCAGTCTCAGAAAACTGTATTCTCTTGATAAACTGAGTAATTGCCTTGGGCTTTTCTTGTTGGAGAGTGCTCTAGAACTCCATTTCCCTGGTTTCAAATAGTGAGTTGCAGGACAAAAGCCAACATGTTTTTCTGCCATACCTGGAGGAGTTCTACCCAGTTTTTTGTATTGATACAAGTAGGTTGAGAAGTAGAGGAGACTGGAAGGGCTGATCACAAGTGCTGACCACAGCCTGTGGAAATCTTCCACATGAAGCTCCAGTAGTCTCCTGGCCCATGGCATTGATATTGCATCTCTTCTGTATCCAAATACCATATTTCTTTCATAAAGAAGACCAAATTGTGTTTAGAAGGGGATGAAGCTAGTTTGGGGGGAAGGGTTCCTGTACCTGCTCTTAAAGGATCAGGGCTGAATTTCTCTGTCTATGAGACCAACTCTACCTTTACATTGGTATTCTGTAGAAAGAACTAGAACTTATAGGATACCTGTGAAATTCAATTCAATAGTGTGAGACAATCTGATGGCCTTTTGCTTGGAAATAACCAAGAAAGGAGAAAGAGTGATTCCTGTGATCAATGAGTGCATTAAAATGTATGCTGGTTGTGGATTGTAGAGGTGGAAGAGACAAAAGCAATCCCAGAATGGGCAGGAGAGGGATGTACTGTACACCCTATTGTGCCATCCTCTTCTGAGAACTCATCTGGTCAAATACACTGTACAGCTATAATTCTTCTTAAGATTACACAATCTTCCCACCTTTCAAACTCCTAAACCCCATACCCAACATTATGCAGTTTTTCCCTTGGGAAACCTCAGAAAAGAAAGCCTATCTTAGTCCAGGAGAGCTTGATTTAACCTTAGCATAATGAAGGTGAAGGTATGGAATTGCCTATAAATATGTGTGGGAAGGGAGGGAAAGCTAATGCATAGGTCAGCATCATCACAGGAATAGAGAGGTATAAACTTGGCCTGGAAATTAGAAGAAAGCTATTGATCATAAAAGCAACCGGCTCAGGAAGAAATGTCTGAGTTGATAACAGAGATGAGACATAAAGCATTAATAATCTCACTGGCTACAGTGTGATAAGGGTGGGAAATTGCCCATTTCTATTAGCATTAGATCCTTCTGTCTGCCTTTTGCTCTTCAAATGAGCATTTCCCTGTTATTCCCTATAGTTACAGAACATAATGCAGAAATTACTGCAAAAGGTGAGTGCCCAGCCACTGGTGTCAGCCAGGGAAGGGAAATGAACTTTCCTTATGGCAATGCCCTTAATAACACACTTTAACTTTTGTTCAGCCAAGCAGTTGGGCCAGATGATCACTGTAGGGCCCTTCCAACTGGAATAGTCTGTTCTATCCTAGAAAATAAACAGGAGTGTTACAGAAATGAAAGGTTAAAAGCAAATGTTGCTTATTACTTGTGGTCACTCCCAAGTATTTCAAAAACCAAATACTGAAGAGTTTTCTGGTTTGCTCCAGGAAATAAGAAATTTTTCTCTACAGTTAGCCAGATCTTTCAAGTCCATGGGAAAAACACATGATAATTTCTGGGGTGTATGTATGGGAAATGACAGGGGAGTGGAGAGTAGACATGGATTTTACTGGTAGCTCCCAGTGTAATTAGAAACAAATTTACATTTCTCAGTCCTTAAATTGGAGAAAACTTAGCTTTCTTAATTGCAGCACTTGTTTCTGTAGGCATAAACTAATAGTAAATATATAGATATTAAATTCTTCACTGCCAGAGAGAGAGTAGTTTTCAGGTGTTGAAGACCCCAGGTTGTTCTATCCAGTTAATGCTCTTCAGGAGCACTGTATGGATTTCCAAGAAAGCAGCTATTGTCATGCTATGGTGCTGCCACCACTCTTGGTCATTCCCAGTTTGCAGAGAGAGCTCTGTTCTGCTGTCAGTCTGTTCTGGCTGACTGAACCTGAAAGCAGAAGTTGAAGAGAATACTTCTTAATTTCAATATTTTTCTTTTCCAGATTCAGCAGCAGCAGCCTGTTGGTATTGTCACTGAGAAAGTCACAAGTGACCTGCAGTCTCTTGTGCTCCTTCTTGCTGCATTAAAAGCATTTTACTTCCAGCTATCTGCCTCAGACCCTCAGATATCCTTGCAGAGGAATGGCCTTTATCCAAAGGAGGATGGAATTAAAAAGACTAGACAGAGCAGTCCTTGAGGATGAAAGGCAAAGAGAGATGTGTCCTTGCTACTAGGAATAAATTTTGCTGATGGCATCCTTACACTGAGGTTGGATTTTATCTCTGACTAATTCTTACCAAGTCTTTTCATGTCCCCAGCAGTGCAGCTGTACATGAGGAGGGTTGTAATGTCTGCCTCTGGAAGTGATGCCTGCCATCTTCCTCCAGGAGCTGCTTGCCAAAGCCTCGGGGAGAGGAGAGTAAATCTCAGAACCTCCTCCACCTCTTTCCTCTGATTTCCTAAGAGATTTTCGTTTGCTCCAGGCACTGAGCTTGGCATGGTCTTTGCTGAGAGAGGCATCCTGCGGGTTGCAGGGCTGCAGGGAGAGTGCTATCTGGGCAATTGAAACTGCTCAGTGTTTACTGAGAGTCAAATGTCCAGCCAAATGGGGAAGGTGCTGCCTGGTTACTGTTTATAACCTGTGTAATAATATGTGCAATTGGTATTAGCTGATATGCGGAGCTGAACTGCAAGTTTGATGTTGAGAGTTTTGGGTTTGCTGCCTATAGTTTGGTTTATTTTCAAGATTCTGGTGTATTTTGCAGCATGAGAAAATGCAAACTCTTTATTCTGGCTGTTTGTCAAGATTGAGCCAAAATGTTGAACTGGTTATTTGCTTACAATCCATTCCTGTCTCCTGGTAAAAGCTTTCCTTGTATCTATGAGGAAAATGAATTATGGGGGAGCATTAGACCCAGCAGATTGTGTAACAGAGACAAACTTTCATTAAGTTGCTAGATTTCATCAGTTGTCATTTGGTGGTGTCACAGTTTATTAGTTGCTAAGGGTTGGATTTTCCTTTGCTTTTTAAAATTATTTTCCTTACTGAGGATTGTGGAGCATGCCAGAGTGCCAAAAATCTTGAAAAGAGCAAAGATTTATGTGAGTAAATTTATTGAGGGTTAATACTAAACGAAGTTTAACATGCTGTCAAGAACTCCAAGCATGATAAGAGTATTTTGAGGAAAGGATGGGATAAAGACTTTATATCCATCTGAAAATAAAGTCATGTCTACAGGAATGCAGCCTGGGAGAGGTTATAGAGGAGGTTTGTGGGATGTGTGGAACACACCTCAACCAAGTGATGTAATTAATGAAATAAAAGTTATAGGATTAATGGGTGGGTGAGTTTTCTTCCTGTGACAAATTTGGATTTAACATTGTGTCCATTGCATGTGTTCAATATCTCTCCATTTATCTACAAGCCCTGTGCCTTCAGAGTCTAATAAATAAGTTTTACTGTGAAAGTGAGGTGCAGCTCCATAGTGAATCTGACCAGAATGATAAGCCATGATGGAAAGTAGTCTCCTTCTGGTTCCTTTCAAATCCTGCTTGGTGCCCTGTTCAGACTCTACTCAGTCAACAGTGCTCTTGCTGAGGTGTGTAATTCTCCACCTCTGCAAAACAAAATGAAATAGCTTAATTTTATATTATGGTCTGATCTAGTGACTGATGTGGGAGGGCAGTACCTGGCTGTGAAGCCTGTTCAGAAACAGCCTGATCTAACCTAGATGGAGTTTTGTTGTTGTTACCATTTCTGATTTTAGGTGTGCAGACAGACTGCAGAGCACATATTGTCGTGCATAACTTGGAAGGAGAAAGGAAGGCTGGTGTAGTTTGAGTTTCAGGAGCAGGGTACACCCATGAGTGGTTATAAACACACAGTGGGGTTTTCTTGGGCAGCAGGGAAACTTGAGGGTGTCAGCCTGCCCTGGGGGAATTTAGGTCTTACTGGCCATGCATGGGCTGGGGACATGGGCAGATTGAGCATTAAATAGCTGAGATGAAGAGTGACTAATTACCACTGCCCTCATCTGCAGGTGAGTCTTTGAGATGCTGTTCCTGGTTGGACTTCTCTTAAGGGAAAGGAGGTGGCAGTTCTGGAGGTCTGGCTTCAAGGGTTGATTTTTTAGGTTTTTGTGGTTTTTTTGATTCTGCATGTATCTTTTATATTGGAGGAATTATACAGGCTAAGGTTGCACCCATGGGTTATAGCATGATCTCAACCCTCCCTGAACTTGTCCTGGAATAAAGCTTGGGATTTGTTGTTTGTTTTTTTTTAAGTTCAGCAGTCTTTAAATGGTGGTTTGTGGGTTGGAGAAATCTTTACAGCTCTTTTATTCAAATGTCTATTTACTTAGATTTCTTGGCTGCCAAAAGATTCTTGCAAGATGTGTATAAAGAAGATTCCAAAATGTTGAACTTCCTCTGCTTTCTGTAATCAGTCTTCTTCCACAGAAAATGGTTATATATCCAGTAAATAACCTGTAATCTGTCTGAACTCTCTGTGCAGGGGATTTGTGATGCCATACCCAGCTGACTGTGTAAAAATGGTGACATTAGGAATCTTGTAATCCTGTTTTCTAACTCCCTTGTCATCCACCGCTTCCTTTCAGGAAGTGCCTGCCTCTTTTCCACACCCATTACAGCTGAGAGTTGGAAGCAGCACAAATAAAACTTGCTTTCCCATGTTCATTTTTTACTGTCTGTAACTGGAATATTTGTTTTGTGAGAGTCTGGATTTACCAAACCATTGAGGGGTGAGTCCTGGAGTTGAAAGTCTAGGCATCTATCTGCTGTGATTAAAATAAATGCTGGCACAAGTGACCAGTCTTTGAGCTTCCTTCTGAAGTGCTAAATATTTCTTTTAATGACTGATACAAATGAAGGGGGCTTTGGTAAATTCAGCCTCATTTGGATCCTGTGACTCTAGGTGATAAGTAATCTTTGACCTATATAAGGGGGAATTACAGAATTAATTGCAATCAAATTACAGAATCAAATGTAAAAAGTTGGAAAAGACCTCTTGAGATCACTAAGTCCAACCTATGACCCAACACCACCTTGTCAGACCACAGCACTCAGTGCCACCTCCAGGGACGGTGACTCCACCAGCTCCCTGGGGATGCTGTTCCAGTGCCTGACCCTTCCATTGAAGAAATTCCTCCTGATGTCCAGGTCTGAAGCTCTCCTAGAACTGCTTCAGACTGTCTTGTCCTGTCACTTGTTCCCTGGGAGAAGAGGCTGACCCCCACGTGGCTACACCCTCCTTTCAGGTGGTTGTAGAGAGTGATAAGGTTACTCCTGAGCTTTCTCTTCTCCACTCTGGGCTAAACAACCCCAGCTCCATCAAGGGTTCCTCACCTTGTGCTTCAGACCCTTCACCAGCTTTCTTCCCTTCCCTGGCTAATTAGGTAATGAGGGAGAACTGAAGCATATTAAGTGGAGGCAAGTGCACATAAGAGAAAGCAAGCACCTACTACAGAGGGTGCTAGACCTTTTCATTTTCAGATCTCTGAACCATTCTACATGCTCAATAAAGATTGGGAACTTTTATCCTCTTGTCACTTGCAGATCATATGGTTCTATCTGTCTCTTTGTCCCTGTTGATTTTCTTTTCTCCTTTGTGATCCCTTCTGTGATCATTCCAGGCTGTGTTTTGGTGCTAGGTTCTGGCAGATAGAAGCTTTCACTTACATAAATTTTTGCAAATGTGTTCATGTGAGTTTCATTTGAGAATTTTTTATGAGCTTTTTTTTTTTTTTTTTCCCAGAATACAAATACAGGTTCTTTGTTTTTTCCCTGTGTCATGGAATGGTTTAGGGTGATCAGTGCACTGACAGAATCTGGAGACCTCAGATGGTCTTGGCTCAGTGGTCTGCAGAGGTTGTTAAAGTGTGTTTGTATCCTCCAGTCTTTGTTCTGCCCAGAATTTTTAATTGGGGCAGAACAGTGTTCTTGTTCTCTAATGTTCACTAAAGCTTTTCTCCAAAACACTGGTGTTTCTTGTGGCATACACAGCACATTGGCTTGGAAAAATGAATGGCTCCATGTCCTGTATGGTGTCAAAAGCTGATATATCTTGCTGTGCTAAGGCAACCAACTTGTTTTATTCCCATTTGAAGTCATAGAAGGAAAGTTTTGTGAAAGGATCATTCTGATAATTTTAGGAGTCTTTCTTTTGTTTTTTAAATAGGCATTTCCTAGGGTTATTAAATAGTGTTTGCAGAACTCTTGGGAAATCCAGCTTGTAAAACTGGGTGGGAACTTACTTTAGGATGCATTTCTATGTTGAAATGTAACATCAGGAACAGCTTCAAAGCACTTCAGATACGGGATTTCAACTGTATTGCTCTGTTACATCGTGGTGTGAGAATGCCACCTCTCCAGGTGTCCTACTTATTATTCCTTTACCATCCTCTGAGGGGACAGCTACCTCTTCCTTGGTATAATTTCCTTTTTTTTTTTTCTTCCAAGGAAAAGCATTGATCTCTACCTTGGTTTCTTTCTTTGGTAGTGTTCATTCAGTGTAGGGAGTGCTGTGATCAAAGAGTTGTGCATGACAGCAGCAGCAAAGTATATTTTTTGAATTCTCATAGATAAAAGGTTGTATTTTGTAGGTCAAATGCTTTCAGTAGTTGTGTTGTGGCATTGAAGAAATGGTTAGTAATAAGCAGCATACACATTTTTTTCTTCTGTACTTTGATGTGAATTTGGGAACCAAAATATTTTCTGTAACTGCTTCTGTATTTGTACATTTCCATGTTCTTGTGTATAATTACCACTGTTTCTCAAGTCAGTACTGGCTTGAATTTTTTTTGACATGAGAATTCTATGAATCGTTTGTGTAAGTGCTAAGAACACGTTCTTGTATTTGCAGTCAGGTTTGTATTTGGTTTCTCTTTCTCCCACTTTTGGCCTAGCTTGGGAGGGAGGGTAGACAGGAAAGAGGTGGAGACCCAAAAGTCCCATGTGGTGGGCAGAAGTGACCAGACCAAGTTTAACAGGTGTATTAAACACAGTTTTTTGACAGCTTATTTGCTTGAGTCTCGAATATTATGAACGGGAACAGATCTAAATCCCATCTCAAAACACGCTGTGGACAGTGCTGACGTGCCCCTTTTCCATCTGGTGTAAAAGGGAAGCTGCAAACAATGGCAACCACGCCTTTGTCCTCCTGCTTTCCCCTTCTTGCTCTGCATAATATGGAGCTAAAATAGTTGCCAGTTTTGGCTTTTGCTTTTCTTGTCAAAATTGTCCTCTTTTTGCCATCTGTTCCCTACTCTTTCCACTGCCCTAAAGCTGTACTCTTTGGTACCTGTGATCACTTAGAAAGTCATGAACATATTGTAAAAAATCCATTTTTTCAGTTTTAGCTTGAAGTAAAAGAAATTAAATCTTGGAAATTAAAACAGAGCTTTTTCATTTGTTGGAATAAAGATTTTTTGTGTGTGTGGCTTCCTAAAGAAAGGAGGCTTATGGGATTGAGCCATTTGTTCATCTGCTTTTCAGTTCATCCTTAATAACTTTTGAACAATTTCATCCAGATTCAACAAGGAATAAGAGCCTCAAAGGTAATTGGTTTCCTACAAGAAAACTGGAGGCTGGGTGGAGGAGAGAGACAAAAATAGGTGTCCCCACTGTCTGTAGCATAAGCTTAACTATAATCTGTGCTTAGGCTTTTGCTAGCCAAGTTCCAAGTGTGTCCTGGCTGCCTGGGTACTGCAGTAATTTCAGTTTCCAGGGCATTTTACTGAGTCTTGCCTAGGCACAAGCTACAGAAGGGGCCATGGAAGGAAGGCAAGGGCGTAGAGAATGTTGTTGGAGAGTGGTTTTATGATCATGGACCAGTTGGTTTTCAAATTCCATGTGGTATTACCTCTTCTTCTCGATGCCTGACTTCTCAGAGGCTCGTTTGTCAAGGGTGCATCTGTGGTGTTTGCCTGGCTGTGAAATAAATGTAAGAAAGCATTTACATCGTGCTCAGAGAAACTCAGCATTCTGAAGTGCAGCTGGGCAGTTACTTTGGCAAATCTTTTATTCACTCCTGATTTAGGCTAGAGAGAAGAAGTTGTGAATGTGGGTGGAATTAACTCAATAATTTCTGATGGCAAAAAAGAGATGGCTGAAAAATATATTCCTGTAGAATTTTTTTTTTCCCTTGGGCTCAAATGATTGCTTGAATGAACACTTTGAACAAAATGAGGATGGAAATGTAGAGGGGGGCAGTAACTCCTATAATGGGAGTTTATTTACCCAGAATATATAAGCCCTGCTTTTGCAACACTTGCTGCAGAACTTCAATTTGTACAACCAAATTCATTATGTGTAGAATTTGCAAAATCTTCTCTTATCTCTTGGCTTTGGCAGAAGTAGGGCACTGGGCTTTCTTTCTCATGTATGCATTTGATAAAATATTCATATTCCTGCGTCTCTTGTGACTGGGGGAAGGAACCACCACCTGGAATTATTCACTGCCTGCATCTCTGTGTTTTCCATTGGTTTCTTTTGTCCTGGGTGAGTACTGGAGGTCCTGAGGGTACTTGGAGCCATGAGTCAGTGACAACCTCCTGCTATTATTGTAAATAGCAACGTGAACACTGTTCTTGCATGAGTTTTTCCACGGGCTTTGTCTTTCTCGCCCAACGCGGGAGCCAAGGAATTCACAGAGCATCTGAGTCAGCAATCAGCTGCCTCGAGACAAAACATGCAGGATACTGCAGCCCTGCAGAACAGCCAGCAAGGCACACAAATACCCTGGAAACCTGGCCAGTAATCCTTGCCTGCCCTTGCTTTCCTCCTGTAATTTCCATGTTCTCTGACGTGTTGCTCGTGGATTCCAAGGGGTGTTTACATCAGGAATGCAGAGTTCTAGGGAGTGACCTAACGTGGTGACTGAAGCCTCGGTGTTTCACCTGTGGGCATAACTGATTTCCCAGCATGTGTGAAATGGGATTTGGGCACAGCTGCCATGCTGAGGTACCCCTTGGAATGTGCTGGCTCAAATGACCTGCTTTCTGCAGGTTTGGCTGCTGGCTTGGCAAACCTCAGACACACGGCAATAAGTTCCTAGAGTGAAAGGAGGTTGGATTTTTAACTTTGGGGTCTTTGAGCAGTGCTAAACCAATGCTGCTTCACTTCCTTGCTGAAAAACTATGGGAGAAACAAGAGTAAGAAATGATCCCTATGCTGTCCTTACATCTGGCTGTATCAGTAGTGGAATGTGGACTAACAGACCCAAATTTAGGTCTTAATTTAGGTCATGTAACTCGTGTTGCTTTTTCTGCAGAAGTCTCAGTCATCAGCGCTGGTATAAAGTGAGTGTTTGGGTGGTAGAGTGGGGGTGCAAGAAGTGGGGGGAACATAATTCAGCTTGGAATGTTGTGCTGATTAATGAGGCATATGACTTTAGACTGTAGGTATTTTATTGTGTTTGTATGACACAGAGACACTGAAATGACTCCTTCAGCATTAGAGGTGTTTTGTGGGAGCGTGTTATAACATTCTTGAGAACAAAAGAGGAGAGACAGGCCTTGAGTACCTGGTGGGGCCAGAAGAGAGGTGGAGAGGGACTTTTTACAAGGACATGAATGATAGGACAAGGGGGAATGGCTTCAAGCTGTTATAGGGCAGGTTTATGTTGGATACTGGGAAGAATCTTTTCACTCAGAGGGTGCTGAGTCACTGGTACAGGTTGCTCAGAGAAGCTGAACAGAGAAGCCCCATCCCTGGAAGTGCTCAAGACCAGATTAGATGGGGCTTTGAGCAACCTGGTCTAGTGGGAAGTGTCCCTGCCCATGGCAGGCGTGTTGGAACTATGTGACTTTTAAGGTTCCTTCCAAACCAAACCATTTTAGGGTTCTGTGGCTTAGGCCTCTAGTGCAGTGGTTTCCCTGAGGTGCAAGCCTGGAGCATGTTTCCAGCTTCACAACAGTGCAGTTAAGATGGAAAATAAGGAAAACACTTCCAATTTGCTTAGTGAGCAGTACTGCTATGGACATGGGCATCACTATCAGCCAGTTAGAAAAACAGCTTCATGGGTACTGAATCCTCTAAGGCAGTTGTCCTAATAAAGTTTGAATTGCATTCTGCACTATAACCCATTGTTATACTTTGACTTCTGTAGGAACTTTTATTTTTAGAGACTACCAATTTGTGGCTTATGTAAAAGTTTCCAGGTCTCCTTTGCCATTTCTAAACATAAACAATAAATACCATGTTTGGCTGAAAAGCAGGAGTGCCCAAATAAACTACTGGAGAGCTGTCATAAGGGAGGGGAAGAGACATGAGCTGTAATGTTTGACTTGGCTTCCTGTCTGTTGGAAGCAGGAAAAGAGCTGGTGAGAATCTAAAAAGTTTTATCCAAGTGCACATATTTCCCTTTTTACTTTAATACCCTTTGCACAAAAAACAAAGGGCAAAAAGCACCACAGAAGTGCTTTCACTTCCACAGTTGGTGCATGTGTTCTTTCTCAGCAAGCAGGGTAAGCTAGTGTATGTACTCTAGTACTATGTATAAAGGAAAGGAAAAAGTTTATTATATATAAAAGAGAGGGAGAGGAAGAGAAGATATCTATTCTTCAAACAAAATCTCTAATTGTGATCCAAAGAACTGATTCTGTAGGTCTCCAGCCTGCTTCTGAGGGATCCCAGAAATGAGCAGCACAGCTCATGACAGCAGATCTGACCCAACAGATTAAAGTAGACCCCAGCTACCACCTAAAATTTTGTATGGACCTGCATATCAAAAGGAGTTGAAAACCACAGAATAGATGAATTAATATGGGAATCTTAGGAAGCTCATGGAGCAGCCACATTTCACTCTTATGCTGCTCATTTACTGACAGAAATATGTGTACAGGCTTTAGGTAAGGGAGATATCTATACTGCTTGATGCAACACAGACAGGCTTCCTTTTTTTTTAGTTGACATATTTTCCTAAGAAATGGATTGCTATTAGCAGGTTTAACTTACTTTTAAGATCACAGTAACCATCACTGTGCAAAAGCCAGTCTTTTAGAGGCAACGACTCTATATCAGCTTGTGCTATGCCATCCTCTCTCATCTCTATTTATCATGACCAAAGACACATGTCTTTTTAGAGTGAAGGCACCAAGGCTTATTCTACTGATGGAGAACCAACTCTTGAAGTGCTCTGTGGCAGTAGTATTGTTAAGAGCAGCCCACAACCATTGCTGTGGTGTTACACAGTAACTGGGACATAGGAGGTCTGCCTGTTCTGTTTTTACAACCTCTTGCCCTCTTCCAGACATCATGGAACATCTGCCTGTTTACTTGTAACTTCTCTGCTCTTTGTGCAGAATGAGTTTTGATAAAACTTCTGAAGCACTGGCTGAGGTTAAAGCATTTTGTGATTCTGCAGAGAGGTGCTGTTGTCTACTGAGTGTAGAAATCCATGGGATATCAATCAGCTGGGGACTGATTTGGAATCTGGGCTCAATTCAGCAGGCTTAGACAAAATGTTGAAGAAGAAAGAGCAAGTTCAGTGACACTTTCTTCTTTTTATTTTATAGGTTAATAATGCTTGTGAGCCAGAGGTGAAAGTGGCTCAGCAGAACACCATCAGGAAATCTGGCAGACTGGAAGAGCACAGCTTGCCCCCCTGGGCAGCTGCCACGTGTGAAGCATGGAGGAAAGTAAAAACGACAAGGTGAACCAGGCTCATGTTCTCTTCGACAGATTTGTCCAGGCTTCCACCTGCAAGGGGACTCTCAAGGCTTTCCAGGAGCTCTGTGACTACCTAGAACTAAAGCCCAAGGACTATCGTTCCTTCTATCACAAACTCAAGTCCAAGCTCAATTACTGGAAAGCCAAAGCCTTGTGGGCCAAATTGGATAAAAGAGGCAGCCACAAGGACTACAAGAAGGGGAAAGCATGCGCCAACACGAAGGTAAGAGGTTCAGTCCCCATGGTCCAGGCTGCTATTACCCAATCCCTCTGGGATACACAGTAAAAAGGGATGGATGTAGAAAGATAATGCCTGGTGTCACTGTAAGCCCAGGGAAGTTTCAGGAATGTTCTGACAATTTTAACCTTTGATCAGCAATGAGAAATTCCTTTTGTCACCACCAGGTGTGATTGCCCACCTGAATGTTTGTATTTTATCCAGGAGAAGCAACCAGCATGTTCTTACATTGTTTTTGTGGCATTGGTCCTATAGATAGATGGCTTGGAAAATTTTAATTGGTAAACCTTTAATCTTGGTTAACTTCTTTTTGCATTTTGACAGTAACTGGAATGTGTGCTGTTGGAGTCTAGGATGCAAAGTATACATGTTTGGAAATTTCCAGTTTTAATTTGAAAATTCTCATGACTCTCTCAAGAAAACAGAACTTTTCTGCCAATTTGACGAAGCAGACTGTTTCCTATTATTTAGAAAGTGATCATTTATATTCCAAGTTCAAAGAAAAAAAATATACTGTGGAAACTCATACCAATTCTTTTTAAAAGGTTGGTATGTGTGGTATTTACTGCAGGAATTCCTGCTTTTGCACACACACACACAGAGCATTTTACCTTTTTTTTTTAACCTGAATTATTGTGAGCTGGAATTTATGTGCTGTACCCCTTGGACAGTACAGTTTGAAAGCAGTTCTTTATAAGTTGGTTTTGTAAATAACCAAGCACTCTTGTTTTTTAAAAAAGGCAAATAGTGCAGAATGAGATAAAATTAGAACAGGTTTCTGTCCTCCTTCATTGAGGACAATAGGTGCTGCTCTTTCTCTTGAATAATCACCTTTTGAGAGAAGGGAATACTTTAATTGGAAGAATCAATGAGTAATTCCTCAGTATAGAATTGAGGGAGATCTTGTTCAGAGAATGTCATTTCAGATCCGTGACCTTAGATTTTCCCTCAACTAGTTATTAGAAAGTTATGCTAATTTCTTAATTGTTTATCTTGCTTCACTTTCCAGTGCCTATTTTCATATGGATGAAGGCATTTATAATGAATTACTACAGTAACTCTTGGTAAACTCTGAAAGTCAAACAATTGGCCGTTGTTGGTAGTCACAGTGGGCAGTAGCTTCAGCACCCCAAGAATCCAAGCACTGTTAAAAATTTACATTTTTCAGGCAACATAAGAAAGGAAGGATTTACCTGAAGATAATGTAGTGGGTTCTGTGTATGCTTAGGAACAGGCCTTCCAAGCTCTATGAGCATCATGGAGAAAAATTCTAAATTTTCTGCAAAATTGATTGCTCTGTGCATTCATTAGATTCAGGAATTGTTCTTACTTTGAATGAAACATAATGGCTTGACCTGAATGAGGGTGTTTAAGTCTTTGAAATGAAGATAAGTGGTTTATGTTTTTATGACAAAGAGATGGAGGGAGCAAGATGTAGAGGTTTTTAACTTATTTGAATAATAGACAATAAGAGTGATTTTTGCATCTAGGCTCTGACTGTATTTGTTAACACTGTGGAAAAAGTTGGTTCAATAATAGAGATGAAACATTAAAGAAGGGATTTAATAGGCAGATAAGTGGATAGTGCTTGATTGGGAGAGCATACAAAAAACCAGATGTGAGTGGAGAGTGACATCCAGCTATGAAAGGCATCCAGAAAATCAAGTGTGACATTTATCTCAAAGGGAGGTGGTGAGCTGAGTTCAGAAGGATGTTAGAGCTCCATTTGGTTTTGTTGGGTTTGAATTAACAATGAGGCAGCCACAAGGAAATGTCAGAAAGGTAGAGATTTTTTTCTTGGCCAAAAAGTAGCCAAGTGTTGAGTTGGACAAGTTCTGTGAATTGACAGCTCTGCCAAAGCTGATTGAAGCAGTGTCTCTGAATGAGGTGATGCAAAGACAGTTTATTGAGGAAGATCACACATGAGATCATGGGTGAAGCCTCCAGGAAGCTGGCAGTGAGAGGAATGAGACCCAGAGGAGTACTGAAGCTCAGAAGTCATCAGAAAAGGGTGTGCTTTGTAGCCAAGTGTCTTTAAAACCTCTCTTCAAGCACAGTTATAAAGTGAATAAAAGGAGTAAAGCATCCTGGGAGTGATGTTTGACTGAAGAGGTTGCAAGGGGTTTTGTATCATCCAAAAGCTTAACCTATTTCATGCACCAAAGCCAAGTTAAAGAGAGTGAGGATGGAATTGGAGAATTGGGATCAAGAGAGTGATTGTAGAAGTAGCATGTGATGGTGAGATAAGCAGAGAGACTCATGAGGTCGTGTGGGACTGCCCCTCATTGAATGATGAGGAAATGATTGATGATGAGATGGAATTGAATGGTGAGAGAAACCTCAGAACTTGCTGGTGTTGGTGTGAAGTACCACAGTGGTGGAAGTGAGCAATGACTGCAGTGGACACATTTTTTAAACTGAATTTCACTATGTATTCCTCTTATCTTTTCATCTATGTTTCTATTAATTTCTTGTTTCCTATCCAAATAGTATCTGCCATTAAATGTTTAAATGGAGTTCCTAAGAGATAATCCTAACTGTTCAAAGCAGAGGCCTTTTGAGAACTGAGTCATGTCTGATTTTTTCCTAACTCACTTAGCTTTATATTCCTAATGTTTAATGTAATTTGCAAACTGCTTATTAAAAGGTACAGAAATCTAAGTGGGCATGTGGAGATGATAGAAGTTAAAATAAAGATTAGGGTTTTATCCATGTCAGAACAGAAGTCAGTCATTTCATTAGGCAGCCTGGCTTCTGTACACTTGAACATAAACCAGTTCTGAAGTTTTCATACTTTGTAGGATAGCTCTTAATTGCCTATTTAAAAATTGTTCAAGGATGAGGTGCTGTGCCTGGAGTTGGGCAGTTTGTGCACATGGCCAGCATCCAGGCTAACCAGAATTCAGATAAACAGAGTTCACAAAAGTGTCTTGGACTGGATGGGTTGTTCAAATGTAAATAGTTACAAATGGTGCTCTCTCTTCATTGGTTATACAGAGAATACAGCATTTCAGTTTGCATTTGATGTTCCATTACCATGGCGTTGTTACTGGAAACTTAATTTAATCTGTCTGAAAGATCTTGAGCAAGAAGTGTTTTTGAGGGGTGAGACAGCTTCAGTGCAGGGAGTTGCAGCAATTTCTTGGAGTCACTGAAGGGAAAGGGAACAAGGAATAACAGTAGCTGTCTTTATTTGGCTCTACTTGGCATGTCACGGGGTCACTGCAGACTGAGAGTATCAGAAGGTGGGTTTTTATGAGATATCTGAAACTGGAAAAGAATATTTTCTATTTTTAATTGTGCTTAGAATTGATGTTTTATAACAACATAATTTAATGGTTTTGTGATGGTATTAAAAAAAGGCAGCTTTGACCATAAATTACTTACCAGAGTATTTTATATCCAACACATCTAGAATCTTAAACATAACCTAAATGCTTTTAACCACATCCCTATGAGGGAGGAAGGATAGAGAGAGAGAAAAAACCTTTTAAGTTCTTGTGACAAAATTGCAGGCAACTAGTTTATAATTTCATGAAACCTGAGTTTGAATAGTCTGATTTTAGTACAATTCCTTGGCTGTTGTGTACTCCATCATAAATATTTTATATGTGGAAGTTTGTCAAAGTATGAAGGTCACCCAATTCAGTGTGTTCTTGTTTCTTATTGAAATCCAGGCTCTTTGAAGATTGCAGTTGTCAGCCAAGCAAAATTCTTACCTGGATAAGTATGTTATGCTGAGCTAATTTTCTGAAAAGTTTAAAAAAAAGAAAGGCAAGGTGGTGTTGGGGAGTTACACTTACCTACAAAGAAGGCAATATTAAATTGGTATAATATAGTAGATCCTAATACTGTAGCCTAATAAAGATATAGTATATATAATAAAATATATTATTATACTACAAATATTATTATAAATCATTATAATGTTATATATTATATGTGATAATGTTATTATAAATTATTATTATAAAATAATAATCCTAACGATGATTCCTTATATCAGATTACGAAATGACACCTGTTCAATATACAGTTTTATTTAGGTATTTATTAGCTCAGAGGTTGGGTGTGCCTTTTGTCCCAGATGCTTTTATGTTCCTGAAGCCACTAAAAAAGCAGTGGTGTTATTATTCCCTTCCCTGTTGTCTAGACTTGGATCTCTGCCCTCAGATTTGTGTCATTTCTTATCTCATTCAGTAGTCTTAGGTGGAATTTGCATGTCAATAGCTGTGTCATCGCTGCTGTAACTTGTACTGGTTTTTCATCATTCTGGCTTTACATTTGCAGCTCCATGGTGCTTGCAGAGTTTGTGCCCCAGAATAAGTGGTGAGAATGTGGCAGCCTGTAAAAATTGTCCGATGGGGATGACCACTGAACACAAAAGTTTTGCTTTTTGGGATTGGTTGTCTATCACAACACTGGCTGATAGTTAAATTTTGACATATTTAAGAATTTCTCAAAGAGCTTTCCTTGTGCAGCCATAAGGATCTGGAAAAGAATCAAGGGCAGCAGCAGCCACCTCTGTAACAAGGTCTTTATTCCCTGTCTCTGGTTTACTCAGTAGAAATCAAAGTACAATAATGATATGACAAAATGGACTGTGTACTGTGTTTATGTGACTGCACATACCAACACTTTCTCTGTGGACATCAGTTTCTGTGGTTAAGAAGTGGCTCTTAACTATCTTGGCTTTTTAATCTGAAAGTATTTTGCTGCATCATTCTGTTCTCAGAAGGTACTTCACCACTAGACACGCACATATTTTACATTCTCAACTTGTTTATTAGCATCTGATGGTGTTTGTGACCAGAGTGGAAAAAAGATAAGAGAAGGTGAAAGGCCTTCCATATGACAAAGGTTGAGTTGGAGAAAAGATTTCTCTGGTCACACAAAGTTCAGGTTTACATGATGTTTACTTCCCCAAAGCCTCCTTTGCTGCAGCAGTAGAAGCACCAAAGCAGCAACAAAGGCATAAATTAGAGTGCTCTGACTTGGCTACTCTGTTATTCTGTTATTCTAAATGATGGTGTTTATAAAAACATGAGTGTCTTGTGTTTATCTGCTGTTGCTGTTGCAATGCTACTGAAGATATTCTTAAGAAAAGCCAGCTCAGGGTTTGGGAGATGAGAGGAAAGCTCATCATTGGTTTTATTTTTGTTTTTTGGGGGGTTGTTTTGGTTTTTTGTTTGTTTTTTTGTTGTTGTTTGTTTATTTGTTTAATAAAAAAAGGAATGGATTGTGGGAGGGAGAAGCCTTCAGAAATTTTGCTGTTCTCCAGGTAGTTACATAGCTTGGAAAGTATGACTTGGCAGCTCTTCTTAGAGCAATGGCTGCAAGCACACAGTTTTGCTTGCCTGCTTCCTGAGTCTTTTCACTTCTCTGCAATATACTTCATTTTCAGGCTGTGGTTACTGCTTTAACCAGATGAATGGCAGAACTGGGCAGGTAGAAATAAAGACTGATCTGAAATTTCAGCTTATGTTTCAGACAAAGAACACTTCTAAGAGCCATGGGATGCTCGAAAGCTGCTGCAGAAATACCCATTTCCTCCTAGGACTGTCCAGTTACTGTGTGCTGGTTGTTTTTCAGTGTCTGATAATTGGGGCTGGACCCTGTGGCCTTCGTACAGCCATCGACCTGTCGTTCCTGGGAGCCAAGGTGGTGGTGATAGAGAAGAGGGATGCCTTCTCCCGCAATAACGTGCTGCATTTGTGGCCCTTCACCATCCACGACCTGAGGGGCCTCGGCGCCAAAAAGTTCTACGGCAAATTCTGTGCAGGATCCATAGACCACATCAGTAAGTACAGCCAGGGCTGGACACAGCAGCACTGCTTCTTTCTGGGGGGAAGGGTGTGGGGTAATGAAAATTCAGCCTGCATCAGACCCTGCTCTCGAGCCATAATGGTACAGCTTGGCACTGTGCATTCTGGGCTAGTCATGAGATTAAAACATGCAATGTTTATCTGTCATCTCTTAGACATTCCTTAGGCACAGCTTCTTCCTACACTGAAAAATACACTTGAAGCTCAAAGTTTTTTTTTCTTTTTATTTTCTTCCTATTTTTTGCTGATACATTCTTGCAGCTGCCACATTATTCTGTTTCTCTTGAGCAACTTGTAAAGAAAAATTAGTGCATGCTTTTGAACATCCTTATGAATTTCAGTTTGGAGAAAGGAGGAACAGTTTTGGCTTTGTTAATTTTTAGGAGAGATGAAGATACATTTTGATTAAATAGATGGTTATGTGTTAAAATTGAGAAATAATCTTGATGATTTTTAAGTTCTGTTAAATCAGTCTTCTTTGAAAGCTGAATGCTTTGGTGGAGCAGGAGTTATTTTTCTTTTCTTTTTTCATCCCCAAAATTGACTGTACATGGCACAGCCAGGTGTTGCCCACCAGTTTGTGTCTTGTTTGTTTTTTTTTAATTTGGCAACAAATGATAAAACTTAAAAATAATATGAATATCTTCATAACTTCACTCTTGCAGATTGCTTTTTCCTTCTAATTTCTTTTCATTTTTATTCTTCCATCTTTTTATGCATATTGTCCTTTTTTATGTATCAGCACAGCTAAAATTTAGTGTTTAAGTGAAGGATTATTTTCATTGCAGTATCTGAAATATGGAAGTATCTGAAATATGAAGTATCTGAAATATGGTATTTTCCTTCAAATTAATTGAATTGCACATTAATTTTCATTCCCATTGCCAAAGTTACCTGAAGAAGAAGAAAGCAGCAGCTGGCCTTTAAGTCAGGGTATCAGTAATGTCCACTTGTGCTCTTCTCTTTTTCTTCTATTTCTTTATCATCTGCCTTTTTTTTTGCAGGTATCCGTCAGCTCCAGCTCATCCTTTTGAAGGTTGCCTTGATCTTGGGAATAGAGATCCACGTCAATGTGGAATTTCGGGGGCTCGTTTACCCTCCTGAGGACCAGGAAAATGAAAGCAAGTAGCACCAAAATGAGCAGTAGAGAAGGGGGAAGTTGTGGTTGGATACACAGGCTCCTAAACCTTAACTCTGCTTATGACATTAAGTCCTTTCCTCGTGCTTCATTAATGAGAATAGTTATTAATCCATTTTTGCTTGGATTTTTAGCAGGATTTGTTTTTCTAGTGACAAATCCAAATTAGTTGAAATTTTTTTGAGTTTGTATGAAGCAAAGTCACCAGAAGGACTACACAGAAATAGACCAAGACATGGCAAATTGTAATTGCTTCTAAAATACTTAAGCCTATTACATAACATTCTGATAGCATTTTGAAACAACTCCTTTCTTTGCATTCACTGAGGATATTCATATTGGTGAATGATCCTTGTTATGCTTTTAGTATCACTGAAACCTGTTCTCTCATCACCACAGGAGATGCTGCTTACTTATTTTTTTGCCTTTTATTAATTGTATAGATAGTAGAGAAGTTTGTAGTTGCTCCTAAAGGGATTAGAGGAATTTTAGCAGAGCTGTGTCTGCCTCTGATTCACATGGAATTGCTGCACAGTTCAGGAATTGCCCTGCCATCAATGTAGCTGTCTGCAGGGTTTCTTGACTGATCATGTGTTGAAGGATTTATTGATAGTAAGAACTGGTTTTATCTGTTTTTTTCCCCATGATTATTGCCATTTATATTGTCATTAACTTGGAGTCTATCTACAGGAATAGGTTGGCGTGCATTGGTCCACCCCAAAACCCATCCAGTGTCTGAGTATGAGTTTGAAGTAATCATTGGAGGGGATGGCAGGAGGAACACCTTAGAAGGTAATGGAGTGTCCATAATTCACCTCCTTATTCTTAAATTTGTTAGAGCAAAAGTGGCTTTTAATAGGCCAATCTGCATCTGAAAAAACCACTTGACAAGTGATGGGGAGATGAAAAGTCCATGTAAAAATCCATTTGTAGCAAAGACGTGGGTAGTCTTTGTTTTCTTCCTCTAAACTAACAAAGACATGAGGGGTTTTGATCTGGATTATTTTTCCTACATTTTTTCTTTAGTTGAGTAGTGTTGTCACTCCTACCTTTGAGTGTAGGATCTGAGGTGTTGAATGTTGTTCTGTGTAGCAGAGAAACCCATGTTAATATATTTTTAATGGAAATTGCAGCTTTGGGAAGAGAGATGAGAGAGGGGGTGGTGAGGAGCTTTTACTCTAAACAACGCTTATTTTCTGATGAAGCAATTATTCTTTCCTCTCTGGAGGAGTTTGTAACTTACCAATTCCCTTCTTCCTCTTTACTTTGTGAGTGCACTTGTCTGTGGCATACTGAGCCTTCTCTGAAGGTGTGTCTGGTTTTCAGCCTTACAACTTTATCCTTCCCACAGGGTTTCGCCGGAAAGAATTCCGCGGTAAACTTGCGATTGCTATCACGGCAAACTTCATCAATCGCAACACCACAGCTGAAGCCAAAGTAGAAGAGATCAGCGGTGTGGCCTTCATCTTCAACCAGAAGTTCTTCCAGGATCTCCGAGACGCCACAGGTTTGCCGGCTCTTGATAGATTTCCAGTGAAAACTGTTTGTATTTATTGTTACAGCTTTGCAGCTCAGATTTGTGTGTTTAATCGAGAAGCAAGCATCTCGTGCAAGGCAGGCAGTCATTGCTGTCTCTGCCTTCCCTATTTTTGCAGCTGCTCTGCTGTACAAAGCAGACGTGTGTCATTTTGGTTCAGTAGCTGAGAACTTAGGGATTTCAGGAAATCAGAGCTCTAAATGGGAAAAGGTCATGAATCCAGAGTTCTCTTTGCGCTCCACATCTGAACCTTAGAGTGATGATAAATGGATTTTTTTAAAAGAGGTAGCTTTATGCAGGTGAAATGTGCTGTCTGTGGTTTTATTGAGAATTCAGATTTTAAAGTCACCCAGAGCATGGGATAAAGTTGTCATTCTCTGATTTTCTCTAATGGTACAGTTTCAATTTACTTTCTTCTGGTAGGACTTTTGTTGCACATCACTCCTAACTTGTTCCTTCACTACCACATCTTTTGTTCTGTCACAAGGCATTGACTTGGAGAACATTGTCTACTACAAAGATGATACACACTACTTTGTCATGACTGCCAAAAAGCAGAGCTTGCTGGATAAAGGAGTGATACGGCATGTGAGTATTAACCTCTCCTGTATTCTCTGTAAGCTAAAATTTACTTTTGGGAAGGTGAAAGCAGGAAAATGTGCTTTTCCTCCATCACATAATGTTTTTTATACAGTTGTTATTTTAGAACATGAATGTAGTTGTGTTCTAAAAAGCAGTTAATGCCCTTCTGAAGTATTTTAAACCATCAGACGAGGTGAAAACCTGTACTTTTCAAATTTGTCTCCCTTTGTAGATTTGAGAGTTTTGTTCATGCCAAGATAAAATATGCTGAAAG
Source organism: Cyanistes caeruleus (assembly GCF_971803275.1). Taxonomy (NCBI): domain Eukaryota; kingdom Metazoa; phylum Chordata; class Aves; order Passeriformes; family Paridae; genus Cyanistes; species Cyanistes caeruleus. The sequence goes on from NC_141704.1 coordinate 81,772,731, forward strand.
AACATTTGATAGTTTAGTTGAGCTTCCCTCATTTTATGGGAATGAAAAGTGCTCAAAAGTTTCTTAGCCCTTTCACAGTCAGAAATGCAAGCAGGACTGTTAACTGTTTGCAATAAAAGATTTATAGATTTTCTCCTGGAACCATTAACACAAATAGGAATGAAAGAAATCAGCAGGCAAATTTGTATGAATGAATTTGTCAGAATTTTAATGCCAACTACCATATATACCAATCTTAAAATCAACTTGTGGGTTTGACCACGGCACTTTTACTTTGCGGGTTTTGGCAGGACCACGCCGACACAGAGGTCTTGCTCTCCCGGGAGAACGTGGACCAGGAGGCTTTGCTGAACTATGCCAGGGAAGCAGCAGATTTCTCCACTAACCAGCAGCTGCCATCTCTGGATTTTGCCATCAACCACTACGGGCAGCCCGACGTGGCCATGTTTGACTTCACGTGCATGTACGCGTCCGAGAACGCCGCCCTGGTGCGCGAGCAGAACGGCCACCAGCTCCTCGTGGCGCTGGTCGGGGACAGCCTCCTCGAGGTTTGTGTTCAGCTGGAGGGGGTGAGCTCTGAATGAGCCACAAACCTTTGCACCATCACTGAAATGTGTGCTGCCTGACATAGGGAAAGCTGCTGTTTGTTGTAGAATAAAGTGGGAGGTTTGAAGGAAGGGTGGGAGTGTTGGGAAAAGAGAATTTTTAGCATGGTAATGATGTCGCTTAGGAAAATGTGTGCAGAGCTTTTTCTGAAGTTCTGGCTGTTCCATCTGCTTCTTGTTGGGATGAGTTGATTCTCTACAGAACCTACTGTAGGCCTGCTAATAATTAGCATTTTGTAGTTGGTTAAAAAGTACTGTCTTGAAGAGAAGCTGTTAAGGCACTCCAGGCTATGAATTACTGTTAGAAATAGAGGGACATTGATTTTGGGAGAGCTCATGAGCTGTTCACCATACATCTGGTTTCCTCTAACCCAGTGGGGAGTGGAGCTTGAAGCTAATTACTGAATTATAATTTCCCAGCAGATTACTGCCTGAATATGTACTTGATATTTCTTTTAAAATTTTCCCTAAGTGATGCTTTTCCTTTCTCTGCTTTTCTTTTTCTTTTTTTTTTTCCTTTTTTTTTTTTTGTAACCTATAATATCAGCCATTTTGGCCAATGGGAACTGGAATAGCCAGGGGATTTTTGGCTGCCATGGACTCTGCTTGGATGGTACGAAGTTGGTCGCTTGGAGCTAGTCCTTTGGAAGTTCTTGCAGAGAGGTAATGGAGAAAGTGAATACATTTACAGTTCTAATCCAATCCTCCAACATCTTATCATTCATTCCAGTTTCTTTTAGTACAAATGTGTAGACAGAATGGGTGATACAGACTCTTACGGTTTTTAGAGAATGGTTGAGGGTATAATTCAGTTGAAGAAAAAAAAATTCAAAAGAGTCAATAAACTGAAGTATGTGGAGGAGTAAAAAATGTTGCTGTTCCTGGTCCTAGTTTTAAAGGATTAGATGAAGAACTTTTCTTTTTAAAAGTGCTTATTGACATTGCATGGACAAAGTGAGCCTGACTGTCACCAGCCCTTCACTGGCAAACCAGGTGAAGATGTAGGTGCCTTTAAAGTACCAGATACAAAAGTTCTTGCCATCTCCTATTATTTTGTGAATACCTTATTATTTCCTTTTAAGGAAGTTGTGACCTGCTATTTTTCATGTTGTCCTTGGTCACTTTGTTTCATGTAAGCCAAGCAGCATCTCATCTCTTTTGAAGTATTGAGTTGTTGATGTGTTTCAATCAGCTTTGGATGAGTGTTGTTTCGGTGACTCAAAGTGCTCTCTTGGAGATCAGAACAGGCTTAATTAAAGAATGGAGTAAGTTAAAGCAACAGTTTGTAGGTCCTATTTTAAGCTTCAGCAACTGCATCTTCTGACTGTCAGGAACCATAGTATAATGTCTAAAATTGCACAATGGCACAATTCATACTTAAAATTCCATTTGTTTGAATTTAAAAAAAAGGTGAGGAAAATAATGTTGCTGTTGAGGCCGGACTTCATCACCTTTCCATTAGCCACTTCAGACAGCAGTAAGATCTTCCCTGGGCTTTCTCTTCAATGTACTGAACAAACTCAGCTGTCTTGGCCTCTCCTCACAGGGCAAATGCTGCAGTCCCCTTGGTGGCCCCTCTTCCTGAGCTCCTCCTGTGTCTCAGTGTCTTTGCTGTACTTCAGTTTTGCCCAGTGAATTGTTCTCTTCCCTCTTTTGGAATTCTGAAGTTGTATTAAAGTGCAGATTTTTATATGCTAATGCTGACTCTTAGCTATGCAGTGTCTGAAGTGGTTAGATTTCTGATTTGAATGTTTATCTCTCCAGAGTTTACTTAGCCATAGTAGTAGTGATGCATCTCTTAAGAAAAAAAACCAAAACAGAACAAAACCTCAAACCAGCCGAAACAAACCAAAAACCCCAAACCACCACAAAGCCTAAATAAAACAAATGAACCAAAACAAAACCCCAGACATTTTTTTTGTGTTATTTTCCCAAGGGAAAGCATTTATAGGCTTCTGCCTCAGACCACCCCAGAGAACGTGAGTAAAAACTTCAGCCATTACAGCATTGATCCTGCCACCCGATATCCCAATATCAACGTCAACTTCTTGCGGCCACAGCAGGTAAATCACAAATTGTGCCTCTGAGTGCTTGTAATCTGCAGTGTCTTTCCCCAGGTGAAGCTGTGCCAGTGTTCTGGGAACAGAGAGTGATGTGTGTGTAACATGGAAGCGGTGAAAGGCAGTTGCATCAGTCAAGAGTAGACTTTTGTGCTTGAACAAATTCCTTTTTAGGAATGCTTGATTCTGATAATTTTAACTGTGATATGATGATACAGGAAACCTATAAATTTGTGTTTTCTATGTGTGCACGTGCATTTTCTTTGTAATAATCTAGTTTAGCAGTCTGACATTGCAATTTGGTGTCCACTGAGCAGCAGCAGCAGTCAGCTGGACTGTTCAGCACTGATCCTTGCTGTTGTGAGTTCTTGGGGTAGGATTTTTGCTACCTACGTATACTTACCTTCCTTTTTATACTTTGGGATGTCTCCTTATTGTCTTCTGGTTATTTCTGTGTGTATCTAGGGTGCATGGCATGTTGATCATCATAAATGTTTTTGTACATCATTTTAGGTACGCCACTTGTATAATACAGGAGACTTGAAAGACATTCACCTGGAGATAGAGAACTTTGTGAACTCCAGGACACCAAAGCTGACTCGAAATGGTAGGTCTGGCTGCTGTCCTACTCCTTTTGGTATTCTGGAGCTGAATCAGTGCAGGAACTAGAGAGCAGGGCTGTAGAGCATTATTTTACCATTATTTAACCTCTTCATTTAGAAAATGTATCCAGTAATTGTTTTGTCAACAGTCTGAGCTTACAATTTTTCAAGTTGCCATTAGCATGGGAATTTATTTTTGTTTGCCTAATTTCCCTTGCCTTATAATGCTGTTAATTTTCTAAGCATATTTGTTTGTATAGGCAGTTCTTTTCATCTCCTTTATCTCTAGCAATGTCCTTGCTTAAAGTGCAGAAGCCTGGACTGAGTTTGCTCTAACAGTAGACTCAGAACTCTTAAAAAAGTAACAGAAGTTATTGCTTGTGCAGTCTTGCATGTTCCTGCCTTCCTTTTCTTCATCTCATCTCTCAACTAAATGAAACCTCACTTTGCTTGCATTATTCTGAGAGTTAGATGCCTTGTGATAAGCATTTCAGTATCTGTCTACTTGTCATACCCTGGAGGGGTATGTCAGACTTTTCCTTTTGCACGCCTTGTCTTGGATGCCCAGATAGTGCTTTGGGATTCTCAGAGTGGCCTTTGCTGCTGAGCCTTCCTTCCACTGCTGAAGAGCTGTGTAGTCTCTGCTCTTTGCCCTGCAGCCACGTCCCTTTAGGCTGTAATCTCATCAGATCTTCTGGTAAGACAAGGTCAGAATAGGTCAGTGCTTTTAAAAGAAAGTTTTCAAGGGAGAAGAAGTTACAGAAGTACATTTGCAGTTCTTCCTGTAGAAGTAGTATATCTGGGATTTAGAGAGCATTGCTACTGTATGTCCTTTTGACAAGCCTTTGCAACAGTTTTATATTTCCTGGGGCTCTTTTACAATGGCCAGGGTGAAAAGTCTGGCAAGTTACAACTTAGATAATTACTTTTCAGCAAATGAAAAATACTTAAGTGGATTTAAAATAGATATGATAGTATTTTTAAAAGAAAACAAGAATCCTGTCCTCTGTTACCCATTGTAGAAGGAGCTTGTTTTTTACATTAAGATTTTGCTTGTTGACTTCTGGAGTTTGTGTTGTATTTAGAATTTTAGCTGGTTTGAAATGTGCTATCTTTTTTTCCAGAGTCTGTAGCTCGCTCTAGTAAATTGCTCAGCTGGTGCCAGAGGCAGACTGATGGATATGCTGGTGTTAATGTGACAGATCTCACAATGTCATGGAAAAGTGGCTTAGCTTTGTGTGCCATTATCCACAGATACCGTCCAGACTTAATGTGAGTAACTGCCTGCTTCAAATAACTGGGAAGAGCAGGAAATTAGTGATATTTGAAACTAATAATATGGAGTTGGAGGCAGTGCATTTGTGACTTATGAAGAAATGGATTGAAATTAATTCAATTAAACTTGATGGAAACCAACGTCCAGTGGTTCAGTAGCAGAATGGAAGGTCATGATAGCTTGATGAATTTGAAAATAAATGTGTTGTCATTTTCCCTTCTGGATGATTGGGCAGAATTAAGCTTCAAATTGGAACTGACTGGAAAGCATTATTGACTGACAGATTTTATGTATGGAGTAAGAAACACTTCATAGTTTCAGTTAAATCTCTTGTGAACAAGTCTCTGCATAGTCCTTTATTAATTCCCTGGTTAGCAAAGCAACTCTCTCAGGCTTCTCTTTCTAGAAATAGTGACCCACAGCCTAAATAGAGAGGTTGCTACAGTCTGCACACTGACTTTTTGGTTGGGTGAATGGCAGAGGTGTCCTCTTCAGTGCTATATTGGGTAAAACACTGCCCAGATTCTAGAATGAGAAAACACTGGCTGGAAAGGAGACAGCACCAAAGACTCTGGTACTTTAATCTGAAATGTCTCCAACTTCCCAAAGGGACATCAGAAAAATTCTAGAGCTGTACTTGAAGACATCATTCACTGTAAAACATACTGAAAAATTGTGGAGTTATTCCAATCCATATGCACTGAGTTACTTCTATATTGGTGTACTTGAGTTAACATGAGATACACTGTTTAATAGCTTTATAGCTTGTGGAGAGTTCAAACAGCTTTTAAAATGGTTCTTGTAACTCTCTACAAGCTATAGCTTTTTATATAGTTATACGAATTTTGGAAAAAGCCAGCAGAACAAAAATATGGATCAGTCAAGGAAAAAAGGGACAAAAAGTCAAGATTTAATTTAGTACCAAGCACACAGAAGATTTTATGTAGGGGAGAATGTACAGCCTTCCAACAAAGGAGGATGTGGAGATGTATTTCAGAGGATAATGGTTTTAGGAAGAAAAGTCTAGGTTTTTAGCAAAAGCAAATAAATTTTAAAAGAATATATCTGTAGTTTGCTGTAATTAAGTAACAATAACTAGTAACTATTGTTACTATTAAGTAACAATAACTGTAATTAAGTAGCATCAACTTTGTCATGTTGGTGGCAAATAAAATTAGGGTTTCAAGTGAAAAAATAAAAAAAAAAGGATGTCTGAGTTCTTTCAGAAGACTGTTTTCTACTTGAGTCAGTGCATGGCCTCTTTTTGCCCTTTGCAGAGACTTTGATTCCTTGGATGAGAACAATGTGGAGAAGAATAATCAACTGGCCTTCGACATTGCCGAGAAAGAGTTTGGAATATCTCCCATTATGACTGGAAAGGAAATGGCATCTGTTGGAGAGCCAGATAAGCTGTCGATGGTGATGTACCTCACACAGTTCTATGAGATGTTCAAAGACACCATCCCCTCTAGTGGTAAGCACTTTGGGGCACTTCTCTCAGATTTAAAAGCTGCTCCAGGGTGAATGTGTGTGCTTCAGTTACCTTCATGCTGCTTCTGCATGAGCACATAGAGTAGTTACTCACTGTAGCTTTACATTACAAACTGATTTGTTTGATTGTGAAGAATTTGATTTGTTACTGGTGCTGATAAAAACCATGATGTCAGCAGCAGGGGCAAAATAAGGACTTAATACACAATAATGTCCTCAAAAGTTCTAGACTCACTTCAGCACTACTAGATAAGTTTTCTGCTTTCTTACTACTGTTTGTTTGTTTTAGCAAGGTGCCTTGCTAGTAGGTGTTGAACAGGTAATTTCAAAACACCAGCTGAGTTTTATACATATTCACCATCCCTGAATGGTGAGAGTAACTTGAGGCCAATGAGGAACAAAACATCTTTGATCAGAACTGAAAGATGTAACTACCTAACCCAAATTAACATGACCAGCCTTTAAATATTGATAATGTTGTTACAGCTCTTTATTACTGATTATCTTAATTCACATCTATCTTTCTGATAAGGGGGAAAAATTTGGTTTAATAGCCTTTAAAAAATTTAGTATGTATCATGTATTATTTCTAAAACTCTGGATTCTTTTTAAGAATACCAATGTTCATGTTCTTTAAATCATGAACATCAAGATTATTATTTTATTTTATACTTTAAATATAAAAGTAAATAAAGTAAACACAGTATCTGTTATGGGTGATTATAAACCCTGAAAGAACTGCTTTGGGCAAAATGAAGAAGCAGAATAGCTGAGAAAGGTATTCATTCTAGACATTCTGTACAGAGAATTTAAGAAAAAGATTGCTATGTTAAAAAGAATCAGCGAGTCCTTCAGTTGAGTATTTAATACCAGTTCTTGTTATTTGTTCTGCCTTCTCACTAACAGATAGCCTGGACCTGAATGCAGAAGAAAAGGCAGCCCTGATTGCCAGTACCAAATCTCCCATCTCCTTCCTCAGCAAACTGGGACAAAGCATCTCTCGGAAGCGCACTCCCAAGGTAACCAGGCACAGCCCTGGGAACTCTTGGGTCTGGCAGGCTGCTGGACAAGCAGTGGTACTAAAAAAGCAGCTTTAATGTTTATCAGTGCACTTAGTTTGTGAGAGACCACGTGTTCTTGGTATGGGACAATATGTGACATTTATGACTGCAAGATTGCATCTGTAGCATGTACTCTGTGGTGTATATCAGTCTTAAAATCTTAGCCTTGTGGTAGTGTATGGGCATATATTTTCTCTTGGAACATAGCTGCTTTCTCACGTTTCAATGATTTGAAAGTGTTGAAGAATTGTCCAACTGAAGATAAGAATCCCCTAAGGAGTATCCAGGAAAAAAACTTTTTCTTAAACAAAGGGAGAATGAGCACAGAGAATTAAATAAGCTTTGCAACTAAACTGATTAAGTGCACTGATGGCACTTATTTCAGTCCAGAAAAGTGTGATGCTCATTTTTGTTTTCTTTCCCCTACTCCTTCTGTTTTCAGGACAAAAAAGAAAAGGAACTGGATGGTGCAGGAAAGAGGAGAAAAACCAGCCAATCTGAGGATGTAAGTATTACAGTGAGAGGTGTCAGGGAGCAAAATAAATGGTAGGTACATTTTTCTCATTTCAGTTCTTTTATTTTTTTGTATAGGATTTATATAGGCTTTTTAGATACAATTTAATTTTTTAGATACAATTTAATTCTTCAGAGGTTACACTTTCATGGTATCTCCAGTGAAAGTATTTAATTAAAGTTTGTGAAAGAATACTACATAACAAATGAAATGTTGCAATTCCCTGATACTCTGTTTTTATCACAAATTACAATGGTTTGAAGACATCAACACTCAGAACTTCTTGGTTAAATCATGCAGTACTGTCAAAAGCTTGATGTATATTTAAACTTTGGCCTTGGCCTTGTGCAAAAAGCATACATTTCCAGTATGCCCCATAAGGCTGTCTTTCAAATTCAGTGTTTGTAGCCAAATGGGTACAGGTGAATTAAAATTCAGTGCTTTGGGTTTGCTGTTTGAAGATGGGCCTTTGGTTTATGTCAGGGTGTTTCAGCTGTGGAGTTTTTGGTAGGTAAGTGTATCAAATAAGCTTGAAAAGATCAGTAAAATTTAACAGAACACTTGATGACTTGCCAAAGGAAATGAAAATCTGAGCTTTCAAGTGAGGCTAAGAGATCTGTTATCTACAGTGTAAGAAACTTTTCACAGCAAAGCGGGAGAAAGGAAAAGGTGATCTGGTTGTGTCTTGTTAAATTTTGATGTCACTGATTGTTAGGAGGACCTCCCACGAAGCTACAGAGAAGAAAGGCCCACACTGGTGAGTGCCCTGACAGAGAGGAGAATTGATGCTGCCATTGGGAATCAGAACAAAGTCAAGTCCATGGCAACCCAGCTACTGGCCAAGTTTGAAGAGAATGCTCCGGTGCCGTCCTCAAACTTACGGAGACAGGTAGGAGATGGATAACAAACCCCTTTGTTTTGGAATTGTAGAGGAAAACCATCAATGATAGCATGCATTCCCCAAGACTGGATGCTAGTGTTGCTTTTCTACTTCAAAGGCTCTCCTAGAGAAGAGAAGTTTACCCAAAGCTTAAAATTAACAAGTACAGGGTGGAGAAGAACTTCTTTAAAAAAGCCTGTTTCTCTGTTATTGCCCTTATTGTGTAATCTTTCACAAACATATTACCAGCAATTTAGTTTCTTTTATAACTCCTATTGCTCTTTAAAAGCTTTCCAGGAATGTTCTGCTTATACTGTTTAAGAACAACCACTTGATTTCTGATTTGAGCATTTTCATATCGGGTTACATCTGTTTGTTCTCGTGAGCTGTGATTAAGCTTTGTACGTGTATGTATGTGCAGCAGATAAATGCCTGGGAGTTTCTTGGCAATCAGGATGTTTGTGTCATTCCAAGTGAGTCCTGTTTGTTATCCAGGATGGTATCTGAACTGCTACAACTGCAGGGTGGTTATCTTTGAAGTTAGATTGAGTCACTTGAAGCTGCTGCTGGCAGTGCAGTGTCAGCAGGATGAGGCTCAGTGTGGTTTAAGTGCCAGAGCCCTTGCTCTGCTGCATGAGTCCATCTCCACAGCTTGTGCCACATCGTGAGTGGGACCTGAGCTGGCTGCTTGAAAGCCAGGTCAAGTTTGTCTGTGCCACACTACATGTCAGCATTAGTAGTGTAACATAATCAGAATGGTGAATTCTCTCCACACAATAAAATGTTTCTTCTGCTGCTACACATTGGCTGGCATACTCAGCCAATGATTTGAAGAAACAATTAAATGAAAGGAAAGGTCCAAAAATATGTGAAGTTTCCCATTTTTGGATGTTATTTTCCTTTTTATATTTTACTTGCTAAATGAATTCCCCCCTACCCTATTTTTTTTCCTTAAATGTTTGTCTGTCTTATTCTGTATTCCATTCCTATGGCTTTCTTTGAGCTTCCTTCACTATTTTATCTTTCCTCCTTGGTCCCACCTTCCCTACAACCTGCATGCAGCAACCTGTCCTGCCTTATCAAGAACGTGTTCACAGCCAGCCATCCAGCAGACGAGAGCAGGGCCGGCTTGCTCCCATACCCCAGTGGAAACAGGTAAAGAAATTCATTCTGACTACAATGCATTGCCTGCACCCAACACCAGCTACCACTGTTGTGTTTTTAAGCCAGTCCTTTTCTAGCACCTTGTCTGAGTTTGTTATTTTAAATAATTCTCAGTGAATGAAGTCAACATCTCCCTTGGGTGATGATGTATGATTTAATGTTTCAAAAATATTTAATCCAGTTTTCTCTGCCCTCTTACGCTGGTTTCAGCTTACCAAGACTTTCATGGATGTTGCAGCAGAAATTTTTGCTATAGAATTTCTAGATTCTTCTGTTAGAAATAAAGGAAACTTGTAAGCAATTATGGAAAATTGTGAGGTAAAAGATGTCATGTCATCTATGATATTAAAGCTCTTCCTTAATATAAATAGTAAAATTGGTTATCAGTTTTGCTATTCCTGTGTGAAATCTTAGGTGTTCTGTAGTTGCAGGAGACTTTCCTGTGGTTTCCCTTTCTTTATTGACACTTTCTTTAATGCAGCTTTCCTCGCCAACTTCTCACACTTGTTGCTTTGCAGACTCCCGTGTTACTGTGAATTCAGTACATTTTAAGTTTTCTTCCACAGAGGGGTTCAGAATAGGGACCAACAGCAGAAAAATTAGCAAGTATCAAGTTTTATTTTCCCTCCAACGTTTTGGGCCATTGTCATTGCTGCTGAATTTCTTACAGCCGTGTGCTTTCCAAAGCTAAGGTTCCTGATAGATTATCTTTCCAGGTATTTAAGGTTACTTACCTCACTGACTCCATCTGCTTCCACTGCTTCCCTGTTCAAATGCCCTCCTCATGTTTCTGAGAGTGCTCAGAGGTGTTTTGCTGACAGCCAGAATTTGGAGAAACATCTTTCTGTCTGTAGTTTAATCAGAGCATAGTCCAGAATCAAGAGGAAGAAGATGACGCTGGTTTGGAAATTTGCTGTTCTCGATGAATTCACAGTGATCTTCGTGTCTGAGGCATTCAGCACAATTAATGCTGCATGTCATGACTGGTGCCATGATCTAGAAGATTTCAAGGAAGAAGACATAAGCCCAGGAGAGTTATTGTCAGTAGGATTGTCAGGATGCTTTGGTTTCCTGACTCATTGTTTGTTCTTGTACCTTTTGTCTCATCAAAATCATCTTTATAGGCTAATGAGCACTTTGAGATGGATTCACATCATTCACGATTAAGGCAAATTTTATTTCTCAAGAGCACTTAGAGCAAGGGAAGGGAAAAAAACTGATACAAAAAAACTCTACAATATTAAGTGAGTTGATGAGCACTGCTTATATTACCTCCTGGAAAAGGAAAACTGGATTGCAGTGGCTGTCTCTCTCTCTGCATTCCTGCATGCTTGAGATTTCTATTTGAACCTGTTACTGAAACTTTATGAAGGCTTTATAATTAAGTTTAGTGAAACTTTATGGTGAGTCTTTATAGTGAAACACAAATGTTCTTATTGTCGTCCTTTTGTCATTGATAGAATAAAAGGACAAAGCTTTATTTCCTCTTTTAATTGAAGATTTTTCTCCTCACCAGGGAGCAGTTTTTTGTTTTTGTTTGTTCTTGTTTATACCTGCATTATAGAACTTAAAAGAAATTCTAAAAAAGGAAGAAAAAATCCTTCTGCTTTCCCTTGACATCAATAGCATCTCTGTACAGGAAGCAGTGTAGGGCATGTCTTTGAAAAAAATCTTTATGCAACAGTTTTCCTTTCAGAGGATTTAAATTCTTCTTTTCAACACTAGCAGTGATTGCCTTGTGTGGATGATTTCCCTCTCAGTGTTACACATGGAGATGATCTTTCCTCGATTGGCTTTACTGCGTCAGCAGAGGATGATTGATTCCTGGGTCCAGATTTCTTGCAGGATTTGCAGTGCTTTTGTAATGAAGAAGTATAAAACTGGGTCTCAAGGATGCAAAATCTGCAGGATTCGGAAGGATTGAAACCCTCTTGATAGGCTGCCTGTTCCAAAGGTTCTTTCCTGTGTGTCTGGGCAAAGGAAGACTATGAGTTACCTTCATTCAAAAGCCATGGACATGCTCAGAGCCATTTATTGCTGACTGAACAGAGATCAGCTGAGACACTGAGCCAAGCAGCCAGCTTTTCCAAGCCTGGACAGAAATCCCTCCTGCAGGAAGCTGTTGCTGAAGCAGTACCTCGGCTGGCTGCTGAGATTTCTGATTCTGGTTGCTTGGGCAGGCAGAACCTGATAGCTGTGAGGTTACAGCTTTTGATGGTGCTGGACTGGCCTTCTGTGTGACATCGGTCACTCTGGCTTTATGGCTCATCCCTGGCTGACAGACAGCAGTGAAGTGCTGCTGAGTACCAGGAGCTCTCACAGAATCACCAGGTTGGAAGAGACCTCCAAGATCATCAAGTCCAACCCATGCCCCTACACCTCAACTAAACTCACTGAGTGCCACATCCAGTCTTTTTTTTTAACCACATCCAAGGTTGATGACTCCACCACCTCCCAGGGCAGATAATCCCAGTATTTTATCACTGCACATGCTGTAAAGGATTAGTATTGTATCTGACAAGTTCTTTAGGGAGGATGATGCTTGCTAGAAAGAGCTGCTCATGAAGGTTTTGGTAAAATTTCTCTTTTGGCACAGGTGTTGAAGTTCATGAGCAGAAACTTCTGCTACTAACTGAATATATCACATAGCAAATTCCAGCTAGGGGAGAGTGCTTTCAAGAGGAGCAAAACAGCTCCTAAGGGGACAAAGGGTGGGGTGTGTGTTACTGAGAGAAACCACAGGTTGCCTAATGCTCTTACTAGCTGGCAAAATGAAGTTGAGATCTTGTCTTTGGGAGAAGGGCAGTTATATGATGGACAGGTTTGGTTCTTCCTGTCTTTTGGAAACTGCATGGAAGAGGAAAGTATATTGCTAAAGCCTAAGAGTGGTTGCAAGGAAGAGAATTGCAAAAGAAATGGTCTGGGTTGGACCCACAGTTCTGATGAGAAATTGGCATCTGCCTTGGGGTATTGCCTGCTGGTGTCTGTCAGATGGAATTCCTTAGCTGTACTTGTTTACCAGTTTAAATCTAGAATCTTGCTTTACCCCTGAATTAAGGTATTAGCTGGGCAGTTTGCATGAGCTTGTGAGGCAGGATCACCTCTGTGTGTTGTATAGGTGGGGTAGGGGTGGCTTGCTAAGAGAGAATTCCTAGAAAGAGTGAAATCCTGGCAGAATCTGTTCTGAAGCAGTTTTTACTTTCATCACAAGAACTTTAATGCTGTCTCTCTTGGAAAGGCAATACCTCCCAAAGAAAAAAGTGGTTTAAAACCTCACCAATCTGCTCCTCACAAAATTCTGTGTGGCCTGCATCCCTTGTGAATTGGATGACAAAAATTGATTTATTGAGTTACACTTTGAGGATGTTGACCTGTGATGTTAAATTTGGTTTTGTGTTCTTATGAGTACCACAGCAGCATCTAATGATGCACGAAGATATTGTGAATATGCACAGTGGAAATGTAATTTTTTTATATGATGGTAATATCACCTAAAAAGGCTGGATTGTTTCATGGTGTGGTGGTTAATCTCCTCAAATGAATGCCTGCTGTAGAAGAACATCTTCCATCATGTGCTTTATTGCTCTCTGAGCCATTTTGGCTGCTTTTGGGAAAGAGAATCTCATCCAGGATCATGAAGCCATTGAAAGCCATATGGTCTATCCAGAAGAGGAGCTGACTGGGCATGGTGTGAGAGACAAACCTTTTAAACTGAATTTTGCCCTGGATTTCCAGACTCTCAGCTTATAGCCTTCAGCAGTCTTCTGCTATTGTTCTGTAGGTCTCTTATCAGCAGCAATGTTTGAGTGTAATACATAAACTTAAATCATGTCTGATGTGTACAAAGATACTTGTAAGATGGAGATCCCATGTCTTTTGGTGCACATCTTTCCTGCCTCTGGAGATCTGCTGCTTATTCTTTTGAGACCATTCCCTGAAGTGTGATAAAGGGCAGTAGTACAAACTGCAGTAATTTTGTTGGGACTGTATTTTTTGAAGATAAGAAATGACTGAGATGACCACAGACATCAAGAGCTGAAACCTCGACAGGAGAGAACACAAAACACCAGTGACTTCTCCAAATACTGCTTTTTTACATCAATGTTTTTATTTAAATCTGTTGATTATTTTCTGCCTTCCTATAGTCATCCTTTTCTTTGCACACTCAGAAATACATTCTGCTACAGTGCTGACTGAACACATGCTTCATGCATTCAGTATTCTCAGATTTGCCTTGGAAAAATAAACAAATTTGTGAAAATTTTGACATTTGAAATGCAGACTTGGCCACAGACAGATGAAAATCCAGGGGCAGCTCTATGGTTGAGAATGTTACCATACTTTCAGTTAGAAATTAGTGACTTCACAGCTAAACCTTTTGAAACAGCATAAAAATGTTCCTCATCCACTGCAGTGCAAAGTCATATGCTTTAGTTTAAGCTGCTTGTAGCATCTGTTTGAGATAGAGGAGTGTATTATTCATTTAACTGTTTTGTTGAAAAGGAGAGCACCCAAACAGATGTTAATGGCAGCTCGTCTGCAAGGGCAGTAGTAAACATCTGTAATATCTCTCTACCATGTGCAGTTTTTTAGAGACTGAGCTAACAGTGGCTTTGGGTACACAGCATTTTGTTTTTTCCCAGTGCAATCATTTCCAGATATGCTCTGGTGAGAACTCAAAAAGTAAAACAAAAATCAGGCAGAAGGCACATTAATAGAGAAGAAATGGTGGGGAAAAGACTGTACATAACAAGAAATACAGCACTAGAAGGGCACATTTTCTGGTGTGTTAAATTGAGGACATGTATGTGTATTGTGTAATGTGCAGACTATTAAATACAGCTCCATTTTCTCTATAAACCAGCTGGATTTCTGTTCTAATAGAATGTTGTACATTTTAGCTTGCCTGAGATGGTGTAATGTCTGTAAGTTAGAGAGGAAGGATCTGAAGCTGGGAGCAGAACACTGAGACTTGAACTGTATTAGTAATGAGCTGCAAGCAGGAGTAATTAGGTCAACAGGATGGATGCTTTTAAACATTTTAAAGCACAGCAATAAGTAATTTTTCATAAAGCAAAGAGAGCAGTCCAATTGTGTTATGGAGAGTTCCAAGTTTTGCCTTTAACTGACTGGAAGACCTTGACTCAAAAGCTGTTGGTTTAATTGCTGATTGACACAAATCTGTGTTCATGGACTGTCAAATGTGATCTTGTGGCTCTGGGTGAAAACTTGGCTCTCTCAGCTTCAGGTACACTCTGGCTTTAGCTCATTTGAGAGAGGTGTGAGGTTAGGATCATGGTCTCAGTTCATGCATTCTGGCCTGTCTCACCAAACCACTGGTAATGTTGCCTCTTTTCTACCATTATTATGATTTTTTTTTCTTTTTCTGTTTTAAAAAAAGATGAGGCATAAGGAACGTTCTCGGACCTGCCCCAAAAAAGTGATCATGCTTTCTTCTTCCACTCCATCTTCCTCTCCACCGTATCCCAGGCAGCAGGTGATTCCCTCTGCATGCTCTGTCCCTTTCTCTTCATTGCTGCTTGTACAGGTGACTAGCTCACTTATCAAATAGCTTATTTACAAATACATTTCCAATTTTCTTTCTTTCAGATGCTGATAGGGGTTTCTCAACATCTTAGGTTAGGAAGTTAGGGCAGCATTAACTCACTGGAAGCATGAAGAGTTTCCACTGGAGACTGAGATTTTGCTCTAGGCAATTTTTTTATTACAGTAACCTTTCTCAGTTTTGAGATGCAGAAAAGTAGAAATTAAATGTTTGGAGTAATGCAGGGAAAGAAGATTAAACTTTAGTCCATCTCCACTCTCCGTTTAAATAGGTGTGACTGAATATTTGCCCTGGTATCCCATTTTTTAGGATTTCTTTTTTGAAGCGCTTTTTAAGTGTTGTAGTGTCCTGCATACGTCCATTGTGGTCCTTCTGTTTCTCCCACACCAGGCTCTAATCTCAGTCTGTCTGACTTTGAACTTGGAGCAGTGAGAGCTGTTCTGAGCACAGCGTGTGAAAGATGTTTGTGCACATGTATTTGTTGTCCCAGTTAAATATTACCTGAAATCCTTCTAATATTTGTCTTCTTGAATATTGTCATTGTGCTTTCTTGAATTGTATCCTTTTAAATTATTTGCTTTGTTTTCCTACTTTCAAATCCATTTCTTGATCAATCCTGAACTAGAGGTCCTGAAAAGGCAGTTGCAGTTCCTTAGAGGTGTCGTGACATCTCCTAAGGATTGTAGAAATTAATTTCCCCAGAGGTGGAGCATGTTTCCTTGCTGAGCTCGTGTATGCCTATAAACTGTAAAGGAGGATTACCTTTTAGCAGAGCAGACAAATTCTATTCTTTGGCAGAAGGTTTTACTTGCCTTATTGGTGTGATTTCTCAAATTTTAATTACATCTTGCTGTTTATCTGGTCTAATTATTGTCAGCCTCCAGGACACACATTCTTTGCTGCCTCTGTGGTGTTTGCATCTGCAAGATAGATCAGCTCTGCCTACTGATCCCACTTGAAACTGTCCTTACAAAAAAGGGGGTTGGTTTTCTGCCACAGTGTGATCAGCAGACTTTTCAAAAAGGATACAGGAGAGGACATCTAAGTAGAATGGGGGAGGAAAGCCCTTTTTATTAGCAAAACCTGCATTTAAACTGCAGTGTAATGTTATCAGACGATGTGATATAGCTAGCTGCCTTCCTTTTGTCAAAATCCTTTTAAAGTTTTGTTTGATATGTTTTAGGAAAGAAGAAGGTTTTTCTCCAACCTTACAGATAGACAACCTAAGACAGTTAAATGCTGAGTTTTACTTTCTAATCTATAGTGTGGGATTCATTTTCCATGTAGAGAAACTTGTTTTCACTCACTAAGGATCTGGTAGCTCTATATTTTCCTTCTGTCACCTCTCCAAGTGTTTGTTTGTCCTGTGTCTTTTTGGTTGCCTAGCTCAGTCATGAAAGCCAGCTACTGCCAAGTGTATTTTGACAATTTTCTATGTTGTGTCCTATGGAAGTCCTCCTTCTTTTAACTCAGGAATTTTTACCCTCTGTGCTACAGAACTGATGTTAGACTCAGTTGAGTAATCTCCTTTTGGAGGCATTCTTTTTCCTTAGAAATGATTTTTTTTTTTCCCTGAGATTGTCTTGGCCCAGGCCTCATAGCAAGTCAGATGGATCTTGTTACACTGATGTCTTTTAAAACCTTTAATTCTGCTCTTCTACTGCATTTATTCTGCCACATCTTTTAAGCTTTCCATCTCCTTCCTCTGAACTAACATCACAGTGTGGGTTATACTGAGTGTCTTGCCATCTTTATTGCACTAATTTGATTACATTGTGGTACTATGTTGTTGTTTATTGACTTAATATGAATATATCCTTTTTTTAAAAATTCCCTACAGGAGCCAACTTGTTCTTGCCAGCTTTAGAATATTCTGAATAAACTTCTGCTCTTGTTATGGCTTTTTTTCTGCCTGCATCATAAGAAAAATCAGATAAAGTGTGTTCTAATTAGGAAGCTGGTCTGTGATTGTTTTTAAGCTCATCATTTGTTGCCTGCAGAGATTCAGGGAACCTGGTGCCGGCTATCCCGGGGAGCAGAACCCCAGACAGGAAAGGGTAAAGAGCATGAACAAATGGCATGGGTGCTGATGACACAAAGCTGTGGTGGATGTGTGCAATACAGAGGTGAAATACAGGGGGTGGTGAAGCACACTTACCCTAATGCTGCTGTTAACACGCTGGAACTGCTGAGAGTCAGTCAGGAGCGATCCTTCCTGTGTGATACCCACAAAAATGCATAACAAGCCTTCATCAACAGTTTGCTATATGCTTTTATTTTGCCCTAGGTCGAGCACTTGAGCTCTTCTCATTCTTCTTTTCCTCTTACACCTCTTTAGTGAAGTATGCTGTGGCTGTAGCAGAACAAGAAGAGTTATGTTTTGTGCTAATTCATGCGAACATGGTTGCATTGTGTCCACCGCTTGCTTTCTGGATGGTTAAACAACTGGCATTCCATCTTGCCTCCTACAGGCCAAAGTAAAAGGAAAAATGATGAGGCATTATTTAGTATAGACACTTTGAAGCCTTCTTAACAATGAAATATTAGGCAGTCTGAACAGCTCAGTATTATACAGAAGCATGGGAAAAGAAAAGATGGGCACTCAAAAAGACCAGTTGATTTGAATTCATATTGACAACTTAATTGACATTCCAGTACAGGCTTTGAATGAATTAAGTCATAAATGGGAGCCAGCAATAAAACTGTTGTAACTTCCAGAATGTGTTGTAACAAAAGGCTCTTGTGGGCCGAATGTTTTGTGACAGGCAGTAGAAAATGAATACGCGTGTCTGCAAAGACACAGAAGCCCACAGCTTTATAATAGGCCCCAGTTTGAGTGAAAATGATCTAGTAGGAAGGAGTAGGTGGAACGGAAAGCAGCTTGAAAGGAGAGAGTATTATTAATGCATCTGAATGGGAAATGTGTTTCTTGTAAACTGGGTGTGAACCCAATTTTCTGTTCTGCATTGGAGGATAATTAGTAATACAGAGCAGCACCCTGGCATTATTGACAGATCAAGCCTCGGATTTCTTGATGCACATGTTTGTAGTCCCTGGTCCATTTAATTTTGTATTCTACAAACAAATTAGCTGATGGCTGTGTGATGCTGCAGTGATAGTCCTGCCTTATATAGCAGGCCACCTGCCAGGTCTTTTTTCATGTCACCAAGTGCACCACAAAACAGTTTAGGAACATTGATATGAAAGACCAGAATAGCAGAGGTGTCAAATATTGTGCCTAGGGTGTATTGACATGGTAGTGCAATAAGAACAAGTAGGACAGTGAAGTTACATAAGTAAAACTGGCAGCTTCTGTGACTGATTTTGCTGTTCTTTGCTTTATATAGGCAGGCTCATTAAACATGCTCTCTTTGGCTTGTAGAGTATTTATTTTGCATGTACCACCATCTTTAAGAAATTAATTCATTCTTTATGAGAACTGAAGGTCATTACCCTAAAATGTGTTTCTGTACACAAAATCTAAGAAAAAAATAAGTACATGTTGAGATATTGAAAAGAAATCCTTGAAAATGGAGAACTATGGGGAAATAAACTGACAAATAAGGCTCTTTATGCATTATAAAGCCACATTTTAAATTTATTTTTTGATGGTAATGCCAGAGAGAGAGGCTATGTGCTTGTTTGATATTGGCTGCAGCAGTCCTAGGAAAAGTTGTAAATAACAATTAATTCCACTGGTTTTTCTTGCCCCTGAGGGTCAAAATATAGCACTTCATTAGAAAAGTAGATACTGGGGGGTTTTCACATGAGAGCTTTAGTTACTGTTCTGCATGTGAATGTAATACCTTTTGGCTGGCATTTTGGTGTCTCTTCCTTTTTGTGCTGTTTTTTTTACTTCCTGCCTCCTTCCTCGTCTCGCAGAGATCTCCTCGTTTCTTTTCTCATGACCAAGTGCCCATGAATGTTGAGCAAAGGGCATGTCAGCTGGCTGCCCTCCTGGAGTCACGCCGTGCACTGAGGCATCAGGTGACTACAGCCCTACAGGTGACCTGTAGCAGTGTGGGATTCTGGTACAGGTGAAATCTTGGCTCAGAGAGTGAGAGAAAAAAAAAAAATCATTAAAAATATGATGACCACTACTCTACAGTCACGTGGTTAAAACAGCCATCAACTCTTTTGTCTTGTCATTTCTTAGCTGTTTGGTGAGTGACCCTTTCTGTTCCTCAAAACAAATGAACAATGAAGTAAAAAGCAGCCTCTAAACTTCAGAGTAAATGCTGAAGCCCAGCTGGGCTCTGGATCAAGTCATCTCACAGTGGTCATTTAATAGTCAACTGCTCACAAATTTTATTTGCTTCTGGAAACAAGAATATTCACATTTTCCAAGATTAATTCCTGGCTCTTTAGTACTACTCTTGTGTCCATCCTTCCTGTGCAGTTGTTTCCAATGGTAGATCTGGCAGTTTGTGCAGATTGTCTTTGATTTCAGTGTTCACTTTTGTTTTGTTTTGGTTTTGTGCTTAATTTTCTCTCCAGTCTGTTGTCTTTGGGCTATGGGAGCATGCCAGTTTGAACTGTGGTTTCTTTGGTTGCTCTCTGTTTTCAGTTATCTTCAGCAGCACTTGGCAAACTGCAGAGTGCTTTTTTGGAAAGCACCATCTACAGAAGTGATTTTTTTTCATAACTTTACTGTTTTGAGTTAACCATCCCAAATCAAGCTGTCTTCTTGAGGTGGAGCATAAACAGCCCCAGAACTTTTGTTGGTGGGCATAACTTTTAGCAAGCCCTACTAAAAAGAATTTTGTGACATCTAGGTCATTTCCCATTGCTGGGGTTTTTTGGGATGCCATCTTTTTCTGATAGTTAAAATCACAGAATCTCCAAGAAGGAGCAGCAAACCTTTGAAATTAGATTTGAAATTTTGGGGACAAGCTATGAAGGCCTCAATAATAAGACTACTTTAAACATTGTGGCACCTCTTTGTTAATGGGTGCCATGACTTAATATCTAAAGCAAGATTCACAATGCTCATGTGCATTTCCTTATTCAGTTAAAATGATGATACAGAAATGAAGATCTAGACCAAAATACTTCGCTTCTACCTTTTATAGTGTTCTCTGGCAATTTTTAATCCCCTTTCTGAAGGTGTAAAAAGATTACAGCATTGTGATGCAAAGACAGCAATTATTCTTGAAATTGTCTAATTTCTGTGTTGTGCAGAATTGAAAAGGAGGAGAGACTGAGAACACAAAGTAGAGGAAAGCATAAAGTGGGTAGGGCAGAGAGGAAAAAGGAAACAGATGTTGGAACACTGTGAGCAATGATGGATTATGATGTGGGATTTAAAGGAAGAAAACAAGAAAAATACTAAGAGAAGGCTTAGCAAAGTAAGACATTTTCAGAGAAGAAATTTAATTAAATGTTGATGTACAGAAAATTTTTGTATGAATAATAATATTAATTATAAATTGGGGAAACTGTGAAAGCCAAGCTCTTTTCCATTTTGCTCAGTGAATTCAATCTTGAGGTTGATCTATTCCAAGTGGTTAGAAGTAGCTATTTTCATGGGTCATGCAGATACATGACATTTAGTTTTCCTTTTTATAACTAAAACCATAATTTATTTTGCAAAGAAAGCCAGTTATTTTTTTTTTAATGTGCATATTTTTTTTCTTTCCAGACTATAATTTTTAGGAATGCACAGTTTCTTCCAGTGCTGTTTGTCTGATACTTCCAACTTTCAATTTTTTCCTATTTATATCAATTATTTCTTGGGATAGGCATAATTATCCAGGGAGATGATGATGAGGATATATTAGAAGATGAAATTTTGGGTTCTCCTGTGAGGAACCATTTTCAGAAGGATGCAGGTTTTCAGTCTGTGGTTTATTCTTTGCCATTTGATAGTCCAGATCAGCAGATTATTTTATATTGATTCCTTCTTTTTTGGTTTGGTGTTTCTAATCTGCTTGCAGTGAATTTTAGGTAGGAAATTTGCTGTTAATTACTGGAAATACATACAAGCTAACTTCTTTCTCTTCTGTCCCCCAGGAGAGCAGACTTTTGGTTTATATAGTTAAAATGTAGAAGAGGTCTCACGTGGCCTTGAAAGATGATCTTAGTGCCTTGGGCCAGTAATAGAGAACAATGGGAGATACAGAAGGAGCAGAGGAAATTGATTTGGGGTCTTTGCCAGTGGCTTAGTTGGTTGGGTTACAGGAGGTTGGACATCTGTGGAAGTAGGTAACTGTTTCCAAATGCTCCTAAATAATGTAAAACCTAATAAAGAGCAAATTAAGAATAACTACACTGCATCCCTAGGGAGAAAGTAAAGATACACTGGGTATTTTTCTCACAGTTTCCCTATAAGAGTCTTAAAAAAATTGTTCTTGAAGGTAGCCAGAAAGGCCTGGGCTGGGGTTTTTTTTAAAAATTTTTCCTTCTCTCTTAGAAGAGAACATGTATGATTGTGTTGATGTTTATTTTATGTTTTAGCCCGAGACCGAGCCGTCTCGCCGATTCTTTGTTGACCAGTGGGAGCTCTCCCTTAGCCTCCGCTCCTCCAACCGCCCTTCCTCACCCTCATCCGACTCTCTCCGCCAGGTAGCCCTCCCCTGAGCACTCCAGGTGCACTCAGCTGCCTCTGCTTGTCCACCCCACGGGACACTGGCACTGCTTCACCTGCAGAACCTCTGTGCTTATTCATGCCCAAAGGAGAAGCCAGAGGCAGCCTGTGCCTGGCACAGCTCGGGTGTTGTCAGCCCTAAAGCGGTTTGAAAGGAAATGTTTTTAACATTCCGTGTCCGTGAGAAGTTTGTGGTGCATCTCACGCTCAAACCAGGGGGTTTGAGCACTGGTAGTCCTTCTGGCTTTGCAGTGAAGCTTTCTGGTTTTGCTTGCTGCTTTTGTTGAAGTTTTGGGCTAAACAACAGAATGTGTTTGTGCATATATGGTTAATGGACAGTGTGAAATAAAATGTGCTTTGGCTTTTTGATAATTCACTGAGAATTTCAACTAGTTACAGTTGTCCTACGTAAACAGCAGGAACTTGATTTGACCTAAGCTGGAGCAGGTTCTTTGCCTCCTTTTGAAAATGCTGCAGAACATTCCATCTCTTGAAAACCATAGGAAGAAAGATAAAATGCTTCACTTAATACCCATAATTAGGCCAGATGTGATATGTAGGCAAAAAACAAAACAAATCCGAAACACACAACCCCAAATGAAAAATTCAGCAAAGTAAATTTCTCACACCAAATAGTCCAAGGTACTGTGAGTTAATATTAACATATTCATTTTTTGAGCACAGAACTTCTTATGTGCTGGCAGAAATGTAAAGATCCTGAAGGATCTGCAGTTGAAGGTTTTAAATCAAAACTTGATCAGGAGAAATCTGGTTCGGCTAAAAGGAAGTTTTTCCCCTGGAAATGTTTGATCTCTCTTCTAAGAAAACTTTAAAAGCCTTAAAGGTCTCTGATCATTCAGAGGAAAGGGAGAACTCTTGGCCAAATTATGATTGCCAGTTAAAAATCAATGCTGAAGGAAATTTTAGAAGTGAGCACCATTTTAAATGTAATGTTTGACAAGATATATATCATTGAAAAGCAACTCTGCACTTGCATATGTGGAATCTGGAAAACTCTGAAAGACAAATCATTTGTTATTTCTTGCATTTAGAAATACTGCAAGTGCTCTGCCTCTTGGAATGGAATCAGTAGACAGGTATAAATTCTTTCTGGGTAGAAATAATCCCCCTCATTACTGCAGTGACAAAGAGCTTAAGGAATTAGGACTGTAGTGACAGCAGCAATAATCTCTGGCTGAGCACTCCATTTTCATCATCTTTTTTCCCCAAAGAAGTACCCATTCTGTGATGAATTTCAGTTTTTGGGATGCTTCCTGCTGTTCTCGTGTCTGAACTTGTGAAGGTTTTACACATTGCTAAAAGGCTAACAACCACACCTATTAAATTAGTTATTAGTTGTGGGGAATAACTACTGTGCTTCAAGCAAGTTCTGCTATACACGTAAACGGGGTTTTAAGATACAACTTTCATTTTGTTATCCTTGGCATTTCCCACTTGCTAGAAGCTGAGTGGCTGTCTGATCCTGTGTTAGCTAAGAATCCAGCTAGAAACATTCCTAATGCTGCTTAGTGTGGAAAAGGGAAGTTGCTTGGTGTGCTCTTTGCTGCTCAGAGTCAAATCCGTGGCGTTTGCAGTGTGATTGAGCTAACGTGGATGTAACCACCTCATTTTCTTAACCACCTAATTCTTGCCAACGGTTGTGTTTCCTGTGAAAAACACTTCCTCCGCTCCTTCAGTGATTGAACTTGGCTTGCAGACACTCATTTGGTACCATCTAAGGTAACAGCTGACTTGCCTAGACTGCTGAAAATACTGGAGGGTTTTTAGATATCCAGAGCTATGGAGTCAGTCTGTGCCCGTGAGGGAGAAGAGCCAAGTCATAAAGCCGTGTTCAGGGTTGAATAAATACATGTTCCAGATGTATGCAGGTATGGCTTTAATGCATTGGATAAGGCTCTTCCATCTTCTTCCATATAAACCTCCACGTATTTTTAGCACTGGAAGAAGTAATATTTTTGAGTCTCTGTGAGTTCTTTAGTAAGGGACTTCTCCCTGCTCTGTGAATGCTCTGTAAATTCATTCTTTCCAGGTGCAAAGCATACAAATACACTGTTGTAAAGCAGCATGTTGCATTAGATTCAGTAACATACCTTCTAGAAAGATCTTTGTTTCTGATGTCAATTTTTCCTGAAACCTCAATTCCTAACCTATATTCAGCCTCATCTTTTAGAAGTGTCTATACTCAAGTTTCCAGGGGCAAAATACCCCACAGGTAAAAACAAGATCTGCTCCCTTCATCATCATAGTATTTCTGGAACTTAAAAAAACTTGAAAAATGCAAAATGCAAGTCTTCCTGTCAGCTCCTACAGGTGGTCCTGGACTGTACTTGTGATTTCTGATGACACTGGCTTTGCTATTACTACTTGTCACTTTATATTGTCCACTGTCTTGGCATGATTTGACCTCTCTGCACCTTTTCACCACCTAACCTCTCATCATTCTAGTTATATTTTTAATTTGATTCTTTTTTTTTTTTTTTCCTTTTCTCACATCACACTTGTTTTATTCAACCCATCTGGTAGAAGTACATAAAGATGTACACAGGCGGAGTGAGCTCATTGGCTGAGCAGATAGCCAATCAGCTTCAAAGGAAAGAGCAACCCAAAACCCTTCTAGACAAGAAGGAACTGGTAAGACGATGTGCCGGAGATGACGCGTGTTTGTGATTAGATGTCGTGTAGATCTCCAGTTTTGTGAGTGTCCAGTTGTTGCACCACTGGTGGAACCTGTCGTAGCTTTGTGAGAGATTTTTTGTTTCCCTTTTTCCATCCACCCTCACTCCTGCCCTCGTTTTCTTTGCCAAGTATTTTAATCTAATGCCAGCGTCCAAAGACTGTGCATAGTGAATTGAGAAAGCTGTTCATAACACTTCTGCACTGCTGCTCTCTGGAGGAAACACTGCTTCTGGTAATGTAGGTCTAAGAATTGCTGTTTGAGGGTGTTCTAATGGTTTTGCCTTTCTTCATAAGCTTCCTTAAGTCACTGATTTCAGGGTCGCCGTTAATAGTGCCGGTGTCCACTCATCTACCCAGAACTTGTTTTACTCCTGATAGATGTAGGAATGGCATCCTAGGACCTTTTTTCCTGGATGACAAGGTTGGTTTTTGGTGTCCTGGTTAAAACCGTGTCTCGTGTCTGAGAACTGCAGCATCCACGTGTGAGAGAACCGCAGCAGCATCCAGGTGCTCCTGTACCCACACAAACGAAGAACATGACCTTGGTGTGCCATCTGGACACACACAAATTCAGCCATCCTTGTTTTGCGTCCAGGGCTCTCTCAAGAAGGAGTTCCCCCAGAACCTGGGAGGCAGTGACGTGTGCTACTTCTGCCGCAAGCGTGTCTACGTGATGGAGAGGCTCAGTGCTGAGGGCAAGTTCTTCCACCGCAGCTGCTTCAAGTGCGAGTACTGCACCACCACCCTGCGCCTGTCCTCCTACGCCTACGACATTGAGGATGGTAAGGGGATGGCCTCGTGCCCACCACTCTGTCCTGGAAGCTCTTCTGTAGCTTGAAAGTTATTTGGTGAGTTAGGGAAGAGAGTAACTTCCAGTCTCCATCTCTCAAGCTGTTGGAGGTTCACGGGTTCCTTGTGGCCAGGTAATGGTGGCAGAAGAGCAGCCAAACTCGTAGGAATTAATACAACATTGTGATGGTGCCTGGAGAGGCTCCCTGGAACAGAGGCTGGACAGAGATAAAGGAATAAAGTGGATATTTATTTATTAAAAGGCCTTCAAAGGATGCACCTTGGGCAGTGCAAGAGCCTGGCTGTGGCTCCACCCAAGATGGACCCTGGGTCAGGAGTTTTCACACTTTTATAAGTTTTGGGACATTGCCATATTGGGGTTAATTGTCCAATTACAGCTTCAGGTGATGAAATCCCATCCTCTCAGTTTGCTCTCTTCAGTTTGGTGTTGTTTATACTTTCTGGGCCTGAAGCTGCAGTGGTGTCCTTGGTTCTGGGGCTGGAAAAGGATTGTTTTGTCTGAGCTGTGAGGAGAACTTGCTCACACTTTATGTGAAGTTCAGAGTCTCACACAAAGGCAGTGCAGAATCTTAAAAATACGAAAGCTAAAACTTAAAGCATCATTAACAGCTGCTAGAATGCAGGGAAACAATTAATAACTGGAGGCTTTAAAAAGCTTTACAGGCTGTGTTTGAGGGCTAGACCTTTTACTCTCCTCATTTGACAGTATTTAAATAAAACTCCTGAGTGCTTAATACCACTTAAGAGAAAATTCCAAGTTGGAGAGAAATGTGATCAGCTTGTTCTTCTTGAAGATACCACAACTGTCCAACTCTGTATGTTTATTTTAGATGTAATAAAATAGGAATTTTATAATGGGGCTGTGATAATAAGTCATTTCAAGCTAAATTCTGTTTATATAGAAAAAATGGAACATCAAAGTTGAGTAGAGGTAAGTCAGTGTTAGAGTAGTTACTGAAGATTCAGTAAAGACTCATTTTCTGTATCTGATAGACTAAAGAGAGAAGAATATGATTACAAAAACTTGCTGATGCCTCAATTTAAAGAATCTAACATGCTAAGAATTAGGAGAAGCTTCAGATATACCCTACAAATCTGAGAAACCAGACTATATGTCAGCAATTCAGAAACTCACTTTATCAACAAAGTGAGCATATTGAAGGTAATAATTTGAGATCATCCATCACCTGTGAAAAGTGATCTCCTTGCAAGGGTTCCTATGTATTACAATCTTTCTTTGAGCAGTGATTGACAAAAACATCACATTTTCTGAAGAAAACATATTGGAAAGTATTTCAGGTAAATGTTTCACATCTGCAGGTATCCATTTATTTTCTTACACAGATGACTATCTTTAATCCAATCTCAGGGGAAAAAAAGTGCAAAATGGTGTAAAACTGGTGATAAGTCAGGTGCAGAGAATTCTCTTTCAGACATCATGGTGTAGAAAACAGAATAGCAGGAAAAAAGTGTTGGTACCAGTAGTTTTCCTCACTGACTGATACAAAGATGGAGTAAAAATTTAAAATTGATGTCACAGGTTGACACTCCAAGATATTCTGCTGCAGACTGAAATTGATGGGTGTCCACTCTATAACTAAGAAGAATCTTTTAGTATATACTGGGTAGAAAAATGGCTGTGGAAACACCATCTGGTTTAAGGGGCAAAAAGAACTAAAATTGTGTATTCATAATGCATTATATAATGACTTTGAACTAATGGACTTGCTGGGTTGTGAAGAGTTGAGGAAACTCACTCATCAAACCAGACTCCCAGTAAGGAATAGAAACCCCTTTATTGCTTGTGTGGAAGGTCAGCAGACTTGGCAGGCAAGTTTAAAGGGGCCAGTGGTAATTTTGAAATCAACATATGAAAGTAACATCTTTGTCAGAAATCAAAGTTGGGGAAAAGCATTTTTTCAGCCCTGCTGTTATTTTGAGCACTCACAAATAGCTGATTATCTGACTGACTGTTCAGCAGTAACAGACTGAGCTCCTCTGTCAGCTGTAGGGGCTGAAACAGTTTTTACCACCAGATTTTTAGTGATTCCCTGTGCAAGCATGTTTGTGTTATGACCAGATAGTTCTCAGTGAAGCAAACACAAAGCTTGGAGTTTCAGCAGGCTATCAGCATTCATTCTAAAATATTACATGCCTAAAAGTTGTAGGTCTATATGAAGCAGATATGGCTAAACAGAAATCTGTGGTGTCCTATCTAATGTAATTTTTGTGAAAATATAGCTCATATTTCATTCTGAGCTTTCTTTGAGAGGAAAAAAACCAAAGCTATACACACATTGCTGCTGTTCATCTAGCTGTTTGGGCTGACAAGCATTCTGCAGCCTTCTGCAGTCAGTGTCTGGTTTTAGGCTTCAAAGTCTGAGAGTTTTTATGTAAGAGCTTTTCAGTTGTTATCATTTCAGACAATCTCAAAAAGCAGGTTTTGGTAAGAGTGAATATTAAGAAATACTCCTTGAAGTAAAGATTTGTAGAAAGATGTTTGTCACTTTCCATTGAGCATTTTGCAAATACCAGCAGAGAGAAAAGGCAGAGGTCAGAATATGTGTTGGGAATGCATTGCCAAAGCTCTAGGAATGGGATAGCAGTGGGGAGTGCCATGGGCTGCATGTACCAAGCAGAATACACTGATAAAAGTACAGTGGAAGATAATTGTGAGGCATCAGTTTGCTGCTTTTATTAGTACCAGTAGTATTTGCATGTTGGTATTGCTAATGCTGCTTTGTCTTCCTGACAGTGCTCAGATACCAGTGAAAAACCTCTCTAGATTTGTGGGGTGTTAGTAAAGCCAGCAGGATCACAAAAGGTCTTATTTGTGAAAATGAATCATTGTCCTTTCTACAAGTAGCCACTGTGCATTTTGAGAGATGGTTCTTTGGGAGTTAACACTGTCCTCTCCCACTTTCCTCTGCTGGTTGTATTAATTCTTGCTTTTTCCAAAAGTGCTTCTGCCAGCTTTTCATGTGATGATTTCTTTGTTCCTCACACACTGCCGCATTGTTAGCATGTGATACCACACAAGCCTGCAGCTTTGCTTTGGTGTTTGACAGGATTTTAAACTAAATGGCTGTCAGGCACCCAATGGAAAGGAGGCTAGTTACAAGGGCAGACAGCAGGGCTGGAGCTAAAACTTCAGCCAGTGTTTGTCTCTGCATAGAGTGAAGAAATTAGAGAGAGCAACAGGAGTGGCAGCAGAAAATAAGTTGCAGTGAGATGGACATTTATATTGTGCTAAATTCCTGTATTCCTGTTGCTGACCATCATTTGTGTTTTATCTACAGGTAAATTCTACTGTAAACCTCACTACTGTTACCGAGTCTCTGGTTATGCTCAGAGGAAGAGGCCAGCAGTGGGTCCTCTGTCAGGAAAGGTAACTCATTATTTTCTGTCTAGTGTGCCACGTTAATAGATTTTGGTTCTTAACATTGAGAAAGTCTGTGTGATGGTTTGGGGTTTTTTCAGAAAGTAGAAAAATTCAGAGTGTATTTAGTTGTTTTATATAACATGAAAGCTTGCAGTTCAACTAAATCTTATTTAAAAGCAGTTCCTCTACTTAGTACTGCACTTTTCATGGTACTTATACTTACTATAAAATGATGTGCTTTCCCATTCAAAACAGAATTTTGATTTGTTTTTCTTGTCAGCTGAAATAATTTCTCAGAGTATGTTGAGACTAAATGAATAATGGTACCAGTTCTGGTTTTGCTTTGTTTCTCTGTGGTTTTACTTAAGATGAAACAAATTGTTTGCATTTCCTTTGAAACATAAAGTTCTACCCCTCTTACATAAGATGCAAAGATGACAAGCTTTCATTTCTGAAGGTCTGCTGTGTGTTAACAGGAACCTGCATGGAAAGACAGAATATCCCCTTTCCTATACTACCATAATAGAAGTATTTGTGCTGTAAATATAGGATTAAGAGACACTGTGTAATACAGAAAAGTCCCTCAGCTTTTGTCATTATAATCCAAGGCACCTAATTTTTCTCCTTAAGCCCCTTGTCAGTATTTTTGCATACACTGAGTGAGCTACATGCTGATTTCTTAAGTTCTGTTAAACTTGCATGCTGCAAACTGCCCTTCTCCCTTAAATGATATTTTCCTTTGTGCTAGCAGTGGTGCCTGTCCTCCTGCCTGATTCTCAGGTTCTATTAGTACAAGCTGAAGCTGTACTCCTTTTTGGAAGGATAATAGATCCATCCCAATATGTGCCATACTTCCTGCCAAAACTAAAGACTAAAAATGGTATCTGTTTTATTTCCCAGAGGAGCAGACCTCAGGGATCTTACTGCTTGGACTTTCTTGGCTATCCAGTTTGTTTTTGAGAGCTTTAATAAAACCTTAAACTGGGAAGGAGCACGCTTGTTTTTCAGCCCTTGCCTTATGGTGATGATTGCAGGGTATCTCAATTCCTCTCTCGGCGTGTTCAGTACACACAACAATTTGAATTTTAACGTGAATTTACCTTCCCCCACATTCTTCCAGGACACCAAAGGACCTCTGCAGGACACCATGGCCAGCGAAGGGAACGGACGGGCCAACAGCATCCCCACCTCAGCAGAGAGGGCCCCAGGTAGCTCCGCTTCCTTCTTTAGCAGGGTGGTGCAGTACTCGCTCGGCCTCGTGGGCAGAGTTAGGGTGGTGAGCCAGCGCCTGCACAGCACAGTCTCCTCCATTGGGCACCACATAGCCCAGAACCCTCTGGACTCCTTTTTCATGTGTCAGCTGCTGGCATTTGGGGTTCCCTTTCTCTATGTGCAGTCAGAAGTTCTCGGGCAGATCCTAGGGGAGTTCTGTGGGCAGCCTGCTGACCAGTAAGAATTCATGTGACCCCACTCTGAGCTGTGTAACTCGTTTGGTTTTTGCGGTGCCATGTGAATTTTGTGTGTTACGTGGAAATCTCGATATATTATTTTGCACTGTGGCTTTGGGGCCTAGATGTTCTCAGTTCTTTCAAGGACATTATTTGAAAGAATTCCAGGAAAACACAGATGCTCGGTTGAGGGTCTCCTGTGAGTCAGCCCAGATAAAGAGCCCTGCAATGTATGCAGCTCGGTGTCAGTGAAATTTAAAGTTTTTCTGAAGCACTGGAATAGCTCACCAACTGTGATTTCTGTGTTTTCCTGAATTCTGGGTGTGGTTTCTCGTTCTCCCAAGCTTCTCTTTATTAATCTGGTACTTGAATGGGAAAGATCCCATTATCTTTGGATTGTGTCTCCTTTGGAATTCTGGGTGTCTGACAGCTAATGGGATTGGATTCCTTAAACCCCTCGAATTTCGTGGTGCTGGCAGGTCATGGTGCTCTTCCCTCTGCCAGCATCTGTGCTGCTCCTGGCCCTGGCTTTGGAAATGGGGTGGTGAATGTGTGTGTCTTACTGTGATGTAGTTTTCCCTTTTAACTTGACATTCTAATTCCTTCTAACACGAGAGAAGTGTCTGTGCTACAAATGCTCGTTTGCCCAGCCCCCAAGTGCTCCTTTTGTGATGTCAGAAAAAGGAAGAAATATTAATTTCTAGTACTTGTTCCAGAGGACTATGAATAAGCTAAATCAGCTGCTTTTAGAAAGGGAATATACCTAGGCCAATACTTTGAGAAAAGAATGTTTTCATAGTGCCAGTTGAGAAGACCTTAAAAACACAGGAGCAGATAAAAATCATGGTGTTCTTTGACTTTATATTATTATACAAGTGTTTCTAAGATTGTAACTGAATGCAATCTGACAGAAATTTATTCTTAGTGTGTTGATTCTTGGAGTGTAGTTACTTTCAAGATTTCCTCTTTTGTGTGTGTGCAATTTCCATATGGCAAAAGTGAGAAAAGGTTAGGGAAGAATGATATTTGCAAAATGCTATGGGCAGATGTGTGAACAAAGCATTTTTTGCATAACTGGATAGATTTAAAACTGCTTTCTCTGAAAGTGAAAGAACTTTATTTTCTTGTAGCTTGGAGCATATTCTTAAAGATGAATAGAAAAATATATTTATTGATGCACAGGGCAACTGATGTTCACATAAGGTGTTTGTTTTGTGGAGTGAAGCTGTAGGTGGTGGTAATTGGAAGGAGGAGATTTTAATCACATTTATCAATTAGTTTATCACAGCAACTGCTGGCAGAAAATCTCTTTTGATTTAAATCAAATTTAATTGCTTTTACCAAGGAACATTCAGCAAGTAGCACCTAAATGAGTGAACAGTAGGGCATAGTTTGTGACAAACTTGTGTAAATCAGATAAAAATCAGCTATAAATCAGCTGTCTCCTTCTCTAGTGGTGGCACAATCCCATAGCAGCACTGTAGTACTTCAAGAGAAGCAAGATGGAACAGACAGCATTTTGTCTAATGGCAAAACTTGAAATCTAGAGCTCCTTCTATTTGCTTTCTGCTTTTTAAAGCAGCATATAACTGTAGCATAATGTTTAGAGCTTTTGGACCTTTTAAATCTTTGCCCCTTGCAGTGCCCAAAGTGCATTAGGACACCTTCCAGGCAGTGTGTTGTGCATTTTCTTGTGTGCATGGCAGAAATATCTTCAATGGTAGAAGAGGTGAGCAGTGCCTCTGTTGTGCTAAGGAAATACCATTAGTGGCTGAGTTTTCTTTTCTTTGTGCAGTATGATTTAAGTAAACTGTGGAACTACTGACTTAGCAATGGTTAAGAAGCAGGAGGAAGCTAAATGGAATGTACTTTAAAAACAAGCCACAGTGGCATTAAAGGCAGGTCAGTTCTCTGTTAAAGTCATGTTCTATATGTGCCTACCCTCAGCTCCTGTTCTTGCTGGGTAGCTAGGTCAGGAAACCTGTGGTGGGTTTTACAGTTATTTATGGCTTGAGAAAATAAACCTTTTTGAACTACCAAGCAGGATATTATTCCTGAATAATCAGGAGTCTGTAAGATTACATCTCAATGTAACTCCTGAATTTAAATTATTTGTGTATATGCTTTCTTGCAAGCTTTCACTGTAGACTAGACAAATACCTGGAGCAAGAACCTGTCTGAGATGGAGACAGGCAGGGCTCTGATTCCCAGCCTCCACTTGATCCATCTGCTCACTCACCTAGTACAGGTCATACATCTGAAAGTGTTTTACTTCCTTTAAGGCAAGACCACCAAATGGAATTTGGCAATAACAATTTCAGGCCCTGAGCTAATCCTCAGCAGTGAGGTAGGTCTTGCTGTAGGGTGTTAGTTGCCTCTGAAATGATTAAGTAAAAGCAGGAAAGTGTGTAACACACTCAGGTTTGATATTTAGTGGCAATGTAAAGACAGCTTAGAGGGCAAAGGGAAGGTGTACAACAGTAACATCCACTGTTCAATATATAAAAAGGCAGCCATTTTTATATTTCATACCTGAGAGTTAAATTCAGCCCTGACTTACCAAAAGTGCTTGTTTCAGGGAGCTTTATGGTGACTCATGCAAGACCTGCTTTTTAGTAGTTGCCATGAAATCCCAACTGGATGTAAATTGCCTGGGTTTTCTCAATACATTCACTGCCCCCTTTGCTATACCACCAAACCTGTTTTAGCCAGCTTAATGCTTAAAATATATTCAACCACAAAACAGCCTTCAGCAGGTTTAGTCAGATGAGGTGAGATTGCTCCCAAGAAACCCTTTCTTGTGCTGTCACTAACCTGTTTGGATTAACTTTGCTAAAGATGTCAGTCCCTGCCTGGGTGGCATTCAGTGATGGTTGCAGGGCTCAGTCTGTGATCAGTGAGCTGAGGTTTGTTCAGCTGGGATCAGCCTTTTTGGGAAGGGTTTGCTGCGTGGTCCTGCCCTGCAAGGGGAGCTTATGGAAACCTTCAGTGTGGGAAGTGGCAACAAGCTTTTGAGCAGTGGCTGCCATTCTCTCT
The DNA here is from genome assembly GCF_971803275.1 of Cyanistes caeruleus. Classification (NCBI taxonomy): domain Eukaryota; kingdom Metazoa; phylum Chordata; class Aves; order Passeriformes; family Paridae; genus Cyanistes; species Cyanistes caeruleus. The sequence goes on from NC_141704.1 coordinate 81,805,909, forward strand.
GGGAAAGGGATGTTGGGGACAGCTGGGACAGCTCTTGCTGTGCTTTTGGTCTCACTGAACTTGTGGCATGCTTGTCGTAGATTCTGTAACTTTCTGTACCTTGTCTGCCTGTTTTTCCTCTATCTCCTGCATTTGCCTTTGTGCCAAAATGCTGCTATTGCCAAGGAAAAAAAAAAAAAAAAGCCAAACAAAGAACTTTTGCTTTTCAACTGTCTCTCCCTTTGATAATCTGTAACTGCTGTGTCTTGGAATTTTTTTTTAATATTATTTACAGTACTTTATACGGTTTTAATGTGCTTTTAATGCAAATGCTGTTCTTCTGTTTGTTCTAAAGGTCTGTAAGAATGTTTCTGAATTTTCAGCTCTTCCTTGACAGATGGACTTGGAACAGTCTTTACCCCTATCAGCTTTATGATATGCTCCTTGGGGTGATGTTAGCCAGCAATGTTTTGTTGTAAAATATTTCCCATTTCAGGCTCATATTTTCACAACAATGCATTTCTGTCCCTATCAGCAATAGGAAGTTCATAAAGGGAAGACTGCCCAGGGAAACTCATACTTGTACAGCAATAAAAGGCAGGTCATGAGATATTTTGCTGTAGTTACTTGACCTGTGAAAGATTAAGAAATCAAATGTGATAGTATGAAAAACTGAAAAATGCAATACAAATTAGAGGTACCAGGGCTTTTGCTTTAATACCACATAAATACAAAGTGTATATGATATAGGTATGCAATCTAAAAAGTTAAAATCCTCCTATGGATGTGCCTTAAGTGTTTTCAGGGAGAAATATTCAGAGCAAAGCCCTTCACAGCAGACCCTTAAACAAGTACAGGTGTATAATAGCAAGCAATATACGTGACAAAATTCTTTTGCTGACTTGGAGAGCTAGGAAAGAGTGGCTGTTTCCTCTAAGTGGCAAGTCCTTTAAAATAAATTATCTGAGCCACATTTGCAAAAGGATCTTAAATGTCTGTACAAGTATAAGGAATATTTTTGAATGCATCCAATATCATTTGCACAGAATTCAATTTTGTGTGAAAAAATATAGATATGTATTTGTTTAGGAATTCTCCTTCATAAACATTGCCTCTATTGTTCAGAAGCATTGCTTCTTCACCGTTCTGCATACATTGAACATGCCTTACTTGTGAAAATGATTTAGCTCAAAGCAATACTGTTTGCTGTGCAAACAAACATCTTGATGAAATCCTTTACTTGGTCACTTCTTTTCATTATTATTCATTCACTTTTGGGTTTTAATTTGCTCTAGTTTGAACATTAAATTAGGGAAGATAACAGCCAACAAATTCTGTGGCATGACATTCTGTTTGAGGTGCCTTCATTTTAGACCACTGAACGTTTACAAATACATCCCACTCTTTTCCCTGCCAAAAAATAAAGAAGAAAGAGGAAAACATTGACATTTCAGGATGGACCACCAAATTGGGATGAAAGCTATTTCCTCTACTAGCGTGCCTTGAATGTTGTCTGTTCTGTTTGGAGGAGCCAAGGCTGTGGGTTTGGCAGGACATGGCACAGGAGACTGAACCCTTTTTTGGGATATCAGAGAGATCTGATGCAAGATTGACTTCTCTCTGGAACATTTACAATACAAACTTAAGAACCAGACCCTGTATTTTTATAAGCTGAGGAGAGAGTAGGGGTTGCCTGATTAGAACCAGGGTTCAGTGCCCAGTGAATCATCCCTCACTTACAAGCCAGGAATGTGTTAGGATAAGTGCTTGACTGTTCCCAGTCCATCATGTTCCTTTTCAGTGTTCTTATCAGGATTTGGGTGCTTTTGGCATAAAGGAAAGGAGAAGGCTAAGGATTGGTGATTTGAAGCCCAGAAAATTTGGAGTAGAAAAGACATGGTGGGAAGGTTATTTGTCCTTAAGAGCAAGAGATGAAGCTGACTTGATGGAGTTTCACTGAAACATCCTGAAAAATGTTTTGAGGATGGAGAAGGATATATACAAAATAGCAATGTGCTGAGTTTGTGCTGGCTGGATCCTGCTAAGAACACTTTTTCTTGGGAGTTACTGGGCTCCCAACTCCTCCTCTCTTTCTCTAGCTTTCAGACCTGTAGACTTGTGCCACTGGAATATTTGTTGTTTGTATGTGTATATTCTGAAGGGTGATATGAATTTTTCTGGGCACTTTTAGAGCTTCATGGAATGTTTTTGTGTCTTAGAAAAATAGCATTAAGTTGGTGTGAAACAGTTGGATTTTTTTTTTTAATTGCAGAAATAAAACATGTGGTTTTTTTGAAAAGTGGAATCTTAGTAATACTATTTTGAGATTGTTTCCCTCAGAGAAAAGGAGGGACTGTGCATAAAATAAGTTCAGTGACAGATAATGCTCAAGTGAGATGATTTAGTGCTCAGAAAGGCTTCATGTCTCCGCTGTATAGTCCCTTTGAAGACTTTGATTTATGCAGTTGTTTTTAACCTGTTTTTGTTTTGGGTGTGTGTGTCTCTGAATTATGTAACACGTGGTTTCCCTGTTGCTGTGAAATGGAGATTTTTTTTGTTCAACTGTGTGAAATGTTTAAGGGAATAAATTCCAAACCAACTTCAGGTTTCTGAGTTTTTCTTTGTCCTCCCCCTTGTCCCTCCACTGGTTCCAGGTGAGGGATGCTGCAGGGGATACAGAATTGGGGGACAGTGGAATGAATAGATCTAGCAAGTTCTAATACAACAGCCATTTGGGGAGCTCCATGGTCACTTCAAAGTACTACTTTTCAGGCTCTTTCTGTACTGTGGTGGTTTTTTAAAATGTTGCTGTTATGTTGTTGTTTGCTCTGAGTGCAGGGCACACATTGCACAGACAGCATGACCTGCTGAGGACCTCCTTGCTAGATATTCTACTGCCTTGGCAAAGCTGACTTTGGATAGATGTGCTCTCAGCATTGTGGATTCACAGAGTTTGGTGTCTTTAGGAGGTTGTTTTGTGTGGCCAGAGGTCTTTGTCATGCTGTGTGGACAAGGCAGTCACAGCCATGGGGGAGCAGGGACACGTAGTGTGACAGGTAAGAGTCCTGACAGGCTTTGCTTCCTCTGCTTGGTGTAGCTCTGCTGTGGAGCTGGGATGTTTTGGTGTGATGAAAAGACAGAAAATGAGTAAATCCTCAGCTCAGTAGCCAAATCCTGCATCTTGTGTTCTAGCTGGACTGTTGTCTTTTCTGAGGAGAACTGCACACAAGGAGGTGACCTGCCTTCCTCAAGAGCCTTTTCTGTGATGTTCTTACCATGACAAACAGACCTGGATCGTAGTTCTGAGCTGCATTTTCCTGCTCTCAAAAACACAGTGAATTACTCTACATTAGAGACTTGCTCTGTGTTTTTTCCTCACGTGCTTCTCCTGCTTCCTACTGCACCACCCGCAGCTAAAAGCTTGATTTAACAGATGATTTTTGAAAGTTCAATTGTGAATGCTTTTGCCCAGAGTAGTTACATTTAAATGGTAGGTCACAGAACTACAACCACAAACCAGTTCTGTTATATGTGTAATTTCCTTCTTTGGAGGGAGGTAATTGCTTTCTGCCTTCAAAATTGCCTGTAATTTTTCATTACTGTGTTAAGCAGTGCCAGTTTTGAGGTTAAGATGGGCCTTCAGTTCTGAGGAGCAGCCATGAGAAATCAGTGTAAAACTTCATATACTGCTGCATGAACTAGAAATGTCATTTTGATGAACCTCTCCAACAGCCTCCACTGTTCTGTATCAGGAAAGCTGTTGACTCTGCAGCTACTCTCCAGAAATCAAATGTTTGCTTCATGAATTAAAAAGAAAAAAAAAAAGAATAAAGGGTGAAGGGAGCTGCATTTCTCCCCATCAGAGTAGAAATCAGACATCCTTGCTGTACCAATATAGGAAGCCATGTTTTCAGCTAAAACTTGGAGTAACCAAGTGTAGCAGTGGTAGGAGAGATGACCCTCACCTCAGTTTTCCTTTTAAGTTACACAGACACCTCACACTTTGTGTTTCTGTGCCTGTGGTTCTTCTCTAGTGTCATGACTTCTGTTACAAGGATGAAAAAGTGTAAGAAAGATCTTCTAAAATACCAAGTGAATAAAAATTAATACAAATTAAAACAAGGGAGTTGTAGTTTTACCACCTGCTTGTGATCAGCAGCATAATTTATTAAGATATGCAGTTGGTGATGTATCTTAAAATGCAAGGAATAAGGGGAGAAAACCAAATTAAAAAACAAACAAAAACCCCAAACCAAAAATAACAAAACAAAAAGCCACAAAATCAAAACAAACAGAAATAATCTCAAGGGAAGGAGCAGATAATCCAGAGACAGCATCAAAGCTATTCTCCTGCTTCTTTGATGTGTATTTATGAAGGAAGGTGAATTAATTTCTGAGCTGATCCTGACAATGTAGAGTTTAACTTGGGCTTTCCAAACAAAGCTGGGCAGATGCTCTTTAAGGATGAGATGGCACTTCTGTGCCCTGTTTAGTTGCTTACATCTTCTCTTAAAAATGTATGTTTAGTCTGACATTTCTCATGTTTGCTGTCATCCCAGAAGGCCATGTTTGCTTTTTTAGGAAAATTTCATAATCCTCCTTTCTGCTGTTACAGACATTTATCTGATGATGGCTTGAGGGTAGAAGTGTTTAAAAATAGGATTTTTTTTTACCCAAGAGATATTTTGAATACTTCTAGACTGATGTGAAAACACATCAGAACTGATGTGTAAACTATTTTTAATCAGGAGTAAGTCTTTTGGAAGCTTTTTTCCTGGAACTGTGACAGATTTTTACTATAACTATCTACATATATAATTACAAAAATATTCTTAGTTTTAGGAAAAAAATCCACTAAGGTGTGAAGCTCTGGATTGCTTGGAATATTTGGTTGCTCTGTAAAATGTACACGAGAGTACCTGGTATAAATGTAGATTATAGAAAAGTGTGCAACAGAAAGAGGGAGCAGATGTTGAACATTTTTGGGGTATGTGGATCTTTTACTTGTGGCAAGTATTCCCCACTATATTTTCCTCTAACTGCCAACCTAAGATTTCAGCCTGTTCCATTTGCAGCACCTGATAATCTTGACATAAATGGTAGAAATTAGGTAAAAACATGTTTAGTATCTAAATATTATCTGAAATCCAGTGATTATGGAAATCTGTTGGACATTCTCTCAGAGATATAATGGTTCTTAGCTCAGTAGTTGAAAGAAGACAGCTGCTCACAGGTAGTGTTTTGAATCTGATCACAAATTGAACAGGAACCTGAAATCATTGCATTCCACATTTTAATTATACATGATAAAATTTCAGCCTTCTGATGGGTTGTTCTTTATTGATCAAAATATTGTCCATTATCCCACGTGGAACTAGAAGTACCAGTTTCTATAAAAAATAAGCAAAATTTTTACTGAAAGATTTTGAAAGAATGGTTTGGGTTGGAAGGGACCTTATAGATGGTTCAGTTTCCACCCCTTGCCCTCGACAGGGACACTTTCCACTAGACCAAGTGGGCCCAAGTCCTGTCCAGCCTGGCCTTGAACACCTCCAGGGATGGGGCATCCACATCTTTGGGCAATCTATTCTGGTGTTTCATCACCCTCACAGTAAAGAATTTCTTCCTGATATCCAATCTAAACCTACCCTTTTTCAGTGTAAAGCCATTCTCCAGTGTCTCACCACTCCATGCCCTTGTACAAAGTCCCTCCTCAGCGCTCCTGCTGGCTCTAAGGCCTCCACAGAGACTTCTCCAGGCTGAGCAACCTCAACTCCCTCAGCCTTTCCTCATAGGAGAAATGGTTCATCCCTCTAATCATCTTTGTGGCATCCTCTGGGCTTGTTCTGACAGATCCACATCCTTCTTACACTGGGACCCCCAGGGCTGGATGCAGGACTCAGGTGGGGTCTCAGAGGGGCACAATTCCCTCCTTCCCCTGCTGCCCACAGTGCTTTGGATGCAGCCCAGGGCATGTTTGGCTTTTTGGGGTGTGAGTGCACATTGACAGATCCACCAACACCCCAAGTCCTTCTCAAAACCCTCTCCTGCATCAGACACTTCTTCATCCTCCTAGTCCCTGCCTTTGCCTTCCGTGATTTGAGCCTGGAGCATTTGCCAGTGAAGATTCCACTGCTACTTTTAGGTGGAAATAGCCTTGGTTTGGCTTGGTGTGATTGGCACAGTGGGGATCACCTGTCTGATCCCTCACAGTGAAATGGGAGAGGCCTGCTATGTACAGGTGGCAAGAAATAAATGCCACAATGAGTAAATGATACAAAGTGTTATGTAGTAGATAAAATAGCTGAGGCTCTCTTTGTAACAACATCAAAGGGGTCACTCTTAGGATCATTACTGGACAATTAGTCTTAAATATTAATTTCTAAGTTACTTAACAAAAAAAGAATACTTCACTCAAAAAGTGGGAAACCTCATTAACCAAGGTCATGGTGATTTTAAAATCTAGTGTGGCCTTTTCTTTTTTTTCCCTTTTTCTCCCTGCCTCATCCCAGGGGGTTCTTTGAGGTACCATACCTTGAATAGCTTCCAGAACAAAATGTATGCCTGCAAAGTAATGCTATTTTATCCTCTTCAGAGCCTTCCCACACTCAGGTTCTTTCAGAGAATGGAAATGAGGCCAGGCAACATATGATAGAGCTGATCAAAATACCAGGGAGAGAGCTCTGACATCCTAGATGATATCAGCAAAATGAAGAATGACTGGCAATAGGTTACTGATTTGCCAATGCTCCTGAGTGATTAACAGGCTTAAAATCCCCAAATAATTGTATATCTAGTACTGGAAACCAGTACTAGAAACCGCTTTGGGCAGCAGCAAAAGCGAATTCTGTACAAACATAAAGGATTTTCCTGCCAGAAGAGATGTAATAAGGAATATTGAGCTTAGCAGTGTTCCCTGGGGCTTGGATTAGGTGACCTAATAGCTCCTTTCCCCTGATTCTCTTCTCCACCCACCAGTGACAACACTGGCCACTTTCCAGGAGTCAAAAATAGCCATACTCTGGATTATTCTATACCTCTGCTGTAAGGAAGGCAATTTTACTGTATTGTTAAACCACATACTGAACTCCTAACCTTCATTACATAATGCTGCTACTTCATGCATCTGCATATGGGGAACACTGTTCCTCAAACATAACTTACACTGTCAGTTAGATGAATTTCTATTTGATTCCAAGACATGAGTATAAATTACAGATGACCTTGATCTGTGATTCTAGCTAATTATATTCACTTCTGGTTGCTTCCACTAAAACCAGAGAAAGGTCAGGTCGATGCAATTGCCAGCTGTTTCTAAGCTCAGCCCTGGTGATGCAGTAAGCAACTGTTTTGTCAGTGTCTGTTTTGGGAATTCTAGAAGTCTGTTTTAACCAAAATAATGGGGAGAGTGGGGCAAAACCTTGCAACACTCATAAGACAAATGTGTGAAATTTTCAATTTCAGTCAGTCCTATTTATTTTCACTATTATGAAGAGAACAAGCTTCCACATTAATGGACAATATCTGAGAATGGAGAACTAATTCTAGCTGGACATTGTGGAATGTGTGGAGGAGGACTTACACCTTCCTTCATATGTTTGTTTCTGGGGTGTCTGTTTCAGAATCCCTTGAGTATTTTAGGTGTCAGCTGTTCCTATACATATTTATAGTGGTTTGGGGCAGGGAGGCTTTCTGCTCTCCATTGCTTAGGGAACCAGTAGATATCAGCATCTCACTGATTTTTGTTTCATGTGCTGTTGAATTAATGCTGGAAAACTTCTTGGCCAGCACTAAAAATGGTTCTTTGATAACTCAACTGGCTACTTCTTCCAGTAGAAAAAAATCAGAGGGTTTTTTGATTAAACACCTTTCTGTCTGTACACCTTAACCTCCCCATTTCTCTGTTTAGGTCCCCAGTTTTCTGGGGAGAATTTCTAGATGCTGGTGTGAAGATGGAGCCTGACGTGGTAACAGAGGTCTTGAGAATGTTGGTTGCTTGTCAATTTAAGGACAGCTTTATGGATCAGGTCCAGCCTAAGCCAGTTTGCCTTTACAATTCCCAAGAGTTTTGACTCAGTAGAATACATCTTTTGGAAAGCTTAGTTGCTATTTACTGTTAGGATTGGTACATGTGCATTACAGAAGAATTTCAGGAGGGCTGTCTTCACATTTTGAATGTTGTGCATGGATACTGAGTATCTTACTTGTGAATAGGCTTTGTTTTTCTTATCATCCTCTCCTCTTTGAATTCAGGCCTTTTATATTTAGCAGAATGTGTGATGGATCAAATGGGAAACATCAGAAAACTCAAGATGTGATGGCTTCATAGTACAGCTGAGTAATTCAGGCTTTCAGAGGGTTTGGGAATACCCTTGGGTAGTAAGAGAGAAAGTTGAGGCATTGTATCAAAATAACACTGACATTTAGTGACTGCTTGTCGTGGTTTAACATCAGCTGAGTACCACACAGCTGCCAGGAGCAGAACCAGAAAGAAAATAAAACTCATGTTTGAGATAAGAACAGTTTGATAATTGAAACAAAGTGAAATATACTACTACTAACAACAATAATAATTATAATGAAAATGAGAGGAATAACCTCAAAGAACAATGCACAATGCAGTTTGCTCCCCACCCTCTGACTGATTCCCAGCTAATCCCTGAGCAGCTATCAGTCCCTCCTGGCCAAGTCCCCCCAGTTTATGTTCTGGCCATGACATTCTGTGGATGGAATATCCCTTTGGCAATTTGAGGTCAGCTGCCCTGGCCATGCTCCCTCCCAGGTTTTTGTGCACCTGCTCACTGGCAGAGCATGAGATGCTGCAAAGTCTTTGACTCGGGGTAAGCACTGCTTAGCAACAGCCAAAACATCAGTGTGTTATCACACCAAACCTGAAACACAGCATGGTACCAGCTACTAGGAAGAAAATCAACTTTATCCCAGCCCAAACCAGGATACTATTAAGTATTTAAATACAAATAAATTTGTTCTTGTGTCTGTTTGAGGTGTTGCATTGCCCCTGTTGTCTTTGAGGATGCATTTATCCAAATTCAGGGCCTCCTACCAGGAAATGTGCAGTTCTGCAGTTTGTGATGTGAGGCTGGGCAAACAAGCACCAACAAGAATGCAGCAAGTCTGTTGGGCTCTTGCCAGGGGTCTCCTGGAGAAATTTCCTAAAAGAGAAGTGTAAAAGGGCAGATGAATCCAGATTTAAAACTTTGAACTTCTTACCAACCCTTAAAAAATCCATTTCATTTAAAACCATTCTGCAGGCAGTTTAGAATTGCCATGTGCATGGTCTATGTGTCTGTTGCTGTGCAGTACAGAAATTGTTAACAGTATCTAGATAAAAATTTTTGAGGGGATTAAGGAAAGGATTTCAGAAGAAATCAGTCGCAATTATTTAAATGAAATGTTTTAATTGACTTATTGTTTGAATGTGTGCAGCATTTAACAATGAGCCTCAATACCAAGATTTCCTTTCTCCTTGTGCACACAGTGCTGGGCACTTCCTTACATCAAAGTGCTTTTTTTTGTTGACTTGAAGTGAAGCTGAGAGTGAAGTGCTTGGTGCTGTGCATTCTGGATTCTGTTTTTGGCACTGCCACCAGACTATTGTGAGATTGCCTTGCTGGTATTTAATCTCTGTGTCTGGACTTGTGCAGTGCCTCTACAGTACTTACCTACTTCCAAAATAGGTTTGTTTAAGTGTGCTAGTACTTGTAAAGCTTTTTGAGGCCCTTGGATGAGAAGTGGGGCTGGAATACAAACAGGCAGTTAATGGAACTGAAGTGGGTGAGGGTGAAACTTCTAGGAAAAATCCTGAAACTCAATGTGACATGAACACAGATGAAAAATGAGAAGCTAAAAATACTGCTGGATCTTGTTTGCTGCCCTCTCTATACTTCAGTGATAATGTTTGCTGAATTGATAGCACACTTCAGAAAGCTTACCCCAAAATGTATTTCTTAGAAATTAATTGCAAGGGAATATGAAGACTTGTAGCATTTCAAACTCAGAGCTCACCACATGACTTTTAAACTCCCCTGGAAAAGTTCCCATTTTCCTTTGCAGCACTTGGTCACAGGCAATGTGTTCCTGTTTCTGTAGGCTTTGTTTTATCTGACACAGTTCTCAAACAACTGTGTGGAGATAGAAATAATTGAAGTGTTTGCAGAAGACAAGTGAAAACAAACAGGTACAGCATTTCACATTACCACAAAACCACAAGCTTTGGGAAATGGCATAATGAAGGTTTTCCTGAGAGTGTATTAATTCCTTCCCCCTTTTGCATTTGTTTCAAAGTAAACTCTTTAATTTGAATTTCCATAATTCCCCAAGGCCACAGCTGAGTCTATGCAAAATGCTGGACAAGAGATGACATGTACCTCAATCAGATATTAGGATAGCAAGCTAAGAAAAGCAAGTCTGGAGGTACTGCATGATTACTGAAAAACAGCTTCTAGTAAAATAGACAGGTATTTTTTTTTTTCCTTTTGGGAAGAATTCATTGTTCCCAGATTCCCAGCTCTCTCCTGCATCTTCAGCATTGGAATTGTTGTGTCAAGGAGGAACCTGGGCAGGATTTCATCGAGCCCACGTGAATAATGCATAGATTTTACAGAGCAAGGTAATACTGGAAGTGAATTGAGATGGGATCCTCTCTCAAGAGGAGCTCCCCAAACCTTCCAGGAATTGCCAGAATTGCTGGAATAGGTCACACTCATGCAGGCAAGGAGCAGTTCTGTTTGGAATGTTATCTCTGATCAGACACTTATCATTTCAGGAGGCAAGCTCTGTCAAAGCTGAGATAAATAAAGGCCTCTGGCAGCTTTTATGCACCAGCTTAGCAGCCTGTCCTGTTAAGAAAAACAGCTCCCTTCAGATGATCTATGTAATGTTCATGGCCCACTGACTTTTCCAAAGTAAAGAATCAGATTTTAAAATGTATCCTATTTTGGATGTTGTTGTGAGTTTTCAGCTGATCAGTTGATTGTTCAAGAAGCTACACTTGGCTTTGAGGTAGCTCCCCTCTCTGGGTAGTAACACAACTTTTCTTCCTGGCAAATGCAGCCACATCAGCCCTTTTTCTCACTTGGGAGTGCTTGCTGACTTTTGTCTCTGATGCAGTGACCAAGTAGAAGGTCAGGTACTGGCTGAGTGCACTCTGCAGCTGTCCCCTGCCAGCAAGCTACAAAACAGCCTGGGAAATGCAGGGTATTGGTTGGAGAGAGGCAGCTTTCCCCTCCAGAAGAGCTGTAGGTTTACAAGAACTGCATTGGAATGGAGTTTGCCCATGCATTTGGCATAATTCATATATATATATGAGGGAGAAATTAGTAGGTGGTAGATGGCAAGCTTCAAAATTCCTCAGTCTTATTTATATTTTTATTGTTGTATTTTTATGTTTTGAGGGTTTTTTTTAATTCTGACTTCAAATTAGTTGGTGTGAACTTTAGAGTATAAAATGAGGAAATTGTCCATCATCTGAACACTTCAGTGATACCTGTATCTCACTCTTTTATCCCTTGTATAAGTGAAGTGCAGTGCTTTTCCTTCTGACACTGGATGGCTTCATGGTGCAGAGAGTTGGCTGTCAGTATAATTTCCCTTGTTTCATATTTGGTAAGGAGTTGGGCAGTGGCTCTGCAGGCAGCCAGATTGGCTAAATGCATGGCATCTTTTAGAAACAAAACTAACACATGTAGCAGACTAAATAGTCTGTGTAGTGCAAATTCCTAGAAATCCCATGTTTAACTGGTAGTCAGTGGAGTTTCTGTGTCATATTCTCTGATGCAGAGATGTTTTCTTGGCGGAGTGGAGTGGAGGGATGTGACCACTTTTGCATCTCAAGTGTACAGATAAATAAATTAATAAGAGAAAGCACTGGGAATGCCCTTCCTACTTTGAGATTTCAAGGCATGGAGTGCTTGTCAAGCTCACAGGACATCCTGGCTTGACCACATCTTTTTGCATTCACTCCCAAATTTGCCCTAAACCAGGACAAATAGAGACTGATTTTCCATCTTGTAAGATTTTTAACATAGTTGCATTGAGTCACTCCCACTTGAAGTTTGTGCTGTGATAGGATTTGTTTGATTCTCTGTGTACCAGTTACACTGGGTTTTTTTGATGATTTTTGGTTAGAAAAACTCACCTGAAGGATCACATATGCTCATAAAATACATATGAACAGATGTCAGCTTGATTTTCAGTCCTTCTCTATGCTACAGGGGTTGCTGCCAATCTTTCTCCCAACACTAGATATTGGAGTATTGAAACAGCCTTTTTTTTAAAGAACTCTACTCCATTTAATTATATGGAAATTGTTTGTTTGGGGCTTTTTTGTTTGTTTGTTTTGTTTGATTTTTTTTTTTCTTTGAGAAAGCTGACAAAAAGCCCCTAAGATAGTTACAAAACAAAAGGAGTGAAATAATATATCAGATGGATAAAAGTTCTTGTTCTTTGGTTTTCAGAATTCTTTTTCTTGTGAACTTTGCAGCTATGTCAGGGTTTGCATCAGAAGAGAATAAGTTAAAAACAGCTTGTGGAAAGACATTCCTATTAAAGTAGCTGAGCCTTGCTGATGGCTCTGTGTAAAAAGAGTTCTGAGTCGTACAAAACCTTTTTTTTAAATCATTATTTTAGTATATTCCTTGTTTGTTCCCCCTGACCTTGGTGTTAAGCAGAGCCCTGTGGTGTTTTTTACTGTCAGCCAAAGTAGTAGAGCAAAATTTGAGGTCAGTTCCCCTGTTAATGTGAGCTCAGGGTTGGGTAATGCAGCACAAATTGCAAAGATAGATTTGGCAGAGTTGGTATCACCATCAAGAGAGAGAATGAAATGAAATGTGAATCCCAGAGAAAAAGGCAGATGAATTCCACTAAACTCTGCAAATCAAAGCACAACAGAAGGCTTAGCAGCAGGAAATGGTGCAGACCACAGCATCCCTGGAAATGCAAGGTGGTGTTGCCACCTGAGCAAGTTTATTTGTTTATACCATGAAGAAGCTCTGTAGTTCCAGCTAAAGGCATGGCAGCCACTTGTCCACAATGTGGAAAGGTTAAAACATATTTGGGAAGAGAGAATAACACTTCTGGCAGTTTATCTTTGAAGGGGGGGGATTGGAAATAGGTGCCAGTAATTATGTAAAGACCTGTGTAATTTGGTGTGAAATATGAAGGTGGTACTGAGTGAGTAACTGTCCTGAAAAAAAAACTGTTAGGAATAAAGTGAGAAACTACAAAGGATGAAGAAAGGAAACAGACGCTGTTTTGGACAATAAAATGTGTGAGGATATAGTAAATGTTGCCAAAGCTCATGCTGGGTTAGACTTTGCAAAGGAGAGCAAAGCAAAGAGTTCTATTTCTTAAGCATTTAAGTAAAAGCATGGTAAAGGGAAAGCAGAAGTGTGTTCATAGTGAAGATGGAGCCAAAATAAAATAGAATTTTATGTATAGTCAATCAGACATGGGAGCAAAAGAGTCAGTGTGTAGCAAGATTGGGAAATTAAGACTAATACAATGAAGCAAATAGTCTTTGTCTCAGAAGAGTGGGAGAAGTGTAAAAATGAAATTGTGAGCTTGGTGGTAACAATTTGTGATTAAATCAAGCTGTCTTGATGTACTTTGTCTCATTCAGGAAATGCTATGTGACCACTGGTCACAAGTATGTCCTGCAGATAAAAAACTAAAAATGAAATAAATAAAAAACTTTAAAAAGTGATCTGAACAAGTACATATCAGTTAAACAGTAGGTTTAACACCTTCTTTTAAGGAATAACTAAAACCTGCTTGTTCTGCAAGGGAAGTCCTTTGACCTCATGCAGGTAAGTGCTATAAAATGTGGCATGGGTTCATCAGAGACTGTGCTGGACTGGCTTTTATTGACACCTGATACCTCCATGAGAGAAATTATAGTGCATTTGAACAGTCTGGACTTGAGTAAAGCACAGGAATGCTGACACATGGACATTATTGTCATGTAATAACAATTATTATTGTTAATTAACAACAATACATGAAGTGCATACATGGAGTGTGAGTAGTTAAGCTGGCCTAAATTAGAAATGAGAGGTTTTCTTAAAGGAGGAAATAATGAGGTTGGATGTCACCTACAGATTGTGTAGTGTCCCAAAAAGTGATCTCTGGGGACTGATCTTTGTAATACTGTCACTAAAGTTACCAGCCCAAAACCAAAAAAAAACAACCTAAAAAATCCAAATAATAATAATAATAATAAAAAAAAAAAAAAAAGGAAAAAAATCTGCTAATGAAATTCAGTGCTAAGGCAACATTTCAAACCCTCATCAATGCAGAGGAGGACAGGCACGTCATTCACTAAGAGCTGCAAAATGTTGCCAACTGTTAGATTAAACTTAGCAACTTAATAGTGGAAAGTACCAGGTCATGCACTAAGAAGATGCTGAGAATTTTTGCTACCAACAAAGTGCTTACCAGTTGAAAGCAAAGAAGGGAAAAGATTTAAACATCATAAAAGCCACCAGTATTATGTGGTGTATAAATAGGCAGGTGTGTTCTCAGCATGTATCAGATGAGAGATTTGTGTGTTACATTGATAAAGGCCTCATCTGGAAAGCCACGTTCACTTTTAATCACCCAGGTTCTGGAAAGATTAATCCAAACTGGAACAGGTGCAGAGCCCATGGGAATGATCAGTGCACTGAAGAGCTTATCTTCAGTGAGAAGAAGGCCTGGCTTGTTTAGCAAAACAAAACAAAAGGATGGAAATATTGGGCTCTGTGAATAGTAAATTGTGTAAGGGGTCAACAGCTAAAACAGCTTTCAAGCTAAAATATTGCAATTTTAAAAAATAAGTGGATGAAAGCAGGGTAAAATAAAATTCATTGGGTGTTACAGTGAATGAAGCTTCTCATTACTTTTCTACAACTGTCTGGTTCACATATCCCTGCAATTTTTGGGGATTTCTGGGCTTTTTGCTTGCAGATGTCTCTCTGAGATTTGTCCCTGTGATTCGTTACAAATTCTGATTAAAAAGCAAATCGATTCAAGTCTATTAAAAGTTTTGAAACTTGGCCTTTTTCATTCCTTCCCTCATCTTTAAGTAGTAACAATATTGTTTTGCTCCTGAACTCTGTAGATTTCCCTTGGCTGGTGCCAGTTTTAACTCACAGCAGTTATCCCAGAGCGTTCCTGCTGTGTCTCACATAATACATCCAGCCTGTGCCTAGGCCTTCCCACAGAGACTTCATTGCATCTCTAGTTTTTGCAGCTAAAATGGCCCTGTTTCCTCTCTCAGCTAGGACATTTAACATTCTTTTTAGCATCTATTAGCCAAAACCACTAAGCTTCCCTTTTGCAGTCTGGCTTCCCAGTAGTGGCGAACAGGAAAATGACGTAAGGTATTCTCTCGCTTTATTTACCTCCCTCTGCCTCGTGCCCCTTTTCTCCCATCTGCTCAATTTTCTTAAAAACGTGAATTTCTGACTGTTGCATTTGTTGTTTGTTGCCTGGCTTGTTCTCAGGTTCCAGTGTGAACGGGCTGGAGGAGCCCAGCCTGGCCAAGCGGCTGCGGGGCACTCCCGAGCGCATCGAGCTGGAGAATTACCGGCTGTCCCTGCAGCGCGAGGAGGAGCTGGAGGAGGTCCCCGAGGAGACGCTGGCAGAGCACAACCTCAGCAGCGTGCTGGACAAAGGGACAGAGGAGGATGTGCCCAGCAGGTCAGCACACACTGCCCACCAGCTTTTTCTACACCCATTCCATCAGACTTTGCCTGCCTTTCTATTCTTTTTAACTGTTGGCATTGTCCTTTCTAAAGTTTTTGAAACACGGAGACATTTCATCGTGTAGTTTCTGTTCTAGGAGGCAGAGGAGATGGGGAACTCTTTGTTTCCTCCATGTCTTATGAAGGATGGGTTGGGCTTTCAGGGTTCACTGAGGTGATGGAAATCAGGCAGAGACCTCACATTTTGGTGCACAGCTTCGCATCACACACACACACACTGCAAAGAAAGTTTACAGGAAACAGTATTCAAAGTATATTCTTTCAAAAGAGAGCTAATCTTATTTAAGTTTCAATAAGAAAAAAGATTAATTTAGCAACTAAACCCAGACTGCACAGGAGTCTGAGGTGTGGGAAACCACTTGCATGGCTTATTCATTGCTTTTAAGTTGCTGTAGCCCTCAGTGTGCCATCTCCAGTTTTGGTGTCGTGTCCTGCTTGCTGTAGAGGTCTGTATGGCAAGGGAAGAGAAGAGATTCAATGCCACAGTTTAGGTTTCAGTTCCTTTCCTCAGCACTAAATCTGTGTACATACACGTTTTTCTAATGAGATACTCAACTGCTTATGTAAATTCTGTAGAGCAGCCTACCTTGGTCCTTGATTTCTGATTTATAGGAAAATACAATTTCAGCTGTCGAATCAATTCCTATGGCACAGGGTTTCTATGCTGAAAGGAATGCTCACTATACCACACCATCTCTCACTGCTGTCTTTCAGCTTCTCATTTCTCAGCATTCAAAGGTCAAACAAAAGCCAAGTGATAAATAAAAGCCAAAGAAGGTAAAGTGAGCTGTGTGGTGAAGAATTTGTGTCGTCACTCCTCCATGCGATAAGCCGGCTGGTGGAAGAGCAGCAGCTCATCCCATCCAGCACCCATGGCAACAATTTGAACAGCAGTAAACCTTATTGACAGCACACCAAGCCCCCAGCATGCAGCACCTGTCAGGTTTATTTCCATGCTAAAGGGTGGGACAGTAAATCAGGGAGAAGGGGAACATCAGTTTTTATCTCTGTGACAGTATCTGTATAAAGCCTTTGGAATATGCTCAGGCCTCCATGCACCAAGCCCATGGCTTGCCAACAGTGTTTGTATTCAGTATTTCACATGTGAAAAGCAGGCAGTGTGTTAAAAATAACTATTGAGTTTATGCTGTGAAAAAGCAGCTTGTAATTTGAGCAAAATAATGTTATTTGTATGCAGACCAGTCAGGAGAATTTAAGAGCCTATGGACAAAAGTGTGTGACAATCAGAGCATGAACAAAGTGTTTTCCTTATTAGATTTGCTATCAAAAATAGCCTCTCAGACAAGTAGATGAATAAAATTATGTAAATATGATGCTACAACTGTACAATTTGTATTTTATAGACCTACATGAAGTGTAAACTTCATTACTTTCAACTTGTTGATTTTCCCTTTCATTGTCCACGTGGAATGGGTTCTACCAAAGGCCAATGATGTGGGCATAAGGAAACAGAAATACTATTCCCAGATTTTTCACCCAAACTTTCATTATTCTCAGTTTTCTCCTTCAGTCAGATGAATTGGGCCTTTGAAGATTTATAGTGGAATCATCCAACAGTTGCTCTAATTAATGCAGTTCTGTTATGACAGTGGTCCATTAAGGTAAATCAAAGCTAGAACACCTTTTCACCCTGCAGAGAAGATCTGTTTTGTGGTCCTCACTCATTTTCCAGTGACAAATGCAAACATCTCTCTCCTCAGTCCCTCTAGGTAGTCTGGCAAGTAAGTGAGCTAGATTAAATGTCACTGGCTAAGTGGTTACATTTCCTGCCCCTGCTGCATATGCTGAGGAACTGTTAGATTAAACTGAGGTGATTTCTGAAAGGCACTAATGATTTATGGCTTTGCATGGTTTAGACTTTGCTGTGGGAATAATAATCTCATTATTGGAATTATCTTTGCACTGATTCCTACAGTTTCTTGCCACCATGTACACTGTGTGCTTAATTGGATACATATTTCTGTGATGCAGAAAAGTGAGACATCTTTGGGTTTTTTTTCCTCCATCTCTCCTTAGTTCATATGCTGTATCCTTTGCCTGATGTATTTTGTATTCTTTCTACTCCCAAAGATTTCTCTGGTTCACAGAAGCAAGTGCCAAAATCATCTTAGGTATTTTAGCAGTAGCTTCTATATCAAAAGACGTGGCCTTCTACATTCTGATCCTGTAAAGAACTTCTGCACCCATTTATCAAGAGCAATGTGATATGAGGAAAATTGTTTCTTTCTGTTGTATTCAATTGTCTTGAAATGTAACAATAAATGCTGCAGAAATATTTGGACTTGGCTTCACAGGCATTTTTCTGCTGCCTCACCTTCTTTGAAAGCAGCAGGGCAAGGACCATACTGCAGCCCACAGGTGATGCTGTCACTAAAAGGCCTATGAAAGGTTGAAAGCTGAAAATCAGTGTTATCAGGTTTATGTGTGTAAAAATGACTTGTTAATGATCTAAGACTGATCAAGAAAACATTGACTTCATAATCTTTAATATTATAATTTAGTATTAGCAATATAATATTTTATTTTTATTTTTTTTTTCCTAAAACCTTACAGTAGTTCAGAATCTGAGATGGAGGAGGAAGATGAGGAGGAGGATGATGAACTACTGCTGCCTCAGCAGCCCCCTTCAGACTTGGGTGGTGTTCCATGGAAAGAAGCCGTGCGTATCCATGCCCTCCTGAAGGGAAAGAGTGAAGAAGAGATTGAGGCTGAGCAAAATCATGAGATTGAGTACAAATATGATGATGAAGAGGAATACGAAGAGGAAGAAGATGAAGAGTCAAGTGAAGGTTAGCTTGGTTTGTCCTTTTTTTCTGCTTTTTGTCCTTTCTTTCTGCTGACTAGCAGGGGAAAATGAGTTAAGTATTTGCCATGCAGAATAAGAAAGATTTGCCTTGGAAAACTTTATTCCTTCTTTCACTTCTTAGTTGCTCTGATTTTTGAGGGAGTTATTTTTGAGGAGAGCTTGAGGTGGTTCATTCTGGATACTGAAGGACTTTGCCCACAGGACAGTTTAGAGTACTAGTACTAACACATTATGGTTCCCATACACCATGCCAACATGTCAATTCACAGCCTTTTGCTGCTGTATTGGCTTATGGTTGGGTTTTGTTATTATTTGGAGTTAGATTTGAATGTGCCCTTTGCTCTCTGACAGCAGGAGCTGGAAGAATTGTTGCTGCAGTGTTTTCAGTTTTAGAGTGCCTCACTAAGGGGTAGTGCCCTGTCACTGTCAGCAGGGCATTCCACAAGAAGGTGCTTGTAGCTCTACCAAGTTAAAAGATGGCCTTGAGGAGTAAGGGAGTTCAGATTCCCATTTTAACTTTGAAAGCTTTGAAAGATTTCTATGGAAAACCTTAGGGAAAGACTCCTTCCCCTGTGTTTGTCTCAGTCATCAAAATGCAAAGTTTGTGCTCAGAATAGACATGTTTCCAGTGTTTCACCACCATGCCAAATTTCTCACTGCTCTTGTCTTTGTCTTTATACTCACATTTCCTTTTTGAGGAGACTTGTAGACTCCAAAGAGCTTTTTCGTAAAGGTCTTTGGCTGCCTACTGCGAGCAGAGGTCCAGTTTTTTGCGTCTCAGTGGCAGTGTCGTTGATGAGCTCAGCAGGCTCCTTGGCTGCTTTCTCAATATAGGAGCTGAGTGTCCAAAGTCTGTGGAAATCAAGACTTCTTTATAAGTATGGTAACATGCATGTTGTGTGTTCAGTCTGCTGAGCAGTGGCGTTCTTGGACGGATGTTGTTTCATTCGAGCAGTTTTCCTGTCAGGCGCTTGGAACGGAGCGGGAGCGCAGGGAGTTGCAGCATTTCCAGGCAGTCTCTCTTTCTGATCCTGTCCTCTCTCTTTCTCTCTTTCCCTCTCTCCATGGCTTGTGTGTGCACACGCGTGTCTGGTGTTAAATGTGGATGTGTGCTTCCCTCTGCTGTAGAGGGGGAGTATAACCCTTGGGAGAGAGAGCTGCAGCAAGGCCTCTGGCTTCAACATCTCTCAGACGAAGAGGACTCGGGTACACCTAAAGGTACCCCTACACTATCCCCACTTCCACTTCCCCACAGGAGCTGGGAAGGTATTAAAGAGCAGGTCCCACATGAAGAATTTCTGTGTTTTATTTAATTGTGTTACCAGCTCCCTCAAAACTGGTTCATTGGTTCGAGTGCCATAAATCAGATTTGTCATTGCCACTGGTTTTAGGGAGGTGATAAAGCTGCTGAGTACCTCAGGATTTCTAGAAAACCTGGACAATTTACTACTGTAATTTGCATGAATGGTGACTTCCAGGTTATAAGGAATATCAGATTTGTTTTATACTTGCAGACTTGTTGCACCTGTGCATTATCTCAGACACATGGGACACATGAGAAGTACTGCCTTTAGACTGCTTGTGTCAGCAAATTTGCTTTTCTTGTTGTCCTCTGTGTGTGTCTGTCTGTGGGGAGAGTCTGGAAGGAAACTAATCAAGCTACAGCAATCCCTCAAGATTCTTCAAACAGTTACATAACAGCAATAAAATTAATCAGACATTCAAATCTAACTGGTTGCATGATTTTCCATGATGCATTCTCCTGCAGTTTATTTTTGATAGTTGGTTTTTTGGTAACACTTGGTCCCAATAGCTTGTTAATCTCTTTTTCCCTCATTGTGGTTCATTAGAACCAGAATATATAAGAGGAAAATCCAAGTACCTTCCTGCATGTAAGGGGAGGCATATGCAGTTGTCAAACTGCATATTTTACAGTTTATGTTTGCAATAACAGTAGCTTGGCTTCTGACTTTTTTTTTTTTTTTTCCCAAGAGAAAAAAAAAGGAAGAAACATATTTTTTTTTTGCCATTTAACTTTTCTGTGATAAGAATGAGAAGTATTAGTAAGGTGGCTGAAGGGCATACATGAAGAAGTTCCTCCTGTTGCAGTTGCTAGGGTGCTTCAGACCTGACTCTGGAGTTGGTTTGCAGGTGGCTCCTCACTCCAGTAAAGTGCAAACATTGAACCAATAAAGTGAAAACACTGGGCCTGCCCACAGCTTATAAAGTGCTAGTGGGTGCTATGGTGGGAATGGAGGAAAGCTGCCATTCCAAATCTAAGTGCAATTAATGTTCCTGCAAAGCTTAGCAGGCAGTCCTGAGGAAAGGCCGTGCTAGGTGTTGTTTGAAATTCTCAAGCACTTAGACATTAAAGAAGTGTTAGGTTTGCCTCTAAGCCAAGCAGCAGCCTTTGATGTCTGGCTGTGCTGCTCATTATTTATTGCAAGAGGTGAGAGGGACAGGACAGGCTCAGGCCTCAGTCCAGAGGCTTGTGGAGAAACTAAATGTTAGAGTGGCCTAAATCCCAGAGCAATCCACTTTCAAACATGCAGATCATGTGGGACCTGCTCTTTCCGAGCCTTGCTGAGTGACTCTGTTCTTCTCAGCCATTGCTGGCAAACCTAAACCTTTTAACCCAAAAGTCTGTGTGGCGATGCAAACGCTAACTCTACTGATCCTGGGGCCTGCATGCGAGTGCTTTGGTTCGGAGTGGGAACAGCCCAGGATCCAGGATGGCCACTGCCTCTGGTAGCCCATGTGGTTGTGCTGAGTGATATAAAAACTCTCTGCTGAGGCCACAGAGACATAAAGCTGTGGAATACTTGGCTACATTGTGAATCCTGCTCTGCATTTGAGTTTGTGCCTCTGAGCCCGTTTCCCTTTAATGAGCATCTGCTGATTCTGTCCTTCCTGCAGTTCCTTCTGCCTGTTTCTTCTGCAGTTTTAATGCCAAATCTCACACATAGTCATTCCTGAGACGGAAATCCCAAACACTTTGTCATGTCTGGGGAAGACATGGCTGGGAGAGAGGAACTTGTTAAAATGAGACAGCAGGAAATAATGAATGCAAGCTCTAAATGCTGCTAATGTGTCTTGTTTCCTTCAAACACTAGAGCACCATATGAAAATCTAACTGCTTTTGAGGTTCTAAACTGCTGCAACAGTGCTTTGCCCTACTCAGTGGTAATCCAGTTGTTGTGAAAATTGACTTCATACTTTATAAACTAAGTGGGCATTTTCCTTCCAGGCTGAGACATTTGCTTTTGAAGACCACTCCTGCAGACAATGCATAGGTGAACACTTTCAGAACCAGTTATTTTGTTATGGATAAGTGAAGCCTGGGTTACAGAACCAGAGCTGACAGCAATAGAGACAGGGTCTATAAATTTAATACCTCAGAGTAAGTGCTCCCAAGGCAGGTGTTGTGCAGAAGTTAAACAAGCTCATCAGTTGATTTAGGTGCCCATTGTTCTCTTTGACATTCCATAAGTAGCTGAGCTTTGTGTAGGCAGGTAATTGAGGAGTAAAGCAATTCCTCTTAAACAGAATAATTTGTGTGACAGGAATTCCCTTCTGGGGAGCTGTTAAGTCACAACCAAAATTCTGGTATCTTTCAGAAAAAAATTCTCCCTTTGAACAAGTCAGTACAAAAGAGCCAGGAGTAAACAAAGCGGTGTTTTAGGTGCTAAAATTAGCATGTGCCCATGTGTGCATACACACGTGAAACACTCAGATCCATCATATTATTAAGAATAGACTAGAAAGAAGTGCCTAACCCAATAGCAGAGAATGAAAAACCTTTTGTCTTGTTGCATCAATCAGATGGAGATTGTCCCTCACCTTTACCAGCAAGACACCTTTGGCAATAATCACAACGAATAGGCTGAAGGAGCTGGAAATTTCTGCTCAGTTGGTATTTACATACCACATGCTGTTGGACAGCCAGAGAACATCTTTCATTTCAGTGGAGCTTCTTGCAGTAGGCACGATGTCTAATGATGTTTTTAATAGCATCCCTCTGCCCTTGGAATGGCGTTACTCGGCTTGGATGGGAGGCGTGAGGAGCGCTGTGATGGTGTACGCGTGCGCACACGGTGCTGAGCTTTTTCTGTCTGTCTTGCAAACTGATCTTAGCCAATAATATTTTCTTTTCTTATTTCCTTTCCTATGATGTGCTACCTTTCCTTTCCACTGTTTTCCCATCTTTTCCTCCCTGCCCTTCATACACCCTGCCTACAACCTGTTATGCCGTGCCCTCCTCCTGCTAGCTGGAAACCTTAGGCTGCAGCAGATTGTAAATCCGGTGGATCCTCTGGAGATCCTGGCAGATGTGCACTGGACACACATCCGTGAGAGAGAGGAGGAGGAAAAAATGGTCTCAGCCTCAAAGTCCTCCACCTCCAGAGGTAATCTCCCCCAAGCCCCACACCATCGGTTCTTGGATCACAGTTGCAGCTGTTTAACTCTGTTGCTTCTGCGCCCTTCAAGAGCAGTGACTTCAGCAGGGGCAGCAGTGATTGAAAGGAACTGCTCTCAAATTGCACTGAAATTACACTTGGTTAAATGTTTTGCTTTTCAGGTCAGTGTCTGTTTAAAGTTGCTGCTTTCTCAGCTCCGTGACAGTGTGACTTCTGACCTCTTTGTCTGCCTGCTTTGACTCCATAGCATTTTTCCTCACCACATATGATTTGGTAGTGCTGGCAATCAGCCCTCTGTAACTGGCTAGGGATGCTGATAGTGGTAGTCTCGTGCTTTTTGTGGCTCTACACTTTATAGGGAAAGGTCAGGGGCTGTGTTGTGTAGCTACAAGAGCACAGATTGAGCAGATTCAGCTTCTGTATAGAGCATTTTTCTGTGCTGCTTCTTTTCCAAGTGTGCAACTGCATCTGGTATTAGCAGGGGATGATGTGAGTCAAAGGGCAAATCTGATCAGTGCAGGGTTTGACTCCCTGTGTTTAAGATTCGAGAGTATATCTACCTCTAATGTGCAGGTTACCAATTACACAAAGCAAAACTTTGGAGGGGGAAAATGCTGGTAGTTTAGATCTCATATGAGTCCCTGCTGCCCTTGTTCTAGGCTATGTTACAGAGTGTCCGAAGGTAAGTATGTCATAAGTGCTTTATTTGTGGGCTTAAATCAAAGTTCACCCTGCAGGGGGTGAGCAGTGGTCTTCTCTCAGTCTGCAACCACAGTGACAGGGTTGTAGAGGGAGCAAATCTCCTGTGAGAAGCTGTCTTTCACAGAAAAAATGAATTTAGGTTAAAAATCCAGAGCTCTTGATTTCCTTCTATTCCAGATAATTATCTTCTCCTTGCAGTTTTAGATGTTTGGTATAGGGGCTTTTTTAATCCTGGTCTGGCTTGATACACAATTCCAGATCAGTATGGCTGTACTTACATTTGCAGTTTGTAGAATGCACTGGGATTTTCTGGTGTGAAATCAGCTCCCAACAAATAAGAGATGGGTATTTTGTTCCCACTGCAGCTGCAGAAACTGGCTGTGTTCAACTGTCTGTAACTTTCAGTATTGCTAGAGTGTTTAATGTTTAAAAAGCACTAAGAAAAAAATGTTAACACAGTTTCTTAAGTTTACAGCAGTTAAGTGCTTGGGGTCTGCATCACTCTAGTATCCAAATTTTTATTTTAATTTGTATTTTATAATTCTTACTCTCCTGGAGTACTTTTTATGGAGTACTATTACAGTTGTCAGCAATAAGTGATCTTTCCAAAATTGATTTCATGATCTTTCCAAATTCCTGTGGGAAGAGAGTCAGTATTTCCTTTCTGTCCTCTGAAATTTTCTTTCTGTCCCCTGAAATTGGGCCAAGGTAGGACTATCCCGATTTATGATTACCTGCTTCTGTTGTTTTGTCATATGGTAGAGGCGTGTGCAGGTATTATCAGCAGTTTGGGTATTTAAAAGGCTGTTTGTGGACAGGCTGTAAGTTCAGTAGATTGTTCCTGGCTGAGGAGCTGTATTGTGTGATCTGAGGTGTTTGGAGAGCCCACTGGCAGCAGCAGTGACAAGGCTTGATGTGACAGCCTGGGGCAGTGTCACAGTTGCCAGAAGTCCTTCTCATTCTGCTTTGGGAGCTCTTCTTCATCTGCTGGGCAGTGCAGGTTCTGGGACCCCTGGGACCCCTCTCCCATTGCTCAGCTCTTCCTTCTCTGTTTCCCTCCTCTGCAGAGTTCCAAGGGGAGCAGCAGCCTGCTGGTCAGATGTGCTGTCCTTCTCACTGTGCCACACATATTTCCTCTAACATTACAGATCCCAAAGGCAGATTAGGCCCCTGACATTTGTGTGTTATCTCTCTTTAATTCTCAAGCCTGGAATCGGTTGTTTGAAATTTCATAGGTTTTATTCCTGTATTTGCTGCTGAAAAGTTTCCCTCTGTCACTCTTCTGTTTTAGACTCTGACTGATGGTCTAATTTTGCCTTCTTACAATTTATTGTTTTTTAAATTCAGCATCCGACCTTCCCTCCGTACGCCATGAGGCGGTACAGGCGTGGCTGGAGACGGTCCCTGGAGGTAGTTTGGTGATGTTCTATGTATTCCAATGCACAATAACCCTTCAGCAGCTGAGCTGCTACTTTAACCCTGGAACTTACGGCCCTGTCGCTGCTGCATGAGTGGACTGGAGGGGGGGACGGGGAGCGTGCATGTCAGCCTTGCTCAGGCAGCCCCTTCCTTCTCGCATGAACTCCACACTCATCGTAACCCCCGAAGGCAGGCCCAGGACAGCTCATCCTGGCTGCAGGGACAGAGGAGGGATCCAGCTGAGCGCTTCCATTTGCTTTGCAAACTGAAGATGGGGCCAGCTCTTCTTCCCCCAGCCTTTAGACTAAAAGAGCGTGGGGCTTTCTTGCAGTTGAAAGGTTAAGTGGCAGAGAGCACTTAAATAAATTGCATTTCTCTGTAGCAACTGCAAACTGTAGTTATGTGGTGAAGAAAACAGGAAAGCAGAATAAGTCAAAGCTAGGATCTCTAGGAATAGTGCTGGTTGTTGTATCTCTTTTGACCTGGCATTCACGTTACTCAGGAAAGTTGAAGGATGGTAGAGCTCAGCTGATTTTTTTTTGTGTGGTCCTCTAAGCTCTATTACAAACTGATGAGCCTGAAGATTCTGGGATGCCAGTGAAGGGAGTACATTGTGTAAAGATGTGGTGTCTAAATTAGTGGAGCAGTCCATGCTAGTTAGTTGACCTACAGCTGAGTTGCTTTGGCACATCAGAATAGCCAGCTTGCCTTGAAAACTTTGCTTCTGCTGCTGCTTTGGCAAGTCAGCAGTGTTTACAAGGTGTCTGCACACGATGCAGGCTGCTCACAGCTGCCAGCTAATACCAACCAAGTGCTGATCCCAGTTTCTGGCTGCCCTAGTGTGTAATTTCTGAGTTATTGTGTGACAGCTTTTGGCCTCTTGCTCCTTATCCTAACTGCATATCTGTATATGCACAGTATATGTGCCATATAACCAGCCACCTGCAAGCTTCCTGTGTCCCTCAGAATGGGATCCACCCTTGCACCAAGTTGTTACTTATTGATGCATTTGTAATCTTCCCTTGAGTTTTTTGTACCGACCCATTTAAAACCCGATTTTCTCCTCTCTCTCCAACACAATCTGTGTGTGTCACGTCCGTTCATGGCTTCTGGATCTGAAGACTCACACATACATGGTGGATTCAGATATTCTTAACATCACTCATGTTTTTTGCAAGTTCTAATTAAGATTACTCACATTTGCTGTTACCATGAAGCCATTCCATGACATTATCATTTCCAAAATAACATAAGCTATTGCATACCTAAGCAACAATCAGACTGGGACGTGGTTTGGTTTTGTTGAGTAGATTTATAAATGCTCCTGTGGGCAGTCCAGCCTTTGCCACATGATTCAGTTTTCCTGTGCTTAGCACTGGTGAGGGTGTGGATTTGATAATCCTCTGATGTAGAGGAATAGGAATATCACACATGTGTGGAACTGCCTCTTCACAGGAGCTGACAGAAAATAAACTAATCCATGCATTTGTCTGTCTGAATAAAACCACAGAGCACAGAAAAAGGGAAATTCTCAGGTTGAAACCCCCTGCTGAAGGCTGTCTTTTGAAATAAGCAAAAACCTGTATTAAAGGAGAGGCTGCAAGACCTCAGTTTTAAAGAGGGTTAGTTTGTTTTCAAAATTGTCTTAATTAGCAATGCAACAATATAAATAGTTCCAAAAGCCATGTTGTCACTAGTAAATAAAAAGGATCAGGAACTGGAAGTGCTCATTTTTATTTTTTTTTAATATTTAAATTATGTTTAGTGGAAATGTTTAACAAAAAAAAAAAAAAGGCAAAAAAAAGTAACAAATTATCTCCTGTATAGGTTGCTTTTTTTTAAAGTATCATTTAATAATGAGATTTATACTCCACACTTTGGTCTTGTCTCTCCTCCTGTAATTAAATCCTGTCAAAAGAAGTAGTGTCAGATGTCATAGTTTCCAGAGTTACAAATTCAAGAATCTTTTCTTTATTTTGACCCAGCAAATCAAATTGTGGTCTGTAAATGAAAAAAAAAAAAAAAAAAAAAAAAAAGTTTGAATATGTGATTTGAATTACTTAAAAGTGTCTCAATTAATGATCTGTAATAGAAAAATAGTTTTATATATGGCATTTTAATTACTGTAAAGTATCTCAATTTGTGCACTAGTCACTTGTACAGCATATGCATTTTCTTAAACCTTACCAAAGACTGCTGTAGCTGCACAGAGTTAAACAGTTTCCAAGTGTCACAATGGTCAATTCCATAACTAAACTCTCTCTTTGACTTACACCCTCAAAACCAGTTTCAATTTCAAGATGAACAGTCCTGGTTAATTGTGAAGTTTCAGTTTTGACCTAATACTCATATTCTATCAAGTGGTGGTAACTATTCTGTTGTGGTGAAGAAGAAACCAAAATCTTCCTGGAAGAACAGTAACCTTTGTTCTGGTTTGATGTCTTCCCAGTCCCCTTCTCGTTTAATTTTTCACACCTGTTGCTCAGAAAAGCCCTGGCAGCTTTGACTGCAAGAGCCTTGGAGGCTCCCCAAGGGCAGGCATTCCTTGTTTCGCTGGAGTCTGGAAGTGTCACTTCACCATAGATGTCTCTCCAGGTGACACATTTCAGGATTTCCTCTTTTGACAGTAACTGATAAACATCTCCAGTATAAACCGTCGGTACAGTTCAAATACAGAACTTTTTCACTGTGTAGTGTTTGTTTTCTTTTCTTTTTTTTTCCTCAATATCTGAATATATTCTAGCTCCATGTGAGGAGGAGGATGTGGAGGATGAGCTGGGCACAGAGCCTGCAGACACAGAAGGGCAGGCAGGTGAAGAGGGAGACACGGGTGCAGAGCTGGACGATGGTAGGCTACCACTGTGCAGCCTTTAAACCTGTTGTGTGAACAGAATGTGTTGGCAATGAACACTTTGCATGAGGGTACTTAAACCTGGTCTTGTTTTTAGAGGTGTGGGAGTTTGTTTCGAGAGGGAGCCAGGAGTGAGGGTCAAAAAGAAAGAGAAGAACCTCAGTGTCCTGGATTATGTAATGAATTTGTCACGTCCTCTCACCACGTGTCTTGTGTCTGTATTCAATACTGATCCTGATGCATAACAGAAATAGAATTAAATTTGTGAAAGTTCCATAATACTATGTCAGAATCCTTCCCTTGCTATTGTAAAATTAACTGCATATGGCAGAAAATGTTGAAGATTTTCCTGAGATCTCATAAGGCAGGACTTCAGTTACTGATTTAACTCTTTGTACTAACAATCCAATCATTTACTGCTTACATTTACTGCTTAAATGACTAATTATCACACCAAAAAAAGGAGTGAACATTTAAGTGTTCAGGTTATGGAAGTGGTTAGCACCATGTGAATAGAAAGTAGTATGTCCTGATGGGCTTGTATCCAAGTTCTCTTGGTTTTCTCCATCCATGATCAGACGACATCGCATCTGATGCAGAAGCGGAGTTTCGCTTACGCCAGGGTGGTGTAGAAAGGCCAGAACTAAAAGTCTCTGAGGATGAGGAAGATGAAGAAGAAGAAGAAGCAGAAGGTGCTTCTAGCAGTGTGACAGAAGGTAATCACTCTCTCTTCAGTGCTTGGCTGATGTTAATTGCATTTGAGATAGTCTATACAGTTGTGGGATTTAGAAGAGAGTCTCTTGGATTTGAACCATCTCACTACTCTCACTGGCAAGGTCTGCCCTTGCACTAACATTTTGAAAAGAATGTTCTGAATCCATTGAACAGAGCTTTGTAAAATGTGAGAACTCTTCTAATTGCTTGTTCTTGTAAAAGTCATTACATTAAAAAGTCTGTACCATTATTGACATTTAAAATTTTTTTTTGTGTTCTAGATGTTCAATCTAAAATTTGTAAAAAGCTGAGAAATTGCTGTGTGTAACTTTAAAAAAAGGGTAGAATATTAATGGTTTATGTATTTTTGGAACATTTTTCCTTTCCCTAGATCCATGCAAGCCATCCATCCCTATCCAGCCCTCTAGTGACAGTGTTCTCCCCCTGTCTCCAGCTGCTAGTCCCAAAGCAAAACAAGCAGAGGTAAGAAAGGGACTCTTATTTTCTACTTAGCACTTGCAGTTCAATAAAACAATTTGTTGGATAAACTAATGAGGACTGACAGCAGTAGGCTCTCCTTCTTTCCTGTCTCTAATATTTATGCTGATCTTGAAATTTGACTTAATTTAGGCTTAAAATATAATGTATGCTCTCTTTCTTTCCTGTCTTCAGAGTTTAGTGGCTCTATCACAGCCACACAAGTTCCCATAACAAAGCCCCAGCTGAATTACACAGGGTATTTTAATTTCAGTGAGCAGTTAACAACAGATATATGTGATAAATGTGGGGAGCCATAAGTAAGATGTTTCCTGTTTAGCCTGGTCTGGCTGTCTTTTATGTGCCAAAAGCAGATTCTGTACAGTTGCAATTAAAAATTACAGTGGTAACCAAAGCAGGGTCTCTTTGTTCCAGAGCTCAGCACAGCTCAGCTTAAGGAAGTGAGGCATGCCAGTGTTGTACTGTCGTGTTGTCAGCCCTGGGAGGCAGCTTGCAGGTGTATGCAGTGTGTAAGAGATGGAAGTTCATGACCCTTAAAATGTTCAATTCAAATTTTCCCTTCCAAATGTTTCAGTTGGTTGTTTTTTGTTTTTGTTTTTTTTTTAAGGAATTGTTAAAATATTGTCTTGGAGAGAACAGAGCAGTTTACAGTGGGTCGAGTCTTGTTTGCTGACAGCAGTTGCTGACAGCATTCTCTTTCTATTAAAATAAAGTTTGTTTTTTTGCTGGCCATCTAATGATGCTATCAAACATAGTTATTGTTTAGCAGGCAGACTTTAGGACATTAAATTAATATTTTGATACTTGGATAGTTTCCTTATCTCTAGGTCTGTTAAAAGCAAAAAAAAAAAAATCATATTCTCTTGTGCCCAGTGATTATTAATTTCCCTCCTTTTCATTTTTCTGTAGGATGTAGAAGATCCCCTGGCTGAAGTACGCCGTGCAATAAAATCCCCAGAGCCACGCTTTTTTCCTGAGCCTTTCATTCTTGAGGAAAGACCAAAGGATGAAATTCCCAAAGACAGGAAAGTTCAGAGCCCTTTGGTGCCACCATCTCCAGTGTTGTCCCAGCCAGTGGCATCACCAGAAGCCATTGCACCCTCATCACTAGCAGAGTCTCAGCCAGGAGCACCAGCACTGCCCTCATCCCCAGCATCTGCTCAAATGCCTATTTGTTCCCAGCCTTTGCCTTCTGCTGAAACATCCATTCCATCCCCAGTGGAGCCTCCAGTATGTTTCCAACCCGTCCCAGCCTTAACATCTACTCCTTTAGCCAAATTGGCCCTTAGGGGCCAGGATGGTGAGGTGGAAAAACTGGGGAGCCCTACTACTGCAGAAGAAGCCCTGAAACGGAGCAGCCTCGTGGAAGAGTTCTGGATGAAGAGCGCTGAAATCCGGAGGAGCTTAGGGCTCACCCCCGTGGACAGAAACAAACGCTCAGAGAGCAACTTCACTGTGTCTGCTCTGGAGACAACTCCTCAGAAGACTTTCAATAGCAGGAATATTTCAGGGGATGAAAGGATCCATCCTGTGAAACCCCAGCCTGCCCCAAGAAGACAGGGACTATCCAAGTTAGAAAATGAGCAGATTTCTCTGCTCACTCCGAAGTCCCCATCAGAAAGAGAGCTAAAGATTTCCACTGAAGCACGGGGAGATGTATCCAGCAGCTCTGGGCTTGGCCTTCAGGAGAGCTCATCTAACATGAGAACTATGGCTAGCCAGAGCTTCAACACCTCTGACTCCACCATGCTGACTCCTCCATCGAGCCCGCCCCCACCGCCTCCTCAGAACGAGGAGCCGGCCACGCTGCGTAGGAAGAGGTACCAGGCGCTCTGGCAGAACGAGGTTGAAGCCAGATCACCTCCAACGCCAGCATCAACACCTCCTGTCCTCCGACACCAGGAGCCGGCCCCTCCTGCCAAGGAGTCCCCCCCGGCCAGGAGAGAAGACGTGCGGAAGTCGTTCGCGGAGAGCGTGGATGAAATTCCGTTTGCCGATGATGTGGAAGACACGTACGATGACAGGACAGAGGACTCAAGCCTTCACGAGAAGTTCTTTACACCTCCCACCAGTAGGCCAAGACCAGAGAAACCACATCTTTTGCCCTTGGTCAAAGAAAATGGTGGTCCACCCTCAATGGAAGGAGGGCTTCACCAAAAGAAGAGAGTGTTCCCTGACATTTCTGTGGAGGCCAAGGAGCTTGCTGAAGAAAGAATGAGAGCCAGAGAGAAATCTGTCAAGAGCCCAGCTCTACGTGATGCCATGGCTAAACACTTGTGTAAGATGAAAGATATGGAGATGGCTGCTGCTGCTGGGGCCCCGAGGGCACGAAAGGCATCTTCTATGCCCTTGAAGACCAAAGAGTTGTTTTATGACTCTCCAAAGCATTTGGCCTTGAAATTAGCCGAGGGATCCGCACGAAAACATAATTCTGCTACTGAGAAGTACTCCACTCCTCCTGCTGATATGGCTGGGCCTGAAGGGTCTGTCAGCTCTTCAGAAGGCTCCAGTGGGAAGAGTAAGAAAAGAAGTTCCCTCTTCTCCCCTCGTAAG
Source organism: Cyanistes caeruleus (assembly GCF_971803275.1). NCBI lineage: Eukaryota > Metazoa > Chordata > Aves > Passeriformes > Paridae > Cyanistes > Cyanistes caeruleus. The sequence goes on from NC_141704.1 coordinate 81,837,634, forward strand.
AACAAAAAGGAGAAGAAGTCCAAAAATGATAGCAGGCTTTCTGACAAATCTAGTGGTGGGACAGAGGAAGCAACAAAGCCGAGGTCGTTATGGAAGTCTGTTTTCTCTGGCTATAAGAAAGACAAGAAGAAAAAGGCTGATGAGAAATCCTGCCCAAGTACTCCCTCAAGTAATGCCACCGTGGATTCTGGCAAGCACAAACCCTCTCCACTGATTACAGCTGCAGGTATAACAGATAACTGCTTCTGCACTGTGCACTTCTACTTTTCTGAGGTATCCTTGAAAGTAGTTTTGGTTTGCTTTGTCATTCAGCTGCTGCTCCCCAGTGTCAGAGGGGCAGAGTGGGGTAAGTGTTAGGGACTAGATTTGTGTGTCTGCATACTGACAGAATCCACTGGGAAAAGAAAAAAAATGGAACCCTAACTAAAAGCTTAACTGTCAATATATACAAGGCACATCTGTTTTATGTCTTAGATTTGAGAAATAAGCATTGTTTGTTGGAATTTGTGACATTTCATCCCTACTTTACATCTGATCTTCATGTTTTCTTCGGCTGATCTCTTTTCTTTCTTTCCACCTGGCTCCGTGGAAGCTGAAGACTGCAGAGATGCTGTTATTCCTGTTCTCAGTAATCTGGTGGCTGTCTGCTGATCTCTGAAGGAAGGACTTGGCAGCCTCCTGTAAATCATTCACATGCTCACCAGTTGCAGGCAGAGATGTTTAATGGCAGCTCGGGATGCAGTAAATAAGTTGCCCATAAATACAATTGAAAACTGTTAACATTTCTCTGGCATTGTACAAACAGCCAAAACAGAGCCAGCTGCTGTCATTCCAAATGTTGTATCTATCCTAAGAGCATTGATACTGCACAAAAAGAGAGCCATGAGTATTATTTCTAACAGCATTTGAAAAAAGGGGTGCTCTCTTAGAACAGCTCAAACTCATGCTGGTCATTTCGTGGAGCAGGGTTTCTTTGATTCCTCCAAAGCAGCACAACATAAAGGACTGAATAGTTTTGGTGCTCAATCAAACAACCTACAGCTGAGCTCTGAAGAGTGTACAGAAAGAATTGTTACCACTTCTCTAACTTCCCCTTCCTGTTCCCAACTTTGCAGATTTACAGCTCCGGCAACACCTGAGTTTCTCAGAGGACTCTGACCTCTCCAGTGATGATATTCTGGAACGCTCCTCCCAGAAATCCAAACGAGAGGTATGTAGGTGGGAAATGCATTTTAGATGGATCTAGCACCATTCAGATCACAGACTCAGGGACTCACATCCGAAACTTAGCTGATTAATGTTGTTGTTTTTACTCTTTCTCCCATGGAGCAGGTTTCCCTGTGACTTGGCTGACTATCCTATCTAAAATAAGATGGTTTCACTTGTTTTCATGATTACAGGCTACTCTCCACTGTTTTTATGTGAAGAATCCATTGTCTCAGTGCCCATTACTTTACTGGGCACTAAGAGGAGACGGACTGGCCTGTAGGCTCCTGGGTATTCCTTTTTCCCGTTTAAAAATGGGATTTTGTTTCCCCTTTTCTAGTCAGTGGGAACTCCACCAGCTGACACAGGTTTTTTAATATGATGGGCAGTGGCTCAGGCCCTTTCTCTGCCAATTCCCTCAGGGCTTGTGCACCAGTAGGTGCCTTAGATGTTTTCAAAGGTGACTTTCTCCTACACGGGCAGTTCATTCTCCCAAGCCCTTCTGTAACTGGGATGCTGTGGCTGGAGCCACTTGCTGGTGAAAATCAGGGCAAAGTTAGAGTACCTCAGCTTTTTCCATATCCTGGATAACCAGGTTTCCAGATTCCTTTTGGAGAGGGCCCACGTTTTCCCTAGTTTTTCTTTATCACTGACATACCTATAGAAGTTTTCCTTGTTGCCATTGATGTCCCTGGGCAGATTTTTTCTGTCAGGGCCTTATCTCTCCTAACCTGATCCCTGGCTGCTTGGAGAATTTCTCTGTATTCCTCCCAGGCTACCTGCCCTTACTTCCACCCTCTGTAGACTTCCTTCTCTATTTGAGTTTATCCCTTGTTCACCCACGCAGCATTTTTGCCTGACTTCTCTGTTAGGATGCATTGCTTTGGAGGTTGGAGGAGGCAATCCTTGAGTTTTAACCAGCTTTCCTGGTCCCCTCCTCTCTCCAGGGCTTTATCCCATGACACTCTACTAAGCAGATCCATGAAGAAGCCAAAGTCTGCTCTCCTGAAGTCCAGGGTAGGGAGCTTGCTGTGCACCTCCCTACTGACCTTGAGATTTAGTATAAGGATTTAGTTTAATTGCACACATTTAAATGTGGAAAATGTATGGTGAAAGCAAAGTTTCAAAGCCAGTTGTTTTTAAACTATTTGGTTCAATTTTAGAATGTCACCGTTAATGCCAAAACAAGAGAATAATTTAAGGATCTGTTTGATATTAGTAATGAAGAATCCTGCTTTCATTCCTCAGAGCCTCTAAGCTCTGCTCGACAGAACTGGCAAGGTTTGGAGGAATATGTAGAGATTTTACTGACCCCACAGAACACTAAGGTTCTTTTGGTACACCAAAATGAAAACTGTGTTCCCACTGTTCTTCCCTGGTGGTGCCTGGTACATGTGATAAAAAAGCCCAAGAAGAAAAGAGCCTCTGGGAGGGAAATGTCACAGGCACAGTCACCTGTGCTTCCTGTCTCAAACCTGTCATCCCATGTGCACAAATCAGTCTCAGATGCCAAGCTGATCCTTGGCTGAGATGGCAAAGGCATGGAAATACTGCAAATTGAAGTGTCATATGAAATGCTTTCAAAGTATTTATGTTAGAATGAACTAGAATAGCTAATGAATGAATTTAAGGTTGGTGGAAGAAATTGATGAACTAAACAGGAATTTTCTGTATTTACTTATCTCTCTTTTAATCTCTTTCCCTAGTTGGTCTAGATCTCATCTGAGAGGAAGATTATTTTGTTTTTATTTTCTTCCCTTTTTTCTCTCCCCCTTCCATTCCCCCTTGCATGCCCTCAAGGCGTTTCATGAGAAATTCTGCATTTTCCAAGAGATGCAGAAGAATGAGGTACCTGGGGCCAGCAGAGGACAGATACCCAATACCTGGGGTTCAGATAAGAGTTACAGAGTTTTTGGTCTGCCTTGATGGTCATTTTTTTCTATACTGGGCCACTTAGATTTAAAATGGCTTTTGCAGAAAGAAAGTTCACATCTCTAAGCACAGGAGGGGATGACAGTGGCAGATGCCTGGGATCCTCCTACTGAAAAGATCTCACAAGCTCTGCCAAGGGTGTGGTGGCAGTGTCTCCTTTTCACTCATTTGCTGTTGCTGGAGTTACATTAAGAATTTATTTCCTCAGCATCTGCCTGTTTTCTTAAGAATAGTTTTGAGAATGTATTTTTTTAGAGGATATGGATCTGAAAACTTGACTTACCTCATTTTGTTATATCCTATCCAAGGATGTAGAATATACATGCAAACACTGAAATGCCTTCTTGTCAAAAGAAATGTAACCAAATTTTGAGTCTGACCAAGTTGGGTTTGTACTGGTTTGGGGTGGGAGTTGTATTTTTTAAGTTATAACCTGCCTGCTACTTTATATGGGTAAGAGCTGACTTACTGTGTGCTACTTAACTTTTATGTGAACCCCTTCTTCAAACTGAAATCCTGTTCATGCTGCTTTTTTGGTAATGTAGTGAGCTTGCTTCCCAGACAGCCTGCTCTGTTCAGCCTGTTCTTTGTGACCAGCAGTGAGTTAATTCAGTCTTGTTTAATGTGGTGTCTTTCAAGAGAAGCATCTTGTCAAGACTTCCTAACGTGGGTGTTGTGTTTGTAGGTGTATTGTCACCATGTGTGTGTTTGTCATTGTTCCTGTGCAGTTGTGGTGTTGTGCTCAGGTGTTCACCACCACAGGTAGCTTGCTTTTTCCTGGAGCCTGCAGACATGCTGGTGCTGTTCTCTGGCTTCTCATTTGTGACTTAGTTAATTGAATGTGAGAGTGCAAAATGCTGTCTGTTTGCCCAGAGTGGCACAATGCCTTCTTCTGGACTTCATGACACAAAGAGAAATTTACCTCTCTCCTTAGCAAATAAAGCCAAGTGCTTTACTTGCCTTATATTTGGGTACAGGGTAGCATAGAATGTCCTTGGCTAAGTAGTGATTTCCCCCTCCTTTTCCTGCTCCTTTCCCCCTCCAATTTTAGCTCCTCAAGCTCTTTGGAGGCTCTCTTTTTAGACAAGGAGGTTCCATTGCTGCAGGACTCATAACCCACTCTGAGCCCATCTGCTGCTTCTTATTTCATGAAGCAGTGAATATGATTTATGATGTTGGTTAAATGTCAATTATAATTTCTATGAAATAGAGGTAATTTAAAACTATAGAATAAGCACAACTCCTAAGAGAGACTGTAAATCAGAATATAAATGGAGAGTTATGTGACAAGGTAATGGATGGTTGGCCGAGCCAGTTCAAACCAAATATGTTCCAGAAATAAGCCATTATTCCAAATCCTAGGCCAGAATTTCATACTCATACAGGTAGACAAAGGCCAAATAATTTCTCTAGAAAAAGGTATTTCCAAGGTGACTGTATCTTCAAGGAGGCTGCCAAAACTAATTGCCTTCAGGAAAGTGCTAGAAACTTGATTTTGTGACCAGAAGTTCCATTGTGCTTCATCAGTCCGGGTCACGTTCAGCATTTGCACAATTTCATTTCATGTAAAAACCACTTTGTTTTATTACTGTGCACCTGTTTTCAATGTTGAACTGATTTTGCTTCATTTTGTGCGTTTTTGTTTTTGTTTTTTTTTTATTTTCCTCCCTTTACCATTCCCCTTTTAAAGTCGATCTATGTACCACACGCCTTGGCATTCAAGAGATCATACTCGTCAAAGGTAGCGTCTCCATTCCCACTAGTTGGCCATTGTTGCATTGCATGTCCCCCTCTACATTAACCCATTGAACCCATAGCTCTGCACCACGTGTGCACTAACATCAACACTGACTGTGCATGCCTGAGATGTTAGCAGACATGGGCAGCAAATTCTTTGTAGAGGATGTCTCCCAAAAATGCATTAAGCTCCGAAATGTCTGGTCGGAATGCATGCGTTCATCAGTGCGCCGCTGTACGGTGATGTGGATGGTCTGTGTGCTTCAGAACAAATTGGTTTTCAAGGCACTTAAATATGTTTGCATATTCTTCTTTTTTAATATTTCCAATGGGAGTTCAAATGAATCATCACACTTGAATCAGCAGCTGTCAAAATTGCTGAGTTGCCTCAAATGTTAATGAAATTCTGTATCAAGCTGAAATCAAAGCAGAAGCTGCTGCTTTCTGAAATTCTTATTGTCTTGTCTTTGCAGTCACAACAGTGTTACACCAGACAGAAAGGTCATGTGCTCTGTCACTTTACCTTCTAATCTGAGTACCATTGTGTTTTCAAAAAAGAAAGAGTAAAGTGTGAGCTTTTTGAAGCTTTAACAGTGGTGCTTGCCAATGACCTACCCAAGGGATTTTTAATTAAGCTGTGATCCTCCCTTAAACTCTGTTCACTGAGAACCATCAACAGAGGTAGACTGACTAATGTGGCAGTACAATAACTAGACCAAGCAAATTTTAGGGTGATCTGACATAACATTCTGTTCTTGAAGTTGACTGTCCATGGAGGAGATCTCTTTCCAGAAGTGGAAGACACATGTTTACATCAGTCCCTTAAGGCTTTACTTGCATGTACATGAGAAAAGAGGCTTTTTCTTCATTGTAGTTTACTCAGTGCAGTTGTCAAGTGTTTTTTGACACTCTTAAAACTCTTTGAGAGAAAGCCTTTCTAGGCTACAATATATCCAATTGGTGTATTTGGTAAGATCCTAAATCAAATTTCAGTAGTGTTAAAAAGACAGTCTTAAAAAACTAGTTCCACTGACAGAAGAGGAAATACCCTTCTATTTCTATAAGCATAGCTTTTTCCCTTTTGGATGGCTTCTGGTGGTGCAATATTCTACATTAGTCTATAATAATTTCTTAGTTTACACTGCTGTAACTGTTATGTAGACAAGCCTTTATCCTCTTTAAATGAAATCAAGGGGACCCCTATCAAGATGAACCCTCTGTATGGTGGGCACTCACTGATTTATCTAAATCCATTTGGCTAAATTTATTGACAAATGGAAATTACTGACAATAAAAACTGGTTTGATCTTTGGGAAGAGGTTTCATATAGCACTGGAAGGCAGGGGTGGGATATCATATAAAATCACAGCTTTGCAGCTGGCTTAAATGCTTCTTCACTCCTGATTTGATCCTGAAATTGTTGCTCACTGCACTGTGAACACCTTTGCCTACAGAAGCTTGACTTTTGACACAGCCATGGCAAAGACAGAACACCTCCCTTCTGAGATTTTTGGAAGAGGAAATGGTCATCCCTGCCCCTGTGTCATCTCTCAGCATGTAAATAAGATCTGTTGCTGTTTTTCCTTCCTTCAGAGGGCCTACACAGAGGAGGAGCTGAACGCCAAGCTGACGCGGCGAGTACAGAAAGCTGCCCGCAGACAAGCCAAGCAAGAGGAGCTAAAGAGGTTACACAGAGCTCAGGTAGTGTCTCACAAGCCTCTTGTCATGGCACACAGCTAGCTCTGTATGAAAGCACCCTGATCCTGACATTCCTGTGGCTGTATCAGAACAGAATCCTCTCTTTCTACATGGGTGCTCCTGGCTCCCACTTTCATGCCATGCCACAGAGAAGTGAAGGGTGGCTGAAACCTATCACGAGAGTTTTACAGTGAGAAAAATCATGCCCATAACTCCTTTCTACCTGGAGATGGATGAACCATCATGCACTGAATGGAACAGTGATACTCAGATAATGCCTGATGGAGCTGCTCCTGTCATTGCTTTGCTAGGTTGTGCTGGTGGGTAATGTGTTATCAAATTACCCTTTAATTACCTTTAATTACAGACAGTGAGTCTGCTGGAAAACTGTTAACATCATCTACGAGTGATGGGATTTGTCAAGGCAGGGGCTCAGCTGACTGAGTAGCATCACCTTTCAGTTCATTGTTCAGAAAGGTGATAGGAGTTGTAGCAAATAAATGAATATCAAGATGTTTGCAAATTTAAGAGTTGAGATACAGCAGGGTTATATCTCAACCCTGTGAGATACGCACACTGGAATCTGTGATGCTTGCTGTTGAAACAGGGTGTTGTTGAATACAAAGTCTTGTTTTTGAAAAGGCAAATCTGACAGAAGTCTCTTAGTGCTGGATGTGTGCTGCAGACAAAGCAAGAGAATTGCTTTGGTGAGGCTCAGCTCCATTCTTCTCTGAACAGATTATCCAGAGGCAGCTGGAACAAGTGGAAGAGAAGCAGAGGCAACTCGAGGAGAGAGGAGTTGCTGTGGAGAAGGCCCTTCGAGGAGAAGCAGGTATCCATCACAATTTGGTTTGGTTTTCCATGTTTTCTTACCAAGTGCTTGTGCAGTAATCCATAGCTGTTTGGATTTTAGAGGCAATTGGACCATTAGAGCCTAGAGACTGAGCCCAATGTGAAGCCATTCTCCCTTTTCCACTATCTTTTTGAAGCCTTGTTTTCCTTTGTTTCTTCTAATTCTGGGACTTCCCTGTTGGCAGAGACTTAGTCCATTTACCTTTGCCTGAGGTGTAGGAGATAATTTTCCAGCTACTACTAATGGCTGACTGTTTCTGAGTATTACTGGATGCAGGGGTTTCCCAGCTGCCACTCACACCAAGTTGTCACAGTAAGACAACCCTGTTTGTATATTAAGGAAATAATTGTGAAACTGTGTGTGCTTTCTCTCTATTGTGTTGGATTATCAAGGTAGTGTCCTTACAAGGGACCATCACAGAACATCTTCCTCACTGCACAGTCCAGCACACCGGCTACTTCTGACAAAGTTGTGCAGAGCAGAAATGCACACGTGTACTGAAAGGTATCCATGTCAAGCTGTTAAAACAAATGCTGTGTGTACTTGAAATAAAATTAAATGAGTATCATCTGATCTGGCAAGCATATGAGTGGAGGAGTATCTGGTTCAGATAACGCTGATAGTACTATAATGATTTGGAAAACAAAATCCTCAATTTGCAAGGAGTCAAATATCCAACAGGCAAATGCAGTGTGTGTATACCAGTCAAGGCCAGGATTATGTACCTGATCACAAGGGTCAGAGTTCAGGAATGGCAACAGTGGAACAGATGTTTGAAAAATGTTTGCTTGTTGCTTGAAGAGCCACATCTATGCCTCTGAAGATGGAGCTTGATTAAGCAGTGAGGGTGCACCAGAGAAAAAGTCTGTTGTGGACTTCCTGCCAGCTTTTCCTGTGGATTCAGCCAGGATTAGGTATGTCTGGTGTGCCAAAGGAGCAAGGCTGAGTGCTCACCAAAGCAAATAGGTACTACAAGTGTGAAGAAGAGTCTTGAGGACTTCAATATGTTTATGTTCAGGCTGTCTTTTTTCATTTGTGGGATCAAAAAAATAGACTTGTGCAAACGCCTGTCTTTGTGGACCTGCCTCCTTCCTTATGCTGTGTGTTCCTGTGTAGCCCCACTCTGTTCTCTGGCCTGCCAGTTACTGCATTTACTAAACCCACCTCCATTGTTTCTAATGGTTCTTTTCATTTTGCTTCTTTCCATCTGCAAGTCCAAATAATCTTGATTATTGAGCTGCTGAATGACTTTTCATGTAAGACATGCCAGCATAAATGGGAGATCTTAGCAGCTGAGGGCATATTATTCATGGCAGAGTTTTCTCACGGAAGCATCATAGAATGCCTAAAAGAATCACAGAATGCCTAAAACATGTTCAGAGAGGACACAGTACGACCAAGAGTAAGAATTACAATTTTATATGCAGAGTAAACTTTTGGATAAACAGCTTCTCACTCCCAGCTCTCCCAAATGGAAGCAGTCATAGATGAGCTGGTGTATTTGTGAATTTCCTAGAACTGTGAAATTGTGGATCCTGCTTTGCAAAAGGGATCTCTTTGCTTCAGGAAGTCTCTAGGGTATGCTTTGCTCTTGCAAAATATTTCTATCAACAGGTTGTATGTTATGTTTGCAGAAGCTTAATTCTGACATAAAGAATTCACCATCCTAAATTCTTCCCCTTATTTCAGGGGATTAGCCAGAAACACATTCTGTTGGTGTGGGGAAAAAAAAAGCATGTTCTAATCTGTGTTGGCTGAAACACAAGATTATAAATCAATTCCATGCTTCACCTCTCTAGGTCCTCTTGCATGGCCACAGAATCATTTAGGTTAGAAAAGACCTCTAAGATCATGAGTCCAACAATTAACCCAGCACTGCCAAGCCCACCATTAAACCATGTCCCTAAAATACCACATCCACATGCCTTTTAAATACCTCCAGGATGGGGCCTCCAGGGCTTGACAAACCTTTCCATGGAGAAATGTTCCCTAATACCCAAACTAAACCTCCCCTGGCACAACTTGAGGCCATTTCCTCTTGTATTGTTTGTTACTTGGGAGAAGAGACCAACCCCCACCTGGCTACAGCCTCCTTTCAGGAAGTTGTAGAGAGCAGTGAGGTTTCCCCTCAGCTTCTTTTCCAGATATTTTACCTGTCTTTGCAATAAAAATAACTGAATTCCTTCTTTTTGAGAATTCACATTCCATGAAGTTAATTTCTGCCTGCAATATCCACTAATTATTCAAGAGGGAAGTGTTATTTTTCTGTCACCTGCATTGTGACCTAACAGCAACCACTACATTCAGCAAGGACTGCTGTGTAAAGGTGTGGAGTCATGCTCTTGTTTCTGATCAGACCCTCCCCTAATAAAACCATGAAAATAGAAGTTCCAAAAGGGAAAGGCAGTGTGTAAAAAAAGAAATCTCTTTTTTTAAGAGAAAGCAAGGAGAAAAAATGGGGGAGCTGGAGAGGTGTCTGCTGTGCACTTACTTTGTCCACATGAATAGAGAAGGATTGCAGTACAGCATGGAAATAATGGCTCTTCCATAGGCAGCAGCCAGTGTTAACTGTTCTGGGACAATGTATTAGGCTCTGTAATGAGTGGGATTTTCAGGTTCCTTCCCTGCAGGGAAAGAAAAAAAAAATCATTTATTGATCAGCATTTAAATAAGAAGTTTTGGGTAATGTTAACAGTAGTTTCTTACTACTTAAAAATTCAGACAGAAGAAACAGAATTCTGCAACTTGCATTGATTCTTTTCTTTTTCTGTTATAGAAAAAGACAGACAAGACCATCTGAACTGTTTCTCTAGGTAGTTTATCATCTTCTAGCATATTGCTTCTTAGTCATCTTCTTGTCTGTAAAGAATTGCAATTTTTTCTTTTGTAGAGGTCTTCCACTAACTTTAATTTCTCAAATCTCTCACAGCTGGGCCACTTTCCATTTTTAGAAAAAAGTATTTTTCAGTATAATTGGTAAGAATGAAAACCAGTTCTATAGATAAAAATTTATTTACTTAGTATAATTTTGTTTCTACTTTCTACCCATTTTGCATTATCCTTAATATGTTATTGGCAAGTAACTTATGCTGAGAAGATTGTCAATAATAAATTCTTCACAGTGATGACCTGCTGTTTTCCTGAGAGGTTACAGCTTTAGATCCTAGCAATAGATACAGGCAGCTCAATATTCTTTCCAGAGATTTCACCCATTATCTGCTATTTATCAAGGAATATTTATGGGGTGATACTTGCTCTTCAACTAATCAAACTCAGAAACATTTTGGAGGTCACCATCAACTTTAATTCTGACAAAATAATAGTACTTTCTTGGCTATCTCCTTTTCTTTTTTTTTAATTAGCTCAGCCTCAGGCATGGCACAGTTGGTCTTTTATTCTTTCAAAAGCTGAATGCTCAATCTAACATTTAGTTTCTGATTCAGAAAAATCTCACAACCTGTGATTACTTAATTGCCTTACTGTGTTCTCTGTGATTTATCTTTGAAAAATCTCAGCCTTTGATAGTTGCATTCATAACAAGAATGAATGATTAGGAAGGTAAGCTTTGTTTCAAGAGGCAGTGTAAACTGTTTCAGGGGCAAGTCTGTCATACACAGATGGTCTGAGCTACTGTCATCCCTTGTTTTCCTTCCCTCCCTGCCCCCTCCCTTCTGCATCACAGTATTTCATTACAGTGGTAAGGCAGGATCTCAGTGAAGAATTTCCTCAGTTTTCTCTGGTGTCCCAAGAGACACCTTGAATGAGTTAATTAACGTAACACAATATTAGTACTTTGTATTATAGTGCATTCGCCTGTTTGGACATGCTAATGACTTGTATTTCCTCTGTGAATTTTTCTTCTTTTTCAATTATTAACTTAAAAATATGTCAAATCAGAAATTTCCAGAACCTTCCTTTTATTCCCTCTAGCATAAACCTTGATAGTCATTTTTAAGAGCTTGGAAAACATCTACTGTCAGATCAATACTGAGAAGTTTAAGAGCCACCTCTTTACATCAAATGAATCATATGCAGTGAGAAATATTGCTCTCAATACTTCCATCTGTCTCCTCCCTATGAAATGTTCCACAGTGCTACACTCATGGTGCACCTGTCTCTAGCAGCTGTGGAAATGCACATCTCTGTCCTGAAAAGTGCAGAGACTGCATCAGCAGGATGCAAATCAATTGAATCAATTGATCAAATCAATCAATCAGACAATCCCACTTTCCTATGCCGGAGTGTTTGCCATTGTGTCAGCGCTCAGTGCCTCCCACCTGCGTGCCATTCACCATCCTCCACTCACTCACCTTCAAGAAATCAACCCTTACACCTTTCCTGCAGAAATTACACTGTTTCCTTCTGACATATTGCTCAGTTCCAAAGCAACAGGATTAATTCTGCTTTTCTCAGCAAGAACAGGAGAGACATCAGGGACAGGTACTCTGCAAACACAAATAGGTGAAGTGTCTCTGTAAACTTCTTGATTTTTTTTCCCCTTGGAAGTCCTTGCCTGCCTGCTGGAAATTTTCTCTTCATCTTCCTAATATATATGTTTGTGATATATTTGTGTATGTATAAATACAGAGAAAGAGAGATGTGTAGTGTTTGTATATATAGATGTGTGTGTGCCCACGTGTATAGCTGCCTGTCTCTTATTTGGCCTTTTTTTGTTTCTGTGCCTTTCTCATATATTGCTTTGATTGTGTGGGGCTAGGGTGGGTATCTGACTCAATAACTCTGTCTTCACCAATTCCTTGTTGTAGACTATTGGGGAGAGTCTTATTACAGTGACCTCATCGACTTGCATCTGGGTGGTATGTATGGCTGAACCTCCTGCTGACACTAACCCTGCTGACACTCCTCCCCACCCTCCCTTCACCTACTTCTCCCATCCTTGGCTCACAAACAAGAAGAAACAGCCCTTGCACATGACTGATGATAGCAGAACCCCTTTTCCAGCTCAGGAACAGGAGATCCTGGCATGTTCCACAAACCATGTGTAAGGCTCCCTCTTCTATTTTTCACAGTGCTGATTTTTTTTTCTAAATTTGCTTTCTGTTTTCACTCCAGCCACCTTCCCTGCTAGCAGTGGAAGGTTGTTCTGGTTTTTTGCTTCTCCTTTGGAAAGTCCAGCTCCATCACTGAAGTTTTCTTAAGGAAAGTATTTTAAGGGGGACAGCTGGAGCAAACAGCGCAGTCAAGGATTAGTCATGCTATTGCCTCCATCTTGCCCTTCTGAGGCTTGTTTTTTCCTTCCAAAAAAGACAGAGTGTGTTGTTGATCTAACAAAACAAAAATGCTCCCTCAAGGGACATTGAAAACACTTGCAGATGACAGATTTGTCTTCTTTCTTTTTTGTCTTAAAAGGTTAGAAAAGAATCTGCTGTTAAGAGTTCCAGTTGTTTTTGCTGGAATCCAGTTTGCATCATTATACAGCTATTAAGCTTCTTGCTATGCTATTGCTTTAGTACCCCATTTAGTGCTAAACACACATTAGAGTGTTTGGTTCTCGTTTTCACTGAAGAATCTGGTCATCACTCTGCACCATGGTTCTGCCCTTACTTTAATTAATGTTACTTCCTGAGTCCCTCAGTAGGTGATTAACTTTTGGGTTGCAAATGACATTTTATTAGCGTTTGCCAATCTTGAAAATTAAAATTTCCTTTGCTAGTTTAACCACCCAAAATCTGTTCTCATGAAGTGAACACATCTGTCTGTCAGCAGATCCAAGAGAAAGTGAACTCTGCTCAGTTGCCTTATTATCTGAGGGTCTCATCTAGTTTATCTTTCAGAGTAGAAAGTTAATTGATCTAAGCTGTGTTTTTTTGAGGGACTGCATTGCAGACCAGCTCTGCAGAGGGAAAGATCCACACACTCTAGGCCTGATCCAAGACACATCCCTGGAAGTCTTCCCTGATTTCATTGTGTTCTGAATTTGTTCCTTGAAAGATCCATTTTTTCCTCCTGCTCCAGGGAGGCTGTCCCACATATTGTCTACCTGTACCTGTCTGTTGTGAATTACTCACAGCAAAATAGACTTTTATCCAAGAACATCCACCTGAGTTCAGAATATCCACCCAAGTGCAAGTTTCACAATGGAAGACTTTCCTCCTCAGTAGATCTGATTTGCTGCCCTGTGCTAATTTTGATGTGATAGTCCTCTGCTAGCCCTGTGCTTCATTCACTGTTCAGTCCCTCTGGCATTCTTTCCTGGGCTGTCTCCTGCAGAGAGACTTCGAAAATCTCTTCCTGGTTTTATCCACCAGGGCTGGCCCATACTCACATGTGCATAGAGTAGGAGCTGTAAAAGGGTTGATGCTGAATTACACTTAACAGACCCTTATCCCTATTTAATGCTATCTCCACTACACCTCTCCCTCCTCCTGCCTCTGCTCCTAATGCCTCTTTAGAGACAGAGATCCCATCAAAATCACTAATAGTGGCTTGAAGAAAAGCAAAATCATCTTCACTTAAAGGGACACTGTCACTTTAAAAAAATCTGCTGTGCTGCAGAAAATCTTAATTGGAAATGGAATGTTTATCTCTTTGTGTGTTCACTTTTCCATTTCTCTGAGCTCAGTCATCTCAGAGTGATCATTTCTGAACAGGCTGCTTTTATTTATGTGGTGACTCAGTCACTTGGGCTTCCAACAGTCAGAGGCAATATTCATGGTTATTTTAAAAACTGTTGATATATCTTAAAACTCTATCAAATTTCTGCTCATCTCAAAACCACTGTTTTCAAAACAAACTTTAAAAAAACTATATTGGGCAGTATCCCTTTAAATGCAGTGAGCCAGTATAGCCTGGAGTATGCAGCTTTGTAGTATTATTTTGTTGCCTCTGTAATTTGCTTTATATTTGCTTTTGGGGCTGCCAGAACACTTTTGCCACAAGAGATACATTACTCTGGTGATACTTGTCAGCTCAAGTGGCAGATACAGAGCTCAGCTTCAAGATTAACATGTCTGTGCAGGATGCTGCATCTGGGTGGAGTGCCATTAAAATCCCTGGAGGCCCTGCTGAGCACTGCAGCCAGCTTGGATGCTGCACAGTTAATTGCAACATCTATCAGCAGCCCATGTCTCTGAGGCATGGGCATGACTCTAGTAATATGCTGTCATAGAATATTAACAAAAATTGCAAAGCACTTTGCAAAGTTATCTGTAAACTGGTAATATTTAGTTGTTAGAGATTGCACAACAACTTCTGCAAGGGGAGTAGTAACTTCTGACATCCTGGTCAACTTTCAATGTGTAGGATTACAGATTGCTATCTTAACTAGCTCCGTTGCTCTGCTCAGATGTCATAATCCTCTCTTCCTGTTCTGAAATGTTTTGTACCGTTGCTGTAACGCAGATGTTTCATTTCATGCTGCAGATGGTCACATTTCAATTCTGAGTAATTATTCCTGTGTGTATATTGTATGTGTGGTGTGGCTAAAAGAACATTAGAAGAGTCAACTGAAATGAAGACTTGATACTATATTGATATATCAACAGATTTATAACCTTCAGATCCACCACAGAGAGCTGTCTCATGTCCTTATGGAATAATTGGTAGCAACACTAGGTTGTCATCTTCTGGGTAGATCCTTATGGAGAGGAAATAGGACACAATCAGTGGATTTTATAGGTGTTTGTTGGCAGCTGTGGAATAGTGAGACTTGAAAATATGGATTCTGAGCCAGACAGTGGAAGGATGCACTGTTCTGGTGGACATACACTCTTTGTCCTTCCTTCTGTTCCCTATTTTGAGACAGTCCTTGTCCTGATCCTGTCTTATTTCATCCAGAGCTCCTTACCCCACTTCCATTTTTGTTCTCAGGCATTTAATTTTAATCCTGCCTTCTTGACAAAGAAATCCTAGCATTCCACCCTTCAGACCTCCTATTTCTCTCCACTAGCCATTCCTGGTCTCCTCTTCCCACTGACACAGTCTCCACAGTCTAAATCCCAGCCTTTGGACTTCTTCCAAAATTTTTGGGCTCTGCTTCCTCTTCTGCCCAGCATTACTTGTCTGTAAATTTTAGGTCCTGCCTTCATCTCAAATCTGCCTTCTCCTTTCATCCCTTACCCTTTTTCTCCATCTCCTTTGTCTATTCTCCATTAGTCACCTTGCCTCCTTAGTCCCAACCACAATTCCTCCTAACCCACTTGTCTGCTTCTGAGAAGTACCTCCATGGTCTGTGTTCAAGTGAGCAGCTTCCTTTTCCTTGCAGCCAGCAGGGAATCATTAAATAAACAGCCACACACTGGCTGGAGTGTGCCAAGAGAGGCAAGAAGGATGTAGGGGAGGGAGCTGGTAAGTTTGATAGTGTTGATTTCAGACACGTGTTCTCCCTTCTTGACAAGAGCCTTATGAACATCAGGTAAACAGGGAAGTGCAATTGTTTTGGTTTTTGAAATCTTGGTACTCTGTTTAAAGCACACTTTACAACAGCTTTACCTTTCTTTAAACTTATTAAAACATCTGAGCTTACTATGTCCTTTCAAGTCTTGCAGGTCTAACTCTGCAAGGCTGGAGTCTGATATATTCAAGTGGGGATCAGTCCTATTTCTTGTGATTGGCAAGCACAGCTCTTCTGAAAGAGGAGTGGAGTTGTAAGATAAACATTGTTTACAGTCTGCAGCTGGTTTTGACGCTGAAGTGAATTGGTAACTTGTTTTCTTTGTTGTAAGTTTGGAGTCGGAAAGAGCACTTGATAAGCAGAACTTGTTAAGTACCAGTACTTGTTAGGCAATTGCCATTTACCTGCTTCTTTCTGCACACAAAAACAAGTCTTGGGAAACGGGGTCAGTGCAGGGCTGTATTCATTCTGAGTGCATTCTGAAGTGCCTCAAGGTCTAGCAGAAGCAGAAGACTTCTGTGGAATCATTTGTGTGTGTGTTCCGCTCCAACCATTGCTTGCCCCATTTTTTTTTCCTTCCCTTCCTTGCCTTTCCCCCACCCTGTTCTGCTGGATAAATAAAAATGGTTCGATTTGCATGACAATCTAGTGCTCTGTGAGTTTTCCCCAGGTTTTTTTCTAGTTATTGTACTTTAGAGAATATTGAGTTTGACCCAGATGTAATAAACTGTGATGTGCTTGCGGGACATATGTCAAAATCCTTGCTCTCAACCTGCAGTTCTGTGGATGCTGTTCTCCAAGAGTTGCCTTTCTGTATCCTTGGTTTTTAACAATGCTGCTGTTGAACAACTTCACCAAATTGTAAAGTTGGAATGCTTTATTTTTCAGTACTTGTTTTTCTGACCATAACCTGATTTTTTTAAGGGTGGAAAAGAGGATATTTACTGTGACCACTGCTGTTCGACGTAATGATCTCTTTTGAACTGATCCATATTTTAAGCACTGATTTGAAATCAGAGCTTTTAGTATTCCTGATAAATAAGGGATGAAATTTATTAATAGAATAAATTTCCAAAGTGTCATGCTTTCAGCTTGTGAGGGCAAGTGCCACAGAACTGAGATTTGCCTCAGAGCTGAATTTCCTGTCCAGTGTTGCTGTTTCCCAAACCACCATGATTAGTCAACAATATAGAAATCAAAGCTTTTGGATGCAAAGCTTGCCAAGGATGTGATTCCCTCTTGGTCTGTTCAAGTAAATTTAACTTGCAGTGACTCTCCTCATCTCAGAAATCATGACAGCTCTCATATCAAAGAACAGGGGCAAATAGTGAAAGGGATTGGTGTGAGCTGTAGCTTGGGGATAATGGGGTCTGCCACCCCAAACTTTGTGCTGTGCTTTCTTCGTCCTGATGGATCATTTTGACCACTGTGCTTCTGATTGTGAAGAAGTGTTATGGAGCTAGAGAGGAAAAGGACAAAACCAGTCTGAGGAATTGCTCTTTAATCAACAGCTAAATAAAGATAAGAAAAGAATGCAACAGTCCAATGTAGCTTCTGTAACAGAGAACAGTGTACAGTGAAAATGAAGGTGTATTTTCATAGTTGCTATACAATTTCTGGTCCTTGTTTTGAAGAGACTTTGAAGCAATGGTATTTATTCTTGACCTGGCTCTTGGTTTCCACCACTGTAGCAAAGTTTGCAATCTTTCAAGAGTGCTGTGACAAACAAGGTCATTCTTGTGGCTTTTTTACACAGAAGCAAGGTAATTCCAGTCACTTCATTGATGGGACATGTCTGGTGTGCAAGGCAGAGCTTCTGCCTCTCAGGAATGTTCAGTGTGATCAGGAACTGGGGCACAGTTCTTTCCTAAATAAGCTGCAGCTCCTGCCTCCAAACCGTGCTCTGGCTTGCCAGCAGCTTGGACTGCTGAGCTCTGCTGCCAAAACTTTACACAAAAGAAGAGCTGACTTGTGGCACTGAAAGGGAGCAACTCCTGACTAACACACTCTGTTGGCAGCTTTATCCCTCTGCTGAAAAAAAATTGTAATTTTCTGTCCAGAGGACATGACCTCACCTTAGACTGTTGCTGGCAGCACAGGAGGAACCTAAGAAGGGAATGGCCACAGAAATGGTTCTTCTCTTGCCCTTCAGCTCCTTCCAAACTGCTTCAGCTGGTGTTGCTGCTGCCAGCAGCACTCTTTCCATGTGGGTGAAGACCTGTGTCAGTATATTTTTGGTGGTGAAGGAGACTTAAACAGAAAGGGGGGGTGGGTTAGGTTTGTTGAGGTTTTTTTTTTAATTTACACAACAAATGGATTTTTTTCCCTATCTGGCCCTGGCTCCACATCCAGAAAAATTGTCTTACAGTGATGATCCTATTTAGTGAGACTAGGAGGTGGTGATTTCTCTTCTCTAAACAATGCAGTAATAATAATAATA
Source organism: Cyanistes caeruleus (assembly GCF_971803275.1). Taxonomy (NCBI): domain Eukaryota; kingdom Metazoa; phylum Chordata; class Aves; order Passeriformes; family Paridae; genus Cyanistes; species Cyanistes caeruleus. The sequence continues at coordinate 81,855,853 of NC_141704.1, forward strand.
ATATTTACTGTAGGATTAGTAATGGCTTTTGGAACAATAAGCCATGAAATAAGCTTTAGAGATCCATGGGAAGTAAGTTTTCAGTTGCACTTTGTTCTCGCTGTTAAAGAGCTCCAATACATAAGGAAATACATATATAAGGCTTTCTAAAAGCCTTGCTAATCATCCTACTTTGGATAGAAATGATTTTCAAAGTAATTGCAGTGATCATAACCTGTATTCACTGATGTAATTAACTGTAATTTACATCTGGAATAGCTAGAAAGGATCTTAATTGTAAAGGTTATGTTTATTATCTTACTGAAAAAACATGTTGACTTTTCTAGTAGCAGGACTAGTGTAGATATCATGGACTTTGTCACTTGATTCAAGGACAAATTTTCTTTAGACAAGAGTAGGAAGATAACTAAGAGGAGGAAAATACAGTTGTGGGGAGTGAGCTCTGTCAGGTGCTGTGAGATCCCTGGGGCTTTTTACTGGAGACCAAAGATGGGATCCTTTCCTACTTGCTTACTGATGACAAAAGCTAGTAGTCTGTGGCCATTTTACAATGAGATGAATGACACTTTTACATACTGGCTATTTATTTTCAGCTCAGATATGGAAAACTGGAAGTTCTTCACCATGTCTCTGTGCCCATGGCTTGAAATGTATCAAATCCCCCAGTTCTGAATGAAATCTCAAACCCTGAAAGAAGTGGATTTTTCCATACAGTTAAATCTCCATCTTCCTGGCCACTCTCAAAATAGTGGTTAAACTAAGAGTATTAAAGCTTTTAGCTTAAATATTTATTTTTGAATAAGATAGGATGGGAAATAAAAAACGTTTAACAAGTATCATGCACTGAATGCTCTGCTTTGTGTGGAAGCATATTCTTCACTGTACTTTTGTGGTTTGGGGTTTTTCTTGTTTGTTTTTGCTTTTGTAACCTGATCTGTGAAATGGCAGTTGTAGGAAAAAAAAAGCCTTAGTGTTTTTCTATTTTAAATGAAAAAGTTGGAACATTCAGAACAGCTATAATTAATGTTCTGGTATTTTCTCAACTACTGTTGGTACGATGCTTCATTTGTAATTGTCCTATGGCCAGCTGTGGCACCTCTCCTGATGTTGCCCCTTCCTGCTTCCAGTACAGAGGTTTCTTCTTCTGAGAAAGCTGTGCTGCTCAGTCACGGCCTTTGAAGCTGGTGTGCTCTCCCTCTTGCTCCAGTGTGTCCTCCATGTGCTGGTCTAGTTCTGTGATGGTCCCTTCTAAAGCCTTCCCAGTTCACTGGTACTCGAATTTTGTAGAGCTTTCTCTGAACCACAAACATCAAACTCTGCTGACTTCTCCAAAACGAGTGTTGTTCTTGCCATACTGTTGTTGTGGAGTTGATGCCTTTTCCCAACACAGAAATGCCTCCTCTTTATAAATGCAGTTGTGCCCTGAGCCCAGTAAGTGTTCCATTCTGAGTTTCTGAGTTCATCATCTCCCTGGTGCATGTTCTCCTGTAACTATCAGTGATATTGGTAACTGCCTGCTGTTTATCTCTGTAATGTTAACTACAGCTGAAAAGCATATTCTTGGTATTAAAAGAGCTGAACCTTTTGAGAGATGAGAAATTTTTGTCCTTCACTGACTGATGGAAAAGATGATAAAGATTCAATAAGACACTGATACTAACAGGACTCGTAAGCTTTAAAATGCTTTGTGGAATGAGAATGCCAGAAGGGAGAGCTTTAAATTTACTGGTTTAACTCTGCAAAGTCCTCAGCTGGTCACTGCCCCTGCAGACCCTGATGTGAATCATTTTATCCATGTAAAAGCCTTTTCCCACAACAGTCCAGTGGGGTACATGGGTACTCACCATGCTTGACACAGCAGATCCTGGCAGGCTGGTTCCATGGTAATCAGATTTTCCCTGTGATGTTCCCTGTCTGAAGACATTCTATTCCATTACAAAGGACACTTTTACCATCAGTGGATGCTGCCACGGTGATAAGAGCATGGTCCTGATAGAGCTTAAGGTAGGGTGGCTGCTTACAGCTGGTGTCTTCTGCATGCAGGCAAGACTTACTGTAACCCTGCTTGAAATCTGACATTTGTCAGCAGAAGTTAATATATGTCTCTACTCGTCCTGACATCTGGGTCACAAACCTTTCAGTTAAATACCTTGCACCTGAAAACTGTGCATCAGGAAAAGTGCAGTAACAGTAACCTCCTGCCTGGTGTTTGTATACAGCTCAGTAAGAGTTCACCAGTACCTCAGTCTACCTCTTACCTGTTATCTGTGCTTATTAGGGACATTATTCATCTGTAGACTGTATCCCTTGTTTCTGCTTCTCCATTTCTTGTATTTTTTCTTTTCTTTTCTTCTTGTGTTTCCTTTCTTTCTCACTCTTATGCTTTTTGTCCTTTGCTTGTCTTTTATTTCACCCCTTTCCTCCTCTTCCGTTCCACTTCCAACTTCCTCTTCCTCTCCTGCCTCTTCCTCTTCCTCGTTTGGTCCTATTGAAGTTGAGCCCAATGCCGGGACACCACGTCGTAGACCTCTCTCCTTCTGCCCTTGCTGTGCCCATGAAGGTAACGTAACCTCACACTCCCCGTGTCCTCCCTGCCCACAGCTGGGTTGTCATAGCAGCACTAGTCAGCTAGTGGCCACAAGGCCCCCAGCCCTTTTCTTGCTGTGTCCCCACACCAACCTTGTCTGTAGCTACCTGGTAACCAGCTCCTCTGAGCCTGTGGCAAGCTGTTAAAGGTACAGTATCCCTTTTGCTAGTCCCAGCTGTGCAAGAGAAGGTGCAGTGACTGGGAGGGACAATGGGCAGCAGCTCTGGGAACAGAAGTGTCACACTCAAAAGTTTCTATTTTCATTTGGTGGCTTCAATTTCTCTATTCCTCCTGAAAGATGTTTGGAAAGTGGGGTAAGGGATGACAATCTGTTTCCTTAAATATGGCCTTTTAATTAGCATATAGGGATTAAAGGAATACTGTGTCTTTATAAGGACTGATTTGAAAAACATCCTTGAACTTTAAAAACCAACAGACCCTAAGTTAGACTAGTTTCCCTTCATCTGTCTTGCTGAGTGCATTCTTTAACTATCCCAAATGGAATTTGCTGTAGAGTTTCCATTGCCAAGGCATGGGGAAGGGGTTGTTTATGTGTGTTCATGGTGTAATTTTGCTAACCACTTATCTGCTTTCCATGGTCCTCCCTCACATCAGTTGTCAGTGCTCCCTTTCCAATCCTCCCATTATTCCTCTACTCATTGGCTGTTTAAAAATACTTACGTATTTCATAGGTCAGTGGCGTTGTGTTTTTGGCTTTTCCTTAGAGGCATTTGTTTTCTATACATCCTGGCATCGGAAAGGAAGGGGAGACTTCCCAGTGTTTCCATGGCGCCACAGCACTGGACATCTGCATGTACAGTCTCCCTCTCCTGTCGCCACGTGGGCATATTGTGCAGAGACGCTCAGAAAGGAATGCTTGGAACTGAGCAACACACTGGTATAAAGTCCAGGGAGCCGGGGGCTCTTAGGGTGCTACAACCGAGTCTGGAATTCCCTGAGGGGCTGGTATGCAGGTGAAAGGCAGCCCAAGCTGCAGCTTACTAGGAGTTGTAGGCTCTCCCTTGAGTAACTTCTCTGACATACTGAGGATGAGGCAGGGCACGGGTCTGAATTAAGTAGCCATTAATGTGGTATTTGTGGTGCGTCTGTGTCGTAGAGTTTGAGTAGTAAGCGTGCTGCTTGATTATTTTAGCATTAGCTGGACTGTTTGAGAGCTTTTGTTCTTGATGTACAGAGTATGCACCCATAATAACAAGCAGAGACAGGGATGGTAGTTGTCTTGGGGTGCTTAGGTAACGTGCAGTGCGAGCTGAGGGGATGCAGCAATCCAAAAGTGCTGTTGAGCTTGATTTGAGGCCTTGCTCCTGCTTCTACTTCCACATAGGCAGGAACCTTGCCACTGGCCTTGATGGGGTCTGGTGTACATCACAGCATTCAGATGCAGGTGGTTCAGTGTGGAATAAGTGGCCCAGACCAAGAGCTTGCCAGGAGGAGCCTCCTCAGTAAGTTCTTGTGTTTGCTAAATGTCAACAGAAGGCTTTGGGAACAGCATTCTGCATTTATTCCACATGACCCCTGCCAAACACAAGACTCATCAGTGGACTGTTGAATAAGTTTAGGAGCTCGTTCTAAAATAAGAGGACCAGCTAAGAATTCTGTACTAGGTGGTCAAGGCCCAAGGCTTCTTTACTCTTCTTTCATATTAGCAAATGTGTCTGGGGGTTCCTTTCCTTTCTAGCGCTGGCATGCAGTACAGTAGAATTAGTTTCTGTGTTCACTGTGCAGGGGGATCTTCAAGACTAATAGATATGTGTGGCTAGGAGGAGCAGTCAGAAAAGATTTACTTAATTGTTGAAAAAAGAAGAGACAAGATGTTACTTTTGGCTAGTAAAAGAAAAACATGAGGACATGCAATTGAAGAAAACAAAGGTAAAACACATGGAGTGGCAATTGAATCCTTTTCTGATGAGCATATGTTTAAGTAGCTGGCATGAGCATCTATAAAATTCTTCTAATGAAAGGAAAAGCTGAATACTCATAAAAATTGGGGCATTCTGCAGTAAGAGTGAGGAAGAAACAAGTAATCACAAGAATATCAGAAACAAACAAACAAAAAAAAAGCAAAAAAAAGGAGGCTCCAAAGAGAAGAGAATCCTTTTGGAGGTTGACTTCCACTCAACTGAGTGTTGTAGGCAAACTGAATGGACCCGGCTTGGGAGTGCTCTGGCAGCATCTTGCTCGGCTTTCTTTGCACATTTTGCCCCATTGTTGTATTTGCAGTTTGGGTTTGTAAGGATTGCAGGGCATTACCTGAAAATTTACCGGGTTTCTTTCTTGGCAGGCATGGGTAAGAAGGATGACCCCAAGCTGATGCAGGAGTGGTTCAAGCTGGTGCAGGAGAAGAATGCCTTGGTTCGCTACGAGTCTGAACTGATGATATTGTGAGTGAATGTGGAAAAAATGGGGATTTTGTCATAAATAGTAGTGGAAGATCTGTCAATATTGTCTTCCCTGTAAGGCCAGGAGGTCAGCAGCCTCTCTTTGGCTGAGACAGGAATCCAAGTCCTTTTTAGAGGAGTGGCTGGAAAAGGAATAGTAGTGGTAAGGGATGAAAGTTTCAATTATTTGTGCACATGCAGAAGTACAGGTATGTGAGCCCTTCTCATGCTGTTCTTGTATAAAACACATCCTGTTTATGCAAGTGTTTTTGAGCCTTGCAGAAATAACATGGGACGACTCCTAGTTTTGGTAAAGTTGTCTTCTAAGCATGGCCAAAAGCATTTAATTCAGTCACCTTTGCCATGTGGCCCTTTTCTGCCTGTAGTGGGACCCCAGTGTCTCTCATGTGGGCTCTGATAGTAAAGCTGTTTTCCTATTAATGAAATTGATTGTTTTTCCTTTTCCTGTTGTGCAACTTCACTGAAATTCATTTTGGAGTGTGTCAGCTCACCTCAACAATGTGGAAGCTGATGGCCTTAGTGGCAGTAAAGTCTCAGGGTGGTGTTTGCAATGGCCTGACATGACCTTAAGTAATAAATCATTTGTTAATAAATAACTTTTATTTTAGAGTAGGAAGTAGCAGGGGATGATATGTAGAGGCATTGCAGATCTATTTGCTCTTTGACTCTGCTCTGTATTTAGTTTGCTCTACTTTTGACATTGCACTTCCTAGCTGAAGGCAAAGAACTTGAAATGCTAAAAGCACAATTAAATCTTTCAAAAACAGTTAAGAGCTATTCCAAAGGAGATTGATAAAATGCGCAGCAGATATCTAGAGAGGGAGCAGAAACTGAGAATGAATATGAAGCGATGTATGCAGTATTTTAACACACCTGGAACTTGGATTCCTGCTCTTTTCCTTTCAGTGCTCGAGAGCTAGAACTGGAAGACAGGCAGAGTCGACTGCAGCAGGAACTCCGTGAGAGGATGGCAGTAGAAGGTGAGAGCAAAAGGGAATATTGCATGGATTGTATGTGTGTATTTCTAGCCTTGTGTATGCTGATAGTTTTCGATATCTCTGTAGATCACCTGAAGACAGATGAGGAGCTCTCGGAGGAGAAGAGGATCCTGAATGAAATGCTTGAAGTAGTGGAGCAGAGAGATTCCCTTGTGGCTCTCCTTGAGGAGCAGCGACTTCGAGAAAAAGAAGAAGACAAGGACCTGGAGGCAGTCATGCTTTCCAAAGGTTTCAGCTTGAACTGGTCCTGAGCTTAACACATTTACCTCTGCTGGTCTGTGTTGTCCAGTTGGCCTACCCTGAGTTTGCCAGAATTACATGGATAGGAAGATGTTGAAGGGGAAACCTCCAAAGGGTCCAACAGCATGCAGGGATTTGGTTTGAAGCACTCAGAAGCCTTTTGATAAGTGTGTTGGTTCCAGAAGCTTAAGTTTTACATGTCTGCAAGCCAAGCTGAAGAAATGAGTTGAGACTGTGGAGTCTCCTTGAGGTCCTGTACACATATTTTGTGTGTGTGGTAGGAGGGAGGGGGGAATAATCCATGTGTGGGGAAGGAGGTTAAGGGAAGAAGTACCCTTAACTACATTGGATTTAAGGCAGTCCATTCCTTCCCCGTTTTCACTACACCAATTCTAATAAAAGGGAGGGAAGCGGCAACCCTTCCTGAAAAACCACAGCAGCCTGTAGCAGTGGAGTCAGCTGTCCAAGAGAGCTCCAGAAGCCCAGGGCAACACCTTCTTTGCTTTAGTCTTCCTCCCCACCAAAGAAACCTGCAGTTGATCCTTATGCATGGGTATGAAGAAATAGAAGACAGAGAAGATACTGCTATGTGTGATGGAACTCTCTGCCTCTTGGTTTTTAGAGAGAAGTGGGCATCAGTGGAGTCTTTCCCTACCTTAGCCTCCTAAATCTTCTTGTGGGGAGCAAGAGGAGCAGAAGAGAAAGGGAAGATGCCCATCTGCTTTGCTACACACTGGAGAGACAGCTACTGTTGGCCTTAGTCTTCATGGCCACAGCTCAGAGGCTGGTGGGCTTCCTTGTTCTGTTTTTATTGTGACTGTTTTGACACTGGAAAATATTGCTGTGGGACAGTGGTAAGTGTGTGCTGGGGCAGGGATGTTCCCAGGCAGCATTCCCTGGTTATTAGGCCCCTAAAAGGGAGAAGCCCTTAAGTGACTGAACCACCATTAAGACTTTTCAGTGTTTTTATTTTATTTTTTTTTTCCTCTGTATTTTGTTTTTGCACATTGGAAACGAAGCTTAAGACCTGCCTGGGCCCTCAGTCACTTTGACCCTTTTATGTCAATTAACTTATTTTTTTAATACTTGAAAGAAGATTCATTTTTGTATCTTTTAGGAAAAAAAATGGACGAGTGATGGGTGTGTGTGCCTGCTGCATCCTACAACTTCCACTTCAAAATTACTGGACGTTGTTACCTGTGGCTATTTATTAGTGTTCTTATTAATAATTTGATTGTTACACATATTTGATTGTGGAGGGAGTGTTTTAACTCTGTTAGAGAAAGACACTACTGCGGATTGGTCCCTGCTTCACAGCAAGGGCAGCCTTTATGTACCCATGGATGCATCCTGCCCTAGGAGTTTTCCTCTATGAAAAAATCCTGTACACTCATGGAGTTCAAGAATCTATTTGTGTTCTCAGCATCCTTTTCTTCCACATCCCAGATTCTCTCTTTTGGATTAACAAACCTATATTTATTTAAATTTTACATTTTTATAACAAGAAAGCCAAAACTGTGAGGTGTAGAAATATCCCATATGTCTCTTTCTCACTGAAAGAGGGGATCCTCACAGTCCTGATACAGTTTGAGGGATTTCCATGAAAACAGAAATAGCACATTTCCTGCTGCATCTATTGGAAGAAGCTCCTTTTGGCCCAGTTAGCAAATCTGCTGCTTTTCAGCCAGGAGGGTTCTGACCGTAACCACAAGATAGCCGGTGAGCAGGATATGCACTGAGCAGCTCAGCACCATTCCCTGTGGGACAGAATCCCTGGGCAAACCGTGTCCTTAACCGACCCTGCAGAGCTGAAACAGCGCCGTGCACTGGGGATGCGTCCCATGCTTCACATCCTTCAAACCTTCCAAGGTTTCCCTCCTTGGGATGCTGCATTCTTGTCCTGTTAAAGAAGTAGCAAGGCTGCTTTCTGACGTCTTTGAGAGCGTGTCCCATGCCCAAGCACATTTGTACAGCGTGCTGACTCTTCCAGCTTGCATTGACACTGCCGGTGCGAGGCACCCCAGCAGGGCTGAACATCCTTCAGTCTTTTGCCCCAGCACAGAAGTTTGCATGGTTTCTTGCTGTTGGCTCTCTACCTCCTTCAGAGGGGTCTTTCCTGCAAGCCAAGGTCTATGATTTGAATCCACCTCTGGCTTGGGAGAATGCTCCAGGTGGAGGGAGAATGGGCAGGAGTGTCCATGGGGACTCTGAGCAGTGCTGGCTGCTAATTGTGGAAACACGTGTTTTCCACCCATAGTGTTCTCCCTTTATTCCACCTAGTGTTTTATGCTAAGGCATTACAAATTAAATCCAGACACTCATGAAACCAAGCAGACAGGCAGCTGCAGTGCTACTTGATAACTGTGTGTGTTTAGCAAGTGATACTTGCCATACCAGCATCCAGGAGTGTTGGCTTTACCAACAGGATGTCCAACAAACACAATTCCCTCCCGTTTGCTGGTGCAGGACCTGCTGCCTGACTCAAACTGGCAATGGTAGTTTACACAGTCTGCATTTGAGGGGCCACTGGAAGCTGGAGTGCAGGAAGAGGGAAGAAAGATAGAAAGTTTACTGTAAATTGTCTTGTGCAGAGAATTGACCTCAGTCCATTTTATAGTGCACTGGGTATATGGACCACATCTAACTTGTAACAAAAGGTCATTGAATGTGAGCTGTAGAACAGAAAAAAGTCCTGAAGAAGAAACACCAGATGGTTTCTTTTCCCTTTCATGCTAGGGGACATTGGCCAGATCTTTGCCATGCTGAAGAGTGAGATCACTTGAGGGTATAATACCTTATTGCACAGAAAACCCACACATTCTAACCCTAAACTCTTTGGGTTGTGCTGAAGGCTTCCAGCAGCGAGAATGAAGAGCTAACATCGCACACACAAATTGATTAAAAATACACAAAAGGGAATGTTAAAAGGCCTTTTTATATCAAAATGGTTGTAAAAGGCACAACTTGTTATTTGCTGTTCAGTTGCACTTTAAGAATATGACTTGCATATCAGATAGTGGGTTTTTTACTCTCTGAATATTTTTAATTCAAATTTTGTATTTTTAAAGCTGAAGAGGGCTCTTGTGAGCACAAGATTCCTTATTTGTATCCGAATCCGAGCAGGATGCTCTAGCTCTTTGCGCTGCCCGCAGCAGCAGTGCCTCTGCCACGCGCATTCAATGGCGTTGTGTCCATTTCACACGAGAGGAGAGCCAAGAGCCCCTCAGCTCCCGAGACCTGGGCACCCAAGGGTGGCTGTCCCCAGGTGACATGGTCCTGACCCGGGGCTGGAAGAGAGCCGAGCTTGGAACCTGAGCCGTGTTCGTTTTGAAATGGGCACACTGATGATGGGGCAAGCGCTTCAGCCCCCTACGGGGAAGGGAGGGGAACACCAACTCCTGGAAGGAAAGGCCCAGGAGGCAAATGGAGATGGGGGAGTGAGGACTGCCAGAACAACTAACCCGCTGTTTTCACAGTACCATTTCTTTTTTATTTTGTTTTTTAGCTGTTCTGTTCCTTTTAACTGTATTCTCATTAAAAGTCACAACTGGCTGTAAAATTCTGAGCTTCAGAGAACTAATGTGTGGGGAGGTGACAAGACATTTCAGCTCCAACTTTCAGACATGTTCCTTCTTTCAGTTAACCAATACCCCCTGGTCTCACTAGGGCATGTTATAAACTGCATTGCTGAACATATTTTAGAGCAAACCGCGAGTTTTAAAAGTCTGTCCTTCTCTCTCCGTCTCTGCATTTTCTGTAAATATTTGTTTGTATGTAAAGGCACCAGTGGATCCTTGGGCTACCCCCACGGTCAAGAATCTGAGTTTTGTGCAATGCCTAGGCCTCTGTTAGAACACGGTGCTTGCGTAGAGCTAGTCACCACATTTGTGTGCACTCTGGTGGGTTTTAATATTTTTTATACATCCTAATCCTGAACGTTATGAAGTATTCTAAGTGGTCTAGACAGCATGATCTAGAGCAGCCGGCAGTTCCCTTTTGTGAGCAGCTACACCTTGTTTGGTTAACATTCTTCTAAAATGAGTTTTCCATTAAGTGTTTACACCACACACCAGTGGATTGAGAGAGGTGTTGCACTGTAAAATCTCCTGTATACAAACTGAAAAGCTGCGATGGGAATTTCAGTTGTCACTGTCTGCGAGGGAGAGAGCTCTAAAGCATACTAAAAACCAGCCTGTATATAGTTCACAGAGAAAGAGATTGCTGGCTGTTGACCTTTGCAAAGTAACAGAGATGAGAAGCTTTCCAGAAGTTCCTGCTTTTGGATTGTTCAAGGACTGCTTGGCAGGTACTGGGCAGGGTAGCAGGCAGATGAGGATGTCACTGAAAGCAGGTGAGAAGGGGAGGATGCCATGTTCTGATGGCATTGCAGTAATTTAAATACTCTGTGGGTGCATGCGTGTGTGTGTGAAGTCTAATCCAGGCAAAGGGAGTTGCTTTGGCATCTGCCCTTTAGTATGAACGTGAACTCTGATATTCAGATTGTTCAAGGCTTTTACGGTTGGCATGTGTGGAGCGTTAACAGAAAGGCGAATACCCTACCTGTACAAAACCAACTCTGTTCCAGCCTGTTTTCTTCTGTTTGGTTGTGTTTTACCGTTTGTTTTTATGCACACTTGCTTCATTGGTGTTGAAATTTTAGCACCTCAGATGGCCAACTGAACTAAAAAAAAAAGAAAAAAATAAAGTCATTAATTATTTTTTCTTTTTTGTTGGTGGCGCTATTGTTTCTTTCCTCTGTTGTCACTTCTCTGGTTGATGATTGACAAGGACCTGAGGGGAGGTAATCTAGAGATAACTCTGGCTGTTAAAGGGCCTGGCTTCAATTTTTCTTTTGCTGGCTCACTCTCAGCCACTCTGAATCATCTGATGCAAAGAAATCAATGATACACCCCCAGTACATGTACATATTCTACATTGTTTCTTCAGAATCTCTGAGAGAAGTTACAGTAAATAGCTAAAAAGGGATGAAGATCCTATAAATTGGGTTGTAGAAACTAGGATTTAATTTTTGTAGCTGAAGCTCACTTCCTCAGCCTGCAGTACCAGCCTGAACATCTGAAGCTGGTGTAGCAGCATCCAGTAAAATAATGGGAGAATTACATTAATACCTGTGTCTTTTTAACATTTTTTTTCTTAAGAAGCAGAAGTTTCACACAGGATGGTGGGGGAAATCCCAGCCGGGGAAATCCCAAATAATATGTTTTATTTTCTTGCCTACTGAACCATTTTCAAAAACAAAGGATTAACCCTGGTGTTCCTATGGTGGTGTGATGAAAGGAAACCTATTAGTGCAGCAGGAGGGATGACAGGCCTCGGACTTCCCCTTGCCTGGAGGCTGGGCCAGCAGGCTGTGCTGCAGGTGGCATGCTCACTGCCTCATTTGTGCAGCTCAGTAGGGCAGCAGCTCTTGAAGTACATTTCAGACCTTACAATTCTTCCTGTTCTTTTGGTCTCTCGCTCCCAAATAGTAGTGGGGACAAAAAAATAGTAGTGGGAATAAAAACAGTAATGGAAATAAAAATAGTAGTGGGAGAAAGCTGTGGTTACCCAGGGATGTGGGATTTTTCTGCTGTGAAAAGACCAGTCCCTGAGGATTTCTCACCTGATGCCAGAAGAAATGTCTGGAAAGTGACTGCTGGACTCTGGGACACAGGAGGCTGGCTTGCATCCACAGCTTAGGAATGTCTTGTAACACTTCATCATGGCTTTTTAAGTTACACTGCAAATTTGTTAGTCCTCAATCCTAAATAGGAACAAAGACATTCTGCTGGTTTATAAACTGTGGATGGAACAACGGGTCTAGGAAGAACTTTTTCTGTTGCTAGCTTGGGAAAAACCTACGCTGGCCATCCAAGTGCTCCTGCACAGATTAGCTATGTGTGTCTAAGAAATTGCACCAGAAAAAGACCCTCTAACAAGTGAAGCCCTCCCCAGGAGCCCAGCCTGGTGGCAGCTGCTGCTTTCCTTTTCCCTTGATAATGAAAGTAGCCTTCAGGAGCCTCTGACCCTTCCCACAGGTGGCATTGCCCTTGGCACAGAACCACAACCCTTCCCAGCTCTTTGCCTTCCGTGCGGAGGTGAGGAAGAGCGCGGAAGTTACCGAGGTGGGAAGGGTGAATGTTCCCTCGGCTCTGGGGAGCACAGGAGGAAGGTTGGCAGTGGGCTCATTAAGAAGCGTGCAGAGCCTCTTTCTGGCAGCAGCAGATATATTTTATCTCATACAGCCCTCCTGGCTGTACTCAGCCTGGCTAAAGACAATGAATGTAACTTGTCAGGAAAAAATAACCAAGGGAAAGTTACCCCTACAATCCCCGACCCTTCTGGCTTCCCCTCATGTTTTACAGGGTTTCTTGAAAAGTCCTCAGTATCAGTGCTGTGGCAGTAATTAGCAATTGCTGTTTACATTATTAATTGCAAAGTTCCACATATTGGAGAATGCAAACCTAATCCAGTAAGGATTCTACCTGGCTACACATCTCTTAATCCTAAACATCAGCAGCAATGGTTGCCACAAAACCAGTTACCATAAATATTATCCTGTAGGTGGCAACGGGTGAAAGCAACAGTGCTGGCACGTGTCCGCATCTCCTCCTGGAGCCACAGGGAAGAAGAGGCCTCATGCTTCATTTTATAGATATTACTTGAGGGATATGATGAGTTGCCTCCTTCTTTAGCCTGCACCTTTTTACACAGGACTCAAAATAAGGAACAAAAAAACCCAAAGCCCTCTGCTTCACAAACCAGCTCTGGAAAAAGCTTTATTTTGCCTTGGCACCTTGGGAACAGTGTGAATGCCTGTGGATATCAGGAAAGTAGATAAACTAGTATTTCCTAACCTGATGCGTGTATGGTGCTTTTCTGCATGTCTTAGGTACAGAAATCACGTGGCTTTCTGTAAGCAAAAGATAACATCTCTTTACTATTCACATGTTCTATACAAAGATATAATTCATATTACTCAGATACTGGGAACAAAAAGATAAACAACCAAATAGCAATTTCTCAAAAAAAAAAAAAAAGAAATACACTCTGGGCAGAAGGGAGGGAGGGAGGGAGGGAGGAAGACAGTGCTGCTTGGGGCAGTGCTGACTTTGAAGGACAAAGCTAAGGAAACAGAAACTTCAGTTCCTTGAAATTTACGTATTTGCATATCATTTTCCACCCCCCCAACACCATTCCCAGTGGGAAGCCACAGGGTAGGTTGACCAACGACTCAGAGCTGAATCAGAACCGGTTCAGTCTGTTTTGGAGAATCCCAAGAGCTTTAAACAGCCCTCTAAGTTCACACTCTGTGGGTGAAAAAGCCTGAGCCTGGCACTGGCACTATGGTAATGCATACAGTGGAAGGAAAGTGTGACAGGAAGAGCACCTGAATACCAGCTAAACATGGCTCTAAACAGAGCTATGTTGAAGTGTATTAAATAAGAATTAGTTGAAGTAGGACTGTATTACTAGACTTGAAAGGAGGTTGTTTGACCAGCAAGGTGGGGGCTGGCCTTTCTCCCAGGAAACAAGTGACAGAATGAGAGCACAAAGTCTTAAACTGCACCAGGGGAGGTTCGACTTGGGAGTAATTTCTTCACAGAAAGGTGATTGGAGAGTAACTGGAGTGATTTAAAAAAAAAAAAAAAAAAATGGGGGGGGGGGGGGGAAGAAATTGGAGTAATTTCTTCACAGAAAGGTGATTAAACTTTGGAATGGGCTGCTCAGGGAAGCGGTGCAGTCACCGTCCCTGGAGGTGTTTAAGGAAAGACTGGATGTGGCACTGAGGGCCGTGGTCTGGGTGCCAGGGTGGTGTTTGGGCACGGGTTGGAACCGATGGTCCCAGAGGTCTTTTCCAACCTAATTGGTTCTGGCATTCTGTGATTTGAAGCCCATAAAACGATCTTAAACGAAAACCTGCATTTATTGGGCAGGGAAAGAAGTGGCTGTAGATGGGGTATGAGGAGCCTTTGGCCAAACGGCACCAGGTCGGGGATACCCATCAGAATTGCCGAACGAGGATGGCTGGCGGGAGGTCTGTGAGGGATCCCGAGGCCCGGGCGGATCCCGAGGCCCGGGCGGATCCCGGGGCAGTTCCCGCTCCCTCACGCCCTCAGCCCGTGCGGCCTCACCAGGTCGGGAGTACCCATCAGAACTGCAGAACAAGGGTGGCTGTCAGGAGGGCTGTGGCTGGGCCCCGATCGGGCGGGTCCCGAGGCCCGGGCGGATCCCGGTGCAATTCCCGCTCCCTCACGGCCCCAGCCCGCGCGGCCATTGGGCCGGGCCCGCAGCGGGCGCGTGCCGCGCGTTCCCGCCCGCCCCGGGGCGGGGCCGGCTCCCCGCTCGAATACCGGGGTAAGCGCGGTTGGAGCGCCGAGCGCTGCAGCCCCGGTCCCGGTGAGTGTCGCCTGTGGTTCCGCGGCTCGGCGGGCACGCCGCGGTGGGCGGGAAGCTCGCGGGGTGTTCACGGGTGAGACTCGGTGCTGCGCGGGGCGCCCGGGAAGCGCCGGTGGCGGTGGCGGTGTCGGGCCCGCTGGCTCCTGGGCCGCAGGTGCCGGCTGCAGCTCGCAGCCCCCCGGGTCTGCGGGGTGAAGTGACCCCGCGGGGGCCCCTGTGCGCCTTCTGCTTTCTTTTCTGGGTGCTGGAAACTCCTCTGCCTCCGAGCCGATCTCCCTGTTGCTTTCAGCCCGGCCTTGCGTTTCAGCGGTGCTCTTGTTTCTTCCTTTGCTCCGTTTCCTGCTCGGTCGCTGCCGCTGTCCCTCCGTGCCCGTGCTGGGGGTCGCTCCCTCGCTGTGCCATCGGCTCGGGCCCCTCAGCTGCTCCCCCTCCTCCCGGCCTCCCTCCCGCTCAGGTGGTATTTTATTAAACCGCAGAAAGTTCTCTCTGCCTTTTTACACTGCTCAAGTGCAGCATCTCGCCCTGAGTTTCTGGTGGGAGTTGTCAGACGAGAGCGGTATTGGCAGGGGAGGGGGAGAGAAGGAGTTAATCCTGCATTGGTGACTCCGGAGGGACGCGCTCTTCTCTCCGGCTGAAGGATGTGGCGGAGCGAGGCAAGGAGCTTTCTAAAAATAGCTCTACCATTTTTTAGGAAGAGGAGGTGATTAATAAAGATGAGTCAATTCAGGGTGAGCTTTTCTCCCCTTCCCCAAAGCTATAGGTGTGTGTGTGTGTGCTGTTTGAGGGGGTGTACGCCTTTGGTTCTCCCTTTGTTTCCGGGGAGAAGCGCTCACATTCCCCACGGCACACGGGAATTCAGGGTGGGTGAAGGCTGGAGCAGGAGAAGAAGGGCGTTTTTATAAATTACATAGTCTGATGTATGGTTATGGAGTTCCTTGCAGTGACAGTGGCCCTGAAACTGCTGGGTTTGGCGCGGGGTGGGGATGTTCTTCTTTTAAACGATAATATTTTGTAGCTTTAATTTATTTTTTTTTTAAAAAAGGTATCGTGCTTCCGAGATGTTCTTCTTTTAAATGTTACTATTTTGTAGCTTTAATTTTTTTTTAAAAAAAGTTACATCGCTAAAGTTTTCATTCAGAAATTCAGCGCTTATTTCAGAAATGGTGAACTTTTCTCTATGTCTCTTGGGAGTATCTGGGCCATAATCTTGTCGTGGGATACTTGTTATCTGTTCAAAACTGTTAAAGTGTTTGGTGGAAGAAGGAGCAAAGTGGATCCCCGACAGGAAAATATTTTTGAAGTTTTTGTTTTGGTTTGTTGTTTTTTTTTGGTAAAGGACTTTTTGCAAAAGTCCACCTGGGGGGAACAGTGGTTTTTGTTCTGTTATAACTTTCTGTCACTAATCAGACTGAAACTGTTTTCACCTGCCTGTGGAAGCATAACATCTTAAAAGGTGTTATTTAAAAAGAAGGGGTTTTCTGTGGGGGTTTGTTTTTTTTTCCCCCCCTCCTTTGCAACCTCTTTATATGAGTTTAGTGCTGTTCAGTGTCTTATTTAGTATAACTTTGCAGCAGGTGTTCCTGGAGATCTCTTCTGTGCCACTGGTGCTGCACAACAGCACTGGGGGAATTCATTGTATAAAAAGTAGCATTCTAGCACCCTGTTATTTTGCTTGGATTTCTGCAATCTGTCTCTTCCTTTCTAAGTCTCTTGTCTTTCTTTAGAGGTAACTGGCAGGGCTTAGGGACCTGCTGAGGCAAAACACTTCCATTGTACATGATCAGTGTAACAGGCTGTGGTAAACCTTGTGTCAAGGAAGGCTGATGTGAAAAACCTCCCCTTCTGATTTGTCCGTGCCTTCCTGTTTGCATCTGGTGACATTTGCTGCATTTAGGAAGAAAAAATGTTGACTGAGTTTTGGTTAGGTGGTTTTGTTGGGTTCCTACCCTCCCAATTTGTTAAAACCAGATTAGGCCGGCTGAGATGGTGAGTTCAGCTGAGTTTGTCACTGTGCACAGGCAGCAGAACAGTGTGCAACACTCCACCAGGGCTGCCTGTGCAGGAGTCTGTGCTCCTGGGATTTGGGCATGCCTGAACCCAGAACCAGGACACTACACCTCTGGATAATGTGAGGGCCTTGTAAAGGTGCTCAGTGTGGCTTTTTATTTCTGCT
The DNA here is from genome assembly GCF_971803275.1 of Cyanistes caeruleus. Taxonomy (NCBI): domain Eukaryota; kingdom Metazoa; phylum Chordata; class Aves; order Passeriformes; family Paridae; genus Cyanistes; species Cyanistes caeruleus. Next base: position 81,872,671 of record NC_141704.1, read on the forward strand.
TAATCCTAAACCAGTAAGAACTGTGATGTATAACTAGGGAGTTATCTTGGGTGGGGAGTGTATTCACTGAACAAACTCTCGTTTGAGGTCATTAATGCCATGTTTCCCTACATTGTGTTTTTCCTGTGTAACAGGATGACTGGAGTCATCCACACTCTGCAGGAGTCTGAGGAGCTGTCAGATCAAACAGGGTTTGTTTTTTTTCTCCAACAGAATGAAAGTGTTTAGAGTAGAAGCAGGCAGACACATAAATGTAGTGACTCTCACCTTTGGAGACCTTCCTGGAGCAGCCTGGTGCTCGGAAGTCATCGGATGGGAGAGAAGGAACTATCTTTAATAGCTGAACAGGTTTCTGTGCCTGGTGCAAGGACTGCTGGTGTGACTGTGGAGGAGCAGCCTCGAGGTGTTGGTTCCTTGATAACAGCTTAAAGCAGCTCCTTTGGCCTCTGGGTATGAACTCCCCAGCAGGAAAGAACCAGCCTGGTCTGTGGTTTCTCTGCTGAGGGGAATTGTGTGCAGATGGGCAGGTTTCATTTTCACTGCTCAACAGCTCCTAGATGAGAGAAAGAGAAGAATTTACTATCAATTTTGGGTTGTTTTTTCTGGTTTTTTTTGGTTTTGTTTTCCCTCAAGGAGCTGCCTTCTTTTTTTTCTTGGCATACTCAGTGTCAGATTACAGAGTTTTGGGAGCTGGAGTTACCTATGTATCTCTGTGCTGTGTAAAGCCAAGTATGTGAAAGAATTTCTAATTAGTGAGTAGAGCTCATGATTTAGCCAAAGGTGCAAAACTTGGAAGTCTGAGCCCCTTTTAGTTTTGGATGGCTTTGGTTGGGGTTGGAGGAGGTTACAGGGGGCTGAATTTAGCTTTAATTAAAGCTTATCAATTATAATTATGCTATATGCCTAGGTGTTCCCTTCCTCAGAGATTTTACAAGTCTGATGTTTTTAACCCAGACAATAGGAGGGATATAGGGAAATGGGGGGTAAAATGTAGAAAGAAATGTTAAGTCACACAGCTCCCAGCATCATTCTTTAGGTTTGGTAGCAATCTGTTAAGCTTCTGTGATTGCCTTGGTTTGTACCAGATGTCTGTAGTGAACCATGTCTTGACATCCTGCTGTTACCACATCACTACTGGGAGGAGAACAGGACACCCTGGAGCTGCCAGTGGTGTGCATTAGGCACCTGAGATGGCAGGGATTGCCTCCTGGCTGTTTTCTGAAGCAGTTGCTCAGTGTAGAGCATAGGGCTGTGTTGATGCATCTTTCACACCCTTGGCAACAGCTGCTCCAAGAATCCTTCACCCGCTCCTTGCGGAGCCCCGTGGCTGGGAGCGTTGTTAGCACTGCCTTGGGCATTTGGTGCTCTTGATCCAGCCTGCTGCTTTCCCTGTGTTTTTGCACCACCATGGCACTGCTTGGGGATGCTGCTTGGCCCTGGTGGGCTTTGGGTGGACTGGCCTGGCTGGCAGACACGAGGAAAGAGCTGTACTCCTTCATGCGTTTTGGGAATTTGGCTCTTTCTCCCAGGAGAGGACAGTGTCATTTGGCTTTAAACTCCTCCTACCTCAGTAGCTTGCTCCTCACTTTCCTTTAAACTCTCAGAGCTTTTATTCAGCTTCAGGGGAAGCTTTTATTCAGGGGAATTGGACTGTGTGTGCAATTATAGCATGGTTGGATTTTTGTTTAAATGTCAGCAAACCTGCTCTATTTCCTGGTAAAATGCTGTGACTGTGACCTTTGGCCAGTTTGTAATGCTATTTATAGAACAGGCAATACCCAGGTGTCTCAGATATAATACCTTAAATATTTTGGGCTATTTTCTTCATCTTTAAAGGACACATACATTCTTCAGTTCCTTGGTATGTGTAGCTCCTGATTGTTCAATGTAATTGCTGTAATACCTTTAGTTGGCAGTCACATGAAACAAATTCACTTAAATCAGCAGTTGCTGTATTTTGGGTTTGTTAGCTCTTCCTGTGTTTCAACATCAACCTGTTCCTCCTAAGGTAGAACTGAAAGTGAAATGGTTTTGCTTTGTTTCATGCACAGTCAAGTGTTTTCTCCTAGAAAAACACATTTTTTCACTGTGCTTGTAGACCTACAGCTAAGAGTAGGAGTTGAGTGGAAGAAGCAGCGTGCTCTGAGGCATCTCCTGTTTGCCTGGCACTAGGAAATGTGTACTCCTGCAGGCACCTATTTACCATTTTCCTGTCACAGTTCCCAAATGGCTCCTGCAGCATTTCTTTGAGGGGGAGTATTTTCTTAGCTGTGTATCATTGTGAAAGGTGTTTAAAAGAGATGATGCTTTATTTTTTATGCTCACAGTGCACGGCTTTGATCAGGGTGATGAATGCTGCTTTGAGTTACTATCATTTTTGGCTGCCTGGTTTGATGTACAACTTTCTTTTTAAGGTTCTTGAAGATTTCTGGGCTTCTGTCATAAGAGATTCCTTCAAGATTATCTTGATTTTTTTATATATATATATATATATATTTTTGTACTGGCTCCATCAGTTTACCGTCATGGTGGGAATGGAGGTTGCAGTGGGAGAAGGGAATCAAAACATCTGTGTCAGACTTTCCTTCTGGGGATCATCTCCAGCTGTCTGTGCTGGTGTTTCATAAAACTGAGGAGCCTAAGAGTTGTTTACATCTCTGATACACTTGATGTTTAGGAGGAGGGAAAATTCACTTTCATCTTCCAGAAAAGTTGTCAAATATTGACACAGGGTTGTGGATGCTCTCAGAGCACATGAGCATGCAGCTGTGAAGATTTGTCTTTGTACCCCTTCCTCTAGAAATGCTTTGGGTCTTTTTATGATCAGTGTTCAGAGTCTGAGAGGGTGAGCAGGCTCCACTGAAGTCATTCTGGGGAATACCAGCTGTGACAATTCCCTTGACAGTAAATTGTCCAGTGCACTGAATTGTTGCTTAGCAGCTCCTTGAGTGCCATCCTGGCTGTTGCATCAGCAACCCTTGTTCTACCCAAGCAGGGAGTTCCCAAAGTGCTGAAATGCTGTTCTTTGGACGTGTAATTTCTGATGGGCCACTCTGATCCAGTATTTAAACTTCACACTGAAGCATCTCTACAGTTTCTGTTTATTCCAGGAAGCAGTGCAGGTGTTCCTGGTGCTTACCAGTCTAGAAAGGGAGTTCTTGCCTGCTCACGTGGCCTGAAAGGCAGAGGGAATGCTGCTGTTAGGGGCCACCTGTGTCTATAAAGCTGTCTTTTTGAATTATTTTTTTAATTAATTCTGACCAGTTTCTTGCTTTGCCTATCTCAATTGCCAGTCAGGCAAAGGAAAGACATATTTACATTCCTCTTTACTGTTGGTATCAGCTGTGAAATGCATCCAAGTTGCAACTTCTGACTGATGGCTGGTCCATGCTCATGCTGGCACACAACAGTGTGCATTAAAACTGAAATCAGGATTCTCTTGTCCTGTAGGTGGCATGGCAGTTCTTGTATCCAGTCCCACTTTCTGAGGTCTTGTGGCTGGCAGAGCCTGTCCAAGTGGCACCTGCAGCTCTCAGAGCACGGCTGCCAAGTGCTGGGACTGTGTCTGCTGTGGGAACTGAGCACTTTGTCTCTGCTCCAGTGTAAAAAGTGTAAAAGCAGCTTTTCCAGAGTGCCAGGGGCTCTGAATCCAGAAGCAAGTCTTGCATTTCTCTGGCTGGACACTGTCACTTGTCACATCACCAGCGATGTTTGTCCCAGTGCTGCCTGCTCTTGGTCTGCTTGGTCTTCCTTGATAATGTCAAAACATTGGAACTGTGATTCCTCAATGCTTCCTGCTTTTGTATCATTTCTAAGAGGCAAACATAACTGCTTACACGTGCACTGTGCCATTATAGCAGGGGCTTGTGGCAGCTGAAATAGTTAGAGAGACAGATTAGTTAGATTTTGAACAGAAAGCTAGCCCTGTGAAAAAGACCAGCAGTCTTGTATGATAGTGGTGATGGTGCTTTTTCATCAGGGTTTGCTCTGCTCTCTCCAACCAGGTCCTGAGGAAATATAGAAGTATTTTCCTAACCTTAGTGAGGAGGTGAAGTGCAGGATGAGCTTACCTGGCTGGAGTTCCTTTGCTCAACACTGGAGGGGGAAAACTGGCCCAGTGTCAGATCCAAGAAACTGCCTGTGCTCTGATAGCCAAGATCCAAGTCCTGCCCTTGCCCCTTGGGTGTGGCTATGCCCAAAGCATGGAGATGTGGAAATTCTCTTTGGGACCAGCAGTAGTTAGCTGAATTCAAATTCCAGCTGCAGGCTTCCTGCTGACTCAGCTTAAGCTCAGCTGTGTCTGCAGGCTGGCTGCTGAAGAATAAAGTGTTGTTGTGCTGCCTCTGTCAGTGATCCAATACAGAAACAACACTGATAAAAAGTTCCTGCCTGCCTGTTTTTTAAGAGCATTAATAATATGGCAGTGCTCCTTCTTATTCATGTGCTGCATGGGGGATGGACACCAGAGCTTTTTGAGCCAAATGAGAAGGGTGGTTGATGAGGGATTTGGATGGTTTTTTTCCTTAGAAGTCAAAGTACTGCCCTGATAACCAGAAGATTGCTGCAATTTGTGTCATCATGAAAAGGCAAAAGACCTTCAGGGACTTAAATAAATTTATATCAGAAAGGCCTGCTGACAGCTTCTTTGTAGAATTGTCTCTAACAAAAAAAGTTTTTCTTCCAAAGAGGAAGATAAACCCCCTTTAAACAAAGAGTGCAATGTGTTTCTAAGCCAAAGTACACAGCTGAGAGTGCTTGGTGTCTGGACTGAGATGATAATTCTAAATACTAAAATACTAAAGAAGCAAATGTAAAAATGCCCCAGCTAAGGGAGTAGTAAGTATTTAGCATGTTTTGCATCAAAGGTATGAGAAATAAATGGCTTTATGTTGGGTTTTGTTTTCCCTTGCTGGAGAGATCGGTAGCGGCATTATTTGCATCCTAAAGAAGGGAAGCAATTTGAAGCTGAAAGGAAGAGAAACAAAAGCTGAGAACCTCAAGCAGTCGGCTGTCCTGCCTAGGAGTATCAGGGAGAGGTTTTCCTGGTTGTATTTTAAGTAGTCTCGTGATTCCTGACTAACAGGGCATTTCTCCCGAGTGAGTGGTGGAGGAGGTGTGTCCTGCTCTGGGCCAGTGAGCTGCTGCTATCTCCAAGTGTGCTCCTCATGCTTTGTCAGTTTTGCCACTTCCAAAATGAGCTCTGGGTAGAAAATACCCTTAGTTTGGAAGGAGTGTTCCCTGTGGGAGGAGGGAAGAACCTGACACCCTCCAAGGCAATAGTTTTGGTGTTAAGCAGATGTACCAAACCGTCCTTGAGCTTCACAGCTCTGTGTGTGTGCATCCAGAGGGTCTTGGTGAGCCCATCCTTCACCCTGCTTCTACACTGCAGTGTCTGTTCTCCCACCACACTGCTTCTCTATCCAAAGCCTAGAAGCAAATTCTACTTTAGGAGTGAGTCTCAAATGAGGCAAAATCCTGGGGCGTTCTAAACGCTGTTACAGGCTGGCAAATCCTTTGAGGAGTGATGGGGAGAGGTTTCCTGTGGTAATAACATCCTATTAAATCATCTCAGCACTGCTGGTTTTGCACACCAAGACACCTTTCCTGGGCTGTTTGGTTCCTGATGGGTTTTATGGGCTAGAAGTGGAGCATTGCAGAGTGCTGTGGCTTTTGGTGGTTTTGGGCTGTGACGTGGTATTTCCTTACACTCTCGTGACCTGAAGTGCTGCAGACAACAGCAGCACAGCTCAGAATATCCTCAAGTAAGGAACTTCCCAAGGCTGTGTTGCTGTTTCTCTTCCTTTGTTTTCCAGTAGTGACTGGATATGTAAAGTAGCTGTGCCTGTGGCAAGTTCTCATGAAGACAGTAAAATTGAGTGGTTATGGTTAGATGTATGGGTTTAGAATGTTAGGACATATCAAATACTTGGTTTCCCTGCCTATAAAATGATGCCCTTGCTGTGTAAAAAGCTCTGTAGCTCAGCAATGAAACATCTGCCTACAGGACAAGTAAGTGCCACCAGGTCCAGGAAGGGACAAATAAAACATTGTTTTATTTCTTCAGTCATCCTGACTGCCACACCCAAAGTTCTTATCTTTCAGCTGCCACACAGGAAAAACAATGCCCAGGTTGGAATTTTTTGACTTTGCAGTGACTGATGCTTTATTGTGCTTTCTGCTTTGGAGATTTTAATTTCTGCTAACTCAAACATGAGACATAAACATCTTGAGAGCTCACACAATAGGTCCATTGACTGATAGCATCGCTGTCTGGCGTTTATATGGAAGGTGTCTCAGAATCCAGACGTGATATTAAAGGAATCAGCCCTACAGGCTGTGACTTCCCTGCTGAACAGAGTGTGTGTTTTCCTGACCAGACAGTGTCGCTGGAGCTGGGAATAGTAACTCCCAGGCTGAGCTGTGAGGTGAAGAGTCTGAGGGGAAGTGATGGTAAGCAGAGACACTGTTTGTGGGGTGGCTTCTTTTCTGAGCCGTCTTGAGCACGTAGCACAAGTGTGGAGACGAAAACTGATTTGTAGGGTGGCTTAGCACTGCTGCAGGGATTCTGAGACGTGCTGCTAAGGCAACCCTGAGAGCTGTGGGGAGTTCCCCCCAGCAGGTAACCACAGCATAATACAGTGTGTGAGGCTTTTCCTTGGGATTACCCCTCACATCCTGATGTGGGAGGAACTGAGGTGTGGCAGAGAGGCCAAAAATAGTGCCAGTTGTCTTGCAGTCCTGCTTCTCCCTCTTTTCCAGCCTGCAAACCTGCAGTGCCATCCCTCCTTCAGGCCTGGGGTCAGGGGGTCCTGGCCCCTAGTGGTGCCAGCCCTCCCTGGTGGACTGCAGGTGGGAAAAGCTCCTCTGGTGAGTTCCTTGAGAGATTTAAAGGATAATGCAACTTGGGGATCAGAGGGAGAAACAGAAGAGGGGACACCAGACCTGAAGGAGCTGTGTTGTTGGAGAGCAGTAAAGCCAATACTATAGGGTAATTTTTAACAGTACCATCCCTCAGGGTGTACTCAGCCCCATCTAAAGAGCTGTGATTGCCTTGGAGGAAGCATCCACAGAGTTCACTTGTGAAAAATCACAGAATTCACTTGTGGAAACTGCTGTGTGTGGGTGGAATGAGGTCTTTCCTACACCACTGACAGGCTGCTGGTGGATGTGCTTCTCTAACTCTTAATTATGTTTTCTTGCCATATGCCCCTCCTGCCCCACATACAATGTTGAGGTGGAATGAATGTGTCCTACACTGATTCTGTAGAACTGATTTAAGGGTCTTACACTTGTGCTTAAATTCCCCCCTTCATTTTTTTGGTAAGAAACAGAGCAAGAACAGGTCTAAAAAACTGTTTGTAGTCTTTGTAACTAAAATAAGTTATGTGTTGAATACTTCAAGGCATTTAGTAATTTCTGAGAAGCAGCTCATTTCTCACAAAGAAATGTGAACTTCTCACAAAGCTCATTTGTCTAATGAGTGAATTGAAGTAAAAAATGAATAATGTATTAAAATTAGTTGGTGTTTCAATTAAAATATCATATTCTATAAAAATTTGTTCCGAGATTTCAACAGCCCTAAAGCAGCCTTAGCAAATTATCTAGTTTGACTCTGAATCTGAGTGCAGGTGGTGTTTCTGCCCTTTATCCATCTTTTCTCCTTCTCCAACTAAAGATTCTTTGTACCCAATATAAGGTAACTTTTTTCCCTTCACTAGAAACAGTTTTAATCTGAATCTAAAACTACCAGGATTTCAAAGTCTTAATGATTAAAAAAATTTGGGTGGTATATCAGCATGATTGCATTTGACTGTTTGGGGCTTGTTCTTTAGGGGACTTTTTGGGGTTTTTTTGAGGTTCCATTAAGAAATTTGATTTCTCAGGAGGAACTTTGTAACAGTCTAAGCCCTTTGCATTGATTCAAAGTAGTTATGTAAAACTTGAGGTTCCTGTAATTACTAGTTAACTAAAATAAAAAAATAATTTGCCCTGTATTGCAGGAGTAGGAAACTGTTTTGAGGTGTGAGATAAATCCTTTTTCCTCTTCTCTGGCCTGTTTTTGACCACCCAAGCAGAACTTTCTTAGCTGAGGGCAGGTATTGCCTTCAGGGGCATTCACTGCCTGGGTGGTCAATCTGGTTTAGGAAATTCAGTTTGTGATGTTATCGTGTTCAGGCTCCCTTGTCTGCATTTTTTGCCACATTAGTACTTTGGAGTATGGTGGAACTTTTCATTGTTGTTTGTTTTATCTCTGCTCATATGCAGAAGTAGATAAAATTGCTATTTTCAGCTATGGTGAGTGACTTTTAAAAATGTCTCTATTTCTGTGGACTTGGCCTGAGGTGTGTCTGTATCTACACATCCCTGAGGGAAGGGAAGAACCCACGTGTGTTGTAGGTCTCTTCTCCCTGCACAGCCACTGACATCTGCAGGTGCAGCAGGCACCTGGCTGGGCTGGAGCAGTCTGTGCCACTTCATTTAAAGCAGAGAGTGGGAAAACTGCATTGAAAAGAAATGTTATCTCTAAAAGCAGAGTATGTGCAAACTGAGGCTTTACCTAACCTACAGAAATGTTGCTTGTGTGGACAACTCCTGAGGAGTTTGCACAAAGCCAAAGTCCTGCCACAGACTTAATTCTAAATCCCCACTTTTCTCTTAGTCTCAGTGTTCTGAGTTCTCAAACCTGAATTAACATCTGTGTCTCTTCCAGCAAAGCCAAGCCCAGAAGAAAGATCACCCTGACCTATTTCAGAGCCCCTTCAGGTCCCAAAGAACAGGACAGAGGACTCTCCCCAGCCAGAACACTGCTTAGGGTAGAGGTGAGTAGCAGCAATGAGGATTTGAATGGAACAGAGGAAAATGCAAAGCAGCAAGGGATAAGCCTGTGTTGTAGCTGTTAGTCTAACATAATTCCATGAAAAGAAGAGCCCATGGTTAAGAGGCTTCCTGTGGGCTGTTGTGTGTTTCAGATATATTTGAGATTGTGTTTTGGTCTTGGACTGGTAAGAGCCTTTGAAAACTTGGGACATTCATGGTCTCTTGAAATACAGCTGTGGTTTGCTTCAGAGTTTGAATTTCTTTCTGCTTTCACTTCCCTCTTTTCTTACCAGCACACTTAGTTATTTAAAACACAGATATGAGGGTTTGTTATTGTGAAATTGGGTCATTTATCACTAGCCCAAGTCTTTGATGGTTAGCAGGCCTTTTGTTTGGGTTCCTTAGTGCTTCCAGCCCATTTTTGGTTAGAAGGTACCTGCATAACACCCAGGTTATTGCCCTGGGTGAAGAAACCTTGCTAGGAAGGGAATGCCCACTTTCAGCCAGGCCCTGCTCATCAAGAATTGAACCAGAGACTTCTGTGTGCAGCTGTGGGACTGTTGTGTGTAAGGCAGCAAATGCAAGGTCCTGGCCCACCCATCAGCTGCTCCTGGCAGGATGAGGAGGGAGCACTGTGCTCCTACACCTCTCCTTTGGGTGCCTCTTCCCTTGGGCTCTGTCCTGCTTTCTCCATTCTTCCCAGCTGCACTCAGGTGACTGGAGGCTCTGTTGGCCCTTGATCCAACTTTCCCCATCACAGATATTTATTGGGAAGTATTGAAATGAGCCTGAGTTTCCACGTGGAGGGTGGGGAGAGGCACCCTCGAGGCCCTGTGGATGTGTAGCAATGTCAGCTGGGTGTTTCATTTCAGAGTATTCTGCTGTGCATGCAGATCCATCAGCTCACCTGCTCTCAGGATCCTCTCTGATCACCTTGCTCTTCATTCCAGCCTCTGGCTCCAAGGAGGGTTGTCCCTGCCTTCCCCAACAGCAGCTGTTGGATTTAAAGCCCTGTTTGTAGGTTGTGTCACTGCACTGTCTGGCACATGTCTGTGGCAGAAAGGAGATTTGTGCCTCTCATTCACAGGGTGCCTCTCACTGAGACAGTTTGTGGTTTCCTCAGCCCTTTTTCATGACTGATGGTGTGTGATGGGCAGCTCTCCAGGAAGAGGGATATGCATCACTAAAAGGGATGTTTACTATGAGGCATGGCCAGACACATAAGTACAGCTGCAAGATGTGGGTTTCTGGGGATTTGTTTTCCTTTCACACTTTTCTTTCTTACTCTTTCACAGGACAAGGACTTCTAGTCTGAAGCAGAGTGACCCAAGCTGCTCTGTCCCTGAATCGATCATGGAACAGGTTAGAGTCAAATGTATCTGAAATCAGTTGTTCCCAGTTCTCTGGTGCACTTGTCCTGAGATACTTTGGAGGGGATAAGTCTCAGTGTTGGCTTGTGGCCTTCTTGAATTTCCCAGAATTTCTGCAGTGTTCCTGGCACTGTTCTGAATACAGGGAAGAGGATGGAATCAGCTAGGTTGCAAGTTGCTTCCTTGCAGCTCTCCGTGTGGCACTTCCCCTTAGGACTGCAAGCTGGAGATGTAGCTGTGCAAGAGACTACAATGTTTATTGATAAAGCTACAAAGTGCTGAAACTAATGAAGGAATGGGCACAGCCCTGTCATTTGCATTGCAATGGTTTGTGCAATGTTGAGCACAGTTATGATGCTGTTACTTAGCACACTGCAGTCTTACACATTGAGGTGCCACTGAAATGTTTGTCATGCTCCCCCAGCCCAGCTCATGGTAGGAAACAGTTAAAATCCCCTACTCTGCCCTGCCACAAGCCTTTTGAACACAATATGATAAAAAAAAAGGTATCAGTGATAAACCCAATGAGCAGTCCAGCAGGTTGCTGGAGGGGATTGCCACTGTGCCCCATATGTGCCTTCTGTTCATCTCTGACTGATCATATACTTTATTTTCCATTTGTTTCCATTTCTGAACCCTGCCTTTTGTTGACTTTGTTCCTCCTTTTGTCCACTTAGTTCAGATATGGTTATGTGGAGGCTTTGCAAGGTTCCACTCCCCAAAACTCCCTTTCAGTTACCAAGTTCATCCTGGTGTTGGCATAGCAAACCATTCTTTAACTATTTTTTTTTTCTCCCTAGATAAAATTAAGTCTGAGTATTTTCTTACAGCCAGACCATCTGCATACAAGATTAAGGATTTTCTTTCTTACTTTATTTCTGTGCTTACACCACATCCTGCTCTCTTTACCTGTTTAAGTTAAATTATTGGAGTCTCCTGGTTTTCTGGAGGCCTTAGTTGGTTATGAGGCCTGGTGTTCCAGTGGGGCCTCTTGCTCCTATCAATCTGCCTGCCTCCTAATTAATTAATTAAATTTTTAATAGCCTGCCTTGCTTGAAGGCTGCAGGTTGTGTGGCTATGGAGAGAGCATGTGCCCATTTTCTGGGGGTGAGTGTGCCACTGGAGGTGGCAGTGATCTGCCATTTCTCTTGTGAGCAGCTGCTTGGCTCTCTGTGAGGATCTGAACAGGTTTATTATGGAGCTGGTTGAGGTTCCTTTGAAGTGGGAGAAGAAATGGGAACCTTGGGGGTTTTTTGCAGGCTTATGCTCTTATCTCTATTTCCCACCTTGTTACTGCTCTGCTCTGATTACATTGACATGGAGAGCTGCTGCCTTCTTTATGCACAGCAAGTAGAATGCCCAATTCCCAGATATGGGGTAAAACCCTTCCAAACCCAGGTGTCTGAGTAAGGGAAGTGGATGGTTTTTTGCTGAATACACGCCTGTTTCAAAAGAGGAGCTCAGATCAGGGTTGCTGCCACAGCTGGAAATGTGAGGAGAAGGTGAGCTGGGTTTTTAACACAGGTTTGTAAGAGCAGAGCCTTCTGTCTTCCACCATGGGATGCTCCTGTGTGGATCCACATCCAGGAGCCAGTCTGCATTTGCTGAGGCCTCGTGGACCCCCTGGCTGGTGCTGTAGGGGTGCTCAGAGGAGCCCACAGAGACGTGTTCAGCGTTGGAAAACTGTCTAGATGCTTCGAGTTTTCTAGGCATGGGCTTAACAGTGATTTCCCTATGTCTCAGATCAATGGATCTCTTCAGATGGAGTATGCACTGCTGTTCACCTTCCTGGAGGCATCCTCAGACTGTAAGTTCAGAGACCAGCTGCATTCCCTGCAGAGCCAGCAGATTATGTTGTGCCAAGGAAACGATGATGATGAGCTTCAGACCGATGGCAATCGGAGCGGCCACTTTCAGAATGGTGAGCTAGGTGAGCAGGCTTTTCTCCATCCCACATGTCTCTCTGAACATGGTGGTTTTCTTTCCCCATTTCCTATCTTTGCTGTTGTCTGTTTCAGAGGAATAATGTTTTTTCTATTGAGAAAATTCACTGGTGGTGTTGGTTGGGAATTTAACACTTAGGTTAAGACAACTGGTGTTTGTACTTCCTTTCTCCATGGATTTTTAGAGCACCTGTCACTGGGTTTTGTCTGCAGCACATCAGACAAGGGCACAAAGCTGATATTGGTGCTAGCTGCCCTCAAGGAGTGGATGTAAGGCAGTTAAGTTAGGCCTCACACTGCTCCTCAGGCAGTATCAATACTTGGGCTAGGATCTTGGAACAGCTCGAGTTCTGGTACTGGATAAACCCCTTTCTGATCTACCAGTCTGGTGGAAACAGTTCCTCAAGTAGCTTTTGGTCCTGTTCCTGCTTTGCTGGCCATCTGCAGGGTGGCTACTGCCCCTTGCCCAGGGTGTGTCAGCTGCCACACTGACCTCAACTGAAGCAGGGTGAGGAGGAGCTGCTACAGTAAATTGCCCTCTCTCACACAAATCTGCACAGGTCTCATGCCAAAAGCAGGTAGGACAAGGTAGAAGGTTCTCAGCTGAAAAAGGACAGATTCAGACTAGATCTAAGGAAGATTTTTACAATGAGGGTGATAAAACACTGGCACAGGTCACCCAAAGAGGTGATGGATGCACCACCCCTGGAAACATTCAAGGTGAATTAGGCCGGGTCTTTGAGCAATCTAATCTAGTTGAAGAAGATGTCCCTGCTTATTGCAGGGGGTTTATATGAGGTGGCTTTCAAGGTCCCTTCCAATTCCAACTGTTTTATGAAGTGCTGTATTTCAGATGGTGCTTAGGAGACAAGTCCTGACAAGTCACTTCAATTCTAGAATCATTAGGTTGAAAAAGACCTTCAAGGTCATGCCCAGCTTCTCAATTCCCCTTTCTGGGCAGGATGTTGTCTGTAACTGTCCTGTTCACATTTTGGAGATGTTCTAACATGCCCTGCGATGATTTTTGTTCTTTTGGGCAAGATGAGGCTGCACTTTACCTAAACTGCACATACAAACCCCTGTTTGCCACTATGTCTGGTAAGCAGCCTGGGTACACTTCAAGAAATCATGTTTAGACCTGTCATGAATACACTCAGGGATGGAAAGGAGGTTGCTAATGGAGATGAGCAAAATGCTGTGACCTGTACTGAACCTGGTCTGGCTACAGCCTGAGAAGTAAATTCTGCTCTTTGTGTTGGCAGGGTTGGCTCCAACAAATGAAGATGTTATCCGGATCATTGCTGCTCAGCTCGCTGAGATCGGAGACCAGCTGGATAAAGACATCCAAGGAAGAGTTGTAAATGACCTAGTGCAGCACTTTCTGAATGAGAATCTGTCGAGAGAGGTGAGTGAAAAGCAACCTGAAAAGCAGTTCTCCTTTTAAATATTCTGCATCCTTCCTGCTGTGACTTTGTAGGCATCTGAAAATTCATCCCAAACACTTACCTTTGAAGATTTGTTAGAGGTGATTCTGTGGCAGAAGTTAATGTGTAGATTGGGTCCCCTGGGCCCATGTCCTTTCTGCAGATGGTGAAATGATGGTTGTGGAAAAGGCCTGACTTTGAGAGGCATTTTGTCCTTTTGATGGCCCCATGGCTTATCTTGGAAAACAAGCAGTCTGGCTAAGACTCAGATTTAGTACTTAGGATCTTTGGACTTTTGTGCCAAGTCCTGTATATCTGCTGACCATCACATGGGTAAGAATTGAGCAGGTTAATGACAGGACCTTAACTTGTGCTTGTTGATGAGCACTGAAGAGACAGCAAATCATGTGAGACCCTTTGTCTGGTGCTCTCAGGCACTGTGTGTGCTGTGTTCATAGGCACAGTTTTGGGAGTAGCAGTGGGTTTAGGCCTGGCTGGGTGACCTGCTGGGCTGGCCTCTTCCCTAGATGCAAGTTGGCCCAACATCTGACATGCCTTGCTGCTGTGCAGGAGAAGTAGAGTTTGAGGTCTCCTGTGTTAAAAAGGAAGGCTGTCTAAGGATTAGATCTACATTTGGATCAAGTGCCATAGTTTTTTTTGGTGGTTTTTTTATGTAACAGCCTGGCTGGGAGGAAGGGGAGCAGCATCCTGTGGAGTGTTACAACAAGCACATCAGTTCTTAGCAGTCCTGCCAGGCTGTGCTGAGACCCCTTTCTGCCTCAGCTGTTGCACTGAGATCCCTCTCTTCCTTCCATACAGGAGATAACCCTGCACATGTCCAGGGCAGTGAGAGAGCTGACACGCTCCATCCCCTCAGACATGGAACAGGAGAAGGCCATGTTGGTGCTAGCAATGCTCTTGACTAAGAAAATTGTGAATACAGTGCCTTCCCTTCTACGCCATGTCTTTAACACCACTCTGAACTACATGAACCAGCAGTTCCACAACTACATTGTTGAAATGGTGAGTACTGTGAGTTCTGTGGGAGTCACAGCCAGCCTTTTAGCTGTCCTGGGTTATTCCCTGAGGGCTGGCCTAGCTCTGAACTGCCTGTGGCCTGCTGGTTTCCCTGTAGTGCTCTGGAGGGTGGGCCAGAAGGGAACATCAGTCCCAGCAGAGCTGTGGAGTGTGCTCGAGGGGGTCATGTCACAGTTTCTGCCAGTGAACAGAGCGTGTTTGTTCTGGGCACAGAGAGCTGTGACTGCTCCTCTCCTCCCTGCAAGCTCCTAAGGGAGCTGTGCCAGTAAAATTCTGGGTTAATGACTCTTTCATTCCCTCAGGGAAGAAAAGCCTGACCTGAGCTCTGTTGGCTGCATTTCCCCAGTGTCTTGACCCTGAGGTCTCTGCTCTTGTCCTCCTGAGCTCCTCAGAGCTTGGGAGAACTGGAAGGGGAAAGGAATTTCTCCTGAGAATTAGCACTAGCAGTGGAACAATGAGAAATGGTCAATTCTGTTCTTGTTCTCTGCTGGCACTCAAGAGAGTTGGGGAGGCTGTGCAGCTCACAGGCAAGCCAGGCTAGAGGCCCCAGCTTCAATTACAAATGAGTCTGGGGAGAGGATGCACCCTGCTGTGAAGGCTCAGTGGTCCTTGAGAAGGAGATTTTGGGCAGGGCTGTGATCCTGCCCCCCTGAGAAGCAGAGGCGACACAGTTGTGCTGTGCTGCAGGCCTGTGGGACACTCCTGCACTGCAGCCTTGCCAGGGACAGTGCTGGCAGCAACCTGGGCAAGGTGGCACTGGGCTGTGTCCCTTCTCTCGGCTTGGCCCCAGGATGCTGAGTTATGCCAGGAATCAGTCAGTGAAACTGGCCCGTGCTGCTCCAGCTGACTCGGAGCACCAGGGGCAGGGAGGGGGCTGGAGCTGGGCACCAGGGCTGTGTCCCTGCTGCTGGCATGGGCAGGAGCACAGGCAGGTGGCACTGTTGGGGCTGTCCCACACTGTCCCCATGGGCTGTGTCCTGCTGGCATGGGCAGGAGCACGGCAGGTGGCAGCCTTGACTGCTTCTGGAGAAGACTGCTGCTGTTAATAATGCCCCTTCTGTTTCTCTCCCTCTAGCTGGGTGAGTGAGCTCTCCAGCCCTGTGTGCAGCCTGTGCATTCCTGAAGATTTTCCTGGATGGATGAAGATCACTTGATTTACTCTTAACTTCTGAGATACAGCTGTGAAAGAGGTGGCAGATTGTAGATAGGCTTTTGTAGACTAGCACAGCAGTAATAGTAGCGTGAGCTGCCTGCCAGCTCTCCCAGTACCTGTAGGGAGTAGTGCTTGCCTCTCTCCTTTTACAATATTTTTTATTTTAGCAGCTGCAGCTTTTGTGCAGAGCCCCAGTGGGCACAGGGCCTGCCCTCTCATTGTGTTTTCTAAGCAGCTGCAGCATTTTACTTTAGTTCTTCACTTCCCAGCCCTGCTCCTGCAGCTGAGCCATGCTGCTGTTCCCAGGAAGGCCTCGGGCTATGGATTGGTGGTTCATCAGCAGAATCATCTGCGGGGGTGGGTGGGAATCAGGTCTTATCTTGATGAGAAGCTGGCAGCAGGACTGAACAGAACCCTGAGTGCTAGAGGAGGGTGTGGCCAGACAAGGCTGACACAAGGATGCTTCAGTATCGATCACCATACACCTGTGTTTGCTTGAAGAATAAAACTGACTGGAAAACTGTAAAGAAAAGGGCAGGGCAGGCACAGGGCAAGTCTTCTTGGGAATGCAGCCTGGATATGAATTAGAAAAAGTAGCATATCTTGTAGTCACATCTCAGGTCGAACAAACTCAGACTCAGGTTGTTTGATGAATAATCACACAAGGTGGCAAATGTGTCACCTGTGATCCAGCTGCCTCAGGACTTTTCCAAGTATATAAATATTTTGTGAGGTTTTTTAACTTAAATAAAAAAAATCATTTCTGATGGCTACTACAGCTCTGCAGACTTTGTTTCTACCTGATTTTTTTTTCTGCAAGTACTCATGGCATTAGAATCTTCTAATTCACTTATGATGCAGCTGGCAGCAGTAGAGACACTCAAGCCCTGTCCTTGGGCCTTGCATAAGCAAGTTACCCTGTAGGTAAAACCACCTTTTCTTCTGGTGCCTGCACTAAAACAGGGGGAGAGGAGAAGCACAGAAGTAGTCTACACATTGTTTTTTGAAAACTGTACCATTTATTAAAGTGCAACCTGGGGGCATGGTCTTACAGCAGTGTCCCATTAGCAGAGGGAAAAATGTACATACCCCTTCACTTGAACTGAATATTGAACAATGAAGCCGGGAAGAACTTTCTTGTCAAGGCGGAAACACTTTTATTAACCAAATGGCACAAGAAGCTTCAGACAGTTTTCCCCAAGAGGGCTGCACTTGCATATTGGAAGGAACAGTATGATGAGTTCCTGGGATAATGGGTGACCTGAGACCAGTCAGGGTCTCTCCCCCAGGCAGGCCTCTTGAGAACAGAATCCAAAATCCCTGCAAGTCTGTCACTATTTGCTTACACCCAGCAGAAGAGATCCCCTAACCTGCAGCTTCAGAGTCAGTCCCATTAGTCTTTGCTACTTAACAAATCAAGTGGCATTCTTTTGGTCTGGGTGGGTTTTTAGGTTTACACTTGAATAAAAGCTTATCCTCCGAGTTAAAACTGAGGACAAAGCCCCTAAAAGTAATAGCAGTAAGATGCATCCTCTGCAATTTGTTGTGTCCACATCAATAGTGTCCCTTGCCTGCCCTGCAGATACTGCAGGGAGATCAAAAGCAGCTTCCACTGGAAGCCAACAGGAGCTCCCCCACTTCTACAGCATGACCATAGACCTCGAGCTTGGAGGAAGCAAGTCAGCCTACCCAAGAGACTGAGAGAAGGGCAGCTCTAAGTAGAAAAAAATGATAAAGTTATTTAACTTAAGGAGGTGAAGCTGAGTGATGTGTTGTGGTTCCCCTGGACTTTACTGACCCTTCTGAGCTGCTGTGTTTCCCCAGCCAAGTCATGATCAGATACCTTCACTTTAGCAGACACAAACTGAGTTCTGGTGCCTTGACCTGGCCCTGCAGTCCCTGCTCCCTCTGGGCCTGACAGCCTGCTCTACCCCAGCCAGGCAGTGCTAGGTGAAATTCTTTAAATACCTCCCCCCCATTTTTTTTGTTACAGCAATACAGAGCTTGCACCTTTAAGTACAGGTACATACATGAAGTCAAAGTAATACTGTTCTTGCAACCTTCCTCGTGCTGAAATTAGGCAGTCCAAGCCCAGTTAAAGTCATGCACAGCTTCTGCCCTCACTAGGTAGAGCGAGTATTGTGCCTCACCCCTCCATGTTTAACAGAGCCACCTGGGTTTGGAAAAGACCTTTGAGATTATCAAGTCCAATCTATGACCAAACACCACCTTGGCAACCACACCACGGCCCTCAGTGCCACATCCAGCCTTTCCAATCCCCTGCAGGGCTGGTGACACCACCAGCTCCCTGGGCAGCCCATTCCAATGGCCAATCACCTTTTCTGTGAAGAAAATCACCCTTTCTGTGAAGAACTTCTTCCCAATGTCCAAACTCCACCTCCCCTGGCACAGCCTCTCCCCTGATCCCCTCCTCTCCAGGCTGACACTCCCAGTTCCCTCAGCTGCTCCTCTTGTGTTCCAGAGCCCTCACCAGCCTTGCTGCCCTTCTCAGGACTGGCTCCAGCCCCTCACCATCCCTCCCAAACTGGGGACCCAGGACTGGGCACAGCCCTCGAGCTGTGGCCTCACCAGTGCCGAGTACAGGGGGACAATCTCTGCCCTGCTGCTGCTGCTGGCCCCACATTCCTGACCCAGGCCAGAGGCCATTGGCTTTCTTGGCCACCTGGGCCCACTGCTGGCTCAAGTTCAGCTGCTGTCACCAGCACCCCCAGGTCCCTTTCTGCCTGGCCTCTGGCCAGCCACTCTGTTCCCCAGCTTCCCAATCCAGCCTGTCCAGGTGCCTCCCAGAGCCCTCCTACCCTCCAGCAGACCAACACTTGCACCCAACTTTGTGCCATCTGCAAATCTGCTGATGTTAAACTCCATTCCCTCATCCAGATCATCAATAAAGATAGTAAACAGGAATTTGTCACTGGGAAACACTTTCTCCCATTGTGCTCCAACATGAGCAGACACAAATAGAGCCCAGAATATGGCATTCTGCTGAAGCCCTGGGCTTTGTGGTGCCTGTAGGCATCACACCTGGGCCAGCCATGTGCACCTCCCCACCCCACTCCCCCATTTCACACCAGAAGATTCTAGTAATTGCACTCCAAAACTCTGTAACAGGAGCTTGCTCTGGCTTGGTGAACGAACAACTGAGGTGCCAGAAGAGCAAGATCTACCTTTCTAGGGCTTAGACAGTACCACCATATCTCTGTAACAGACATTAACTATAGGGAAGGTTTATAACCTCAGATTATTTTATCTACTACACTCATTAAAATGAAAGAAGACCAAACTTCAGCAGCTTGCTTGTTTAGTACTAATTAAACTTTTCATTTGTAACCATTTGAAAGCATTGATTAGTTTAAAAAGCCAGTCCAAAGTTTTAGCCTAGCTGTGGGGGAAGGAAGGAAATGGGATTCTGGCAGCAAAACTTGTCCTGTGTAAGAGCACTCAGCTTCCAGCTGGCCCTTGAGCTGCAGCTGCCTGAGCACGGCCAGAGGGAAAAATGAAGCCCTCACAAACAGCAAGGATGGATTCCTGCAGTACTGACCTGCCCCACATCCTGGATCTTCTGAGCTCAAGGGACTCAGGAGCCCACCAGGCTCCACCCAGCACACAAGAGCTGGGACACGGCTCTGCATCTGCACTTTGGGCAACAGAGGAACTCTGTCTTTGCTCTCAGCCTCTTGTCCCTGCAGTGCCAGCTGAAGAAACTCCCTTCCCAGCTCCCAGCCACAATGCCCAACTAAGCACAGCTTAGAATTAAGCACAGCTAAATTTAAGTTGCACCTTATCTTGAAAGCCTTTCCCTTGGCAACTCCTTACTGACACGCTACCCACTGCAGTTCCTTAAGTATTTCCCACTTTTTTTCACAGATCCAGTCCTCTGCTATTTCAGCATCTCAGCTTTAGGGTATGCTAAGGATAAAGTGAAGACAGAGTGGGTCTAAGGTAGATATTTTGTTAAAGTACAGGCCACTCAAGGACAGATATTGAGGCACTTCTGGGAAGGGGATGAGCAACACAAGTGAAAATAATTCTCTATGCCCTTTTGCAGGTATGTAGCTCCTGCTTTCCCTCTGCCAGCTACAGGAGATCCACTAAAGAGAGGCTGCACCACACCTTTCAGGGTAATTGGACCCTGCAGTTTAGGATTACTGTAATATACTTGAAAATAGGGGGGAAGAAAACTTCCGTTGTTTAATCACACCTCTTAATAGTGCAGCCTCTCACTCAGTGTAGGAACACTGCCATCTGAGCTTACCCACCTTTGGTGATCTCAGCTCTGACCACAGGACTCCAAACTCTGCAGAACTCAACCTCACAGCTGACCTTTTTAACTAGTGGAGTGTGCCAGAGGAAAGAGACTCATACAGTAAATTTTCTGAACATGTGGTCAGTTCAAATTCTCGCTGACTTGCCAAATCTAAAAGACCCCAGAAGAAGAACATTACAAAGAAAAGATGAAGCAACCAAAACATACCATGCAACTGATGCTCCATGAAATGTAGCAACACACCAGACACTCAAGGCCTGACCATGAAAATGCCTAACACAGTCATTGATTTTCCTTACTAGTGCTGCCACCTTCTCACTGCTGTGTGTGGAAGATTTATATTTCATGCCCCACTGGGCTCCTTGTGGCACTAAGTCTGGAACTTCTTCCCTTGCCAGCCTGGATTTATTCTTGTCTGTCCTCCACCCATGTCCACACTCCTACTGAAACAACCCTATCCTGCATGTCCATGAGAGATGGAGCATAAAGAGACCTCTCCTCCACGTGGAGGAAGCTCCTGCAAGGGGCCAGGAGAGAGAACTGCCGTGGTGGGAAGGCAGACACCAGAGTCCATGGCATGAGGAGGTCCCAGCCACCCCTTCCAGGGACACAGCACAGCAATGAATATCAGCAGGGCACCAGAAAATGGCAAAAAAAAATGTCAATTCCATGTGATAAAAGATTTTTTTTTCTGATAAGGCCAACCTGCTATGTTTTGTACATGGAAGAAGAGCAATCAGTTATCAACAGTACAGTCCAGAACTCCAGAGCTCCCAAGTTCAGTCCACAGCGGCAGTATATACACAAACCTTCCTCTTAATATTCAACTTCACACACACAGAGTTCAAAATCCATTTTTTCTAGAAAATCCATTTCACAAAAGCTTACACAAAAATAATTCCTCAGAATCTGACACATTCTGACTAACTTTCCAGCATCCTGGGATAGGAAAATGCAGCAAGGATATACTAAAATAGAGAATATGCTAAGATCTCTTCATTCTGAGATCCCTTAAGAAACAGGCTCATCAGGAGATGTACTCTTGATATGGTTACTTAGAAATAATAATTTAGAAATAAAAGTACCTTGTCTTTGTGCTTTGCGAAGACTCCCATAAGCTCATGTTTCATTTTTTACATTATCACAAGTTCCCTTTCACCTTCCTCCATCTGGTCTAAGCCACAGTGCCAGCACCAACCCTCAGAGATGCATGCACAGTTCTGCCTGGGAAGCCCAAGGTGTTGCCCACGGAGCTGTGGTATGGACAAGGACAGACACACAGACACGTGCTGAAAGAGGAACGCTTGTGGCAGGATCCCTCTGAGGAGTAGGGCAACACTTTAGAGCTTCTCTCCACACACACCTGAAGTGCTGTGACTGCAGGAAGGGGGGGGATTTCCTTTTTTTGCCAAAGTAAATTGCTCATCGTTTGTGAACCTGTAAGTTCAGCCAGTTACAGGTTCACAGTCGCAAAAGAAATCGCACTGAACAGCACTCCAGGCCAGGCCAGGAACAAGCAGATAGAGATGTTTAATGCTCCTTTGCTCAGTTACTAGAATCCATTGCTTTATATATCTGGGATTCTGTCACAGGCAAGACCAAGTTAGGACTAAATACACTCTGTGCTTAACTTGGGGAAGACAATGCAGACTGCAGCGTGACACAGGACAGCAGAGCGTTTAACGTCTGAATTGCACTTGAGGCACTGGCCTTGCTTCCACACAGTTTTGCTGTGTTTTTGCTGAATCTACCCCAGATATCAGAGTACTGATCCCAATGGCACCATGTCCAGCATCAATTTCGTACCTCTGAAGGGCTTGCAGTAAAGTGGGCTGGGCAGGAGCAGAGCAAATGGATTCTCAAACCAGCAAACAGCAGTGTCCCTCTCACCCTCCTGGGCAGCAGCACTGCCCCAGGAACACCAGGATGCTCAGAGATAATACAGCTATAGAGAGGCAGCATCTTTACAGGATGGGGCTCCAGTAAACGTTAGGGGCCAAAACCAGTGTGAGGCAAGAGGTAAGAATAAGCACTGTCCCACTGGGGCTTAGGAGGAACCTGGAAGGTTATGAGGAGCAGTGCTGTACCTGAGAGGAAGCTGAGACAAAAGGGACACCAGCCTCTCGCTACAGGACTCAGGTTGTCTAATGTTTGTTAGGAGGGGCTCGGGGGCACAACAGGAAGTGACAAGACAGCACAGCTGCAGTAGCGGTCAATCTGAGAAGCCAAAATCTCCAGGGGTTGGCAGCAGCTGGCTCTTCCCTTCCCCTGGGGGATTCTCTGTTCCAGTTCCTAGAGTATGAGCACCCCTTTCTTCAGCACCTGCACTTTAAGTTCTTAAATTTGCAGATTTTTTTTTTTTTTTTTTAAAAATACCCCCATACTTTAATCACGAAAAACCAGTCCCCGCCCCGATTCTACTTAAAAACATGATTGTCCGTAGCTGGAGGCTTATTGAACAACCTCACCTCATCACCACTGAGTTACTCAAATGTCCAATTAAACAGCAGGCAGCTCAACCTTTAGGTAACACAACTACAAAAACTGGATGTGCTCTCTTCTCTCCCCACCTCCTCCTCAAGAGAGCTCCGTTACTTTTTCCTAAGCGCCAGCGCTACTCCCACTGCCACAGCCAATATAGCGACAGCGGCAGCCCCGCCGTACAGCAGTATAGATTTCCCTTCTGGCAATAGGATAGGCTTCTCCTCCGCAGCTGAGGATTTCTCTTCTATTTCTTCCAAATGACCCTCTTTCCCCCCTTTTTTTTCCCCTGGAAGCAATATTTTCTCAGGTTCTGGTGCAGCTTTTTCTTCTGATGGAGCTAACTTTGGGACAGGTTTACTTAACACGGGGATTTCAGGTTCAGCAAGCTCTTCAGCTGCTTTTCCCTTCTCCTCCTGTTTTGTACGCAGAAGTGTGGAGGGATGTGCTTTTCCAGCAGCAGCAATTTCGGGAGGTTTTATTTCCTGTAAAGAAGCAGAGGTTTCTGGAAAGGCTGCCTGCATGGTCTCTGCAGCGCCGGCTGGCACCACTGCTTCCTCAATCCCCTCTGGTATCTCTTCCTTCTCCACGTGAACAATGTCAGAGTTGGAAGAGTTGTTCTCACTCCTCTCTTCGCCCCCTCCGTTGCTGTCCAGGCTTTTGACTTCTTCAGGATCCATGGCCACTTGCTGCCAGGACTCAGGTCCCAGGGACACTGGCAGGCTCTCCGTGTGCCAGCTCTGACTCGCCGACAGGGACACGGGCAGGCTCTCCGACTGCCACGACGTGGTCACTGTGGGGGACTCCGGGGGGCTCACCTGCCCTGAGTTGTCACTGGTCAGGATGTAAATGTCATTGCTGTCCTCTGCAATGAGCCCAGGATACTCTTCCTCTTCCGATTCCAAAGTGAAAACTGTTCCCTATGAACAAAAGGGAGGACACAACATGTGAGTGATGCCTTCGGTGTTCCCTCCCCTGGACAGGACAGAACAGGACACCTGCAAACTTGGTGAGCTGGAAGAAAGATGAGAAGGCTTCTGCAGGAGCAGCAGCTGCCTGACCTACATTTCAATAGAGATTACAGAACCCAGCTGGTGTGTTCAGAGAATGGAACCCCTTACATGAGCTTTGCTGGGAGCTCCTCCTTTCCCTGACCTTACTTTTGTGCCATGGCATCACCAAAACACACCACATGGTCCTTATTAACCTGACAAGATAATAAAGTCTGAAACCAAACTGCAACAGTATGAAGAAAAAGAAAGCAAATGCAAGTGCATGATCCCAGCTGAATAGCACTCCCCACTCCTTTCTGTGCAAGTGCTCTCTATTGCTTGTTCATTTTTATCTAACAGTGTTCCTCTTACATTAATTTATCCCATTCCCAGTGCCATGTGAAGCCTGTATTTCTACTTTGTACCAACAAGCTGGAATCTACAGTAATTCTAGTAATTTTCAACAATTTTAGCTATTCTTAAAAAAGTTCACTTTTAAAGACTAGTATCATAACCTTGGCTACACAACTGAAGTGGAAACAACCAAGTACAAACACCGAGAGATAGTGACAGGGTTTGCATGCTTTTTGTTTAGCTAGGAAAAATCTGTAGGCATCCTAAAAATTTGACAGTGGATTTCAGCTGTAGAAACTGCAAGTGTAAAATACTGATTCCCTGTGATCAGCCCCAGTTCATGTACTGGGATCCATGGTTTGGAATATCCCTGTGGCCACTTTGGGACAGCTGCCCTGGCCACGCTCCCTCCCAGCCTCTCGTGCCCCTCCTCACTGGCAGAGATTCTGAAAACCTCTTGACTCAGGGTAAGCCCTGCTCAGCCACAATTAAAAACTCAGTGTGTTACCAGTGCTATTCTCACCCTAAATCCAAAGCACAGATCTGTACCAGCTAGGAAGAAAACTAACTGAAACAATTTCAGCTGAAACAAGGACAAAGAGATGAGAGCAGAGAGGAGCACCTAAGTTTCCTGTGCCATATAATAGAAGTCTGTAAAATAATTAACAAAGATTTAATAACTTTCTTGCCTGTAACAAGAATGATTTGAACACTCTATGAAGTACTGCAGTGCTGGGAGCCCCTTCTGTGCAAGTTCCAAATTTTCCTCTACGGTCCATCATAACAAAAAATTCCATTCATTCTCTTTCTCCTTGCTCCCTTCCACACACAATAATTCTCCTAAAGCACTCTGAGCAATTGTCCCTTTTTTAAACCCTTCCCAACACCTGTGAATTTGACGCATGGTTCCTACCTGTTCCCATTCCAAGATACCTCCTTGGTTGTTTCACAACTTTTTATGGATCCTGTGTCAGGAACTCATGCCAGTTAAAAACAAACACACTTTCTATTTTGCGGAGATGTTTTTAACCCTCAGCCCATGGAATTTTGGAAGATATTTGGACATGGGCAAAGGAACATTACAGAACACATGAAAAGGAACTTTTCTTCATAAATGCCTTTAAATTGCTCAGATGTGGGAAACATCATCCAGCTTGGTAAGATGTTCAGGAACTATAGTGAAACAATGCAAAGAGGAAGGGGTTAAAAGCAAATAAACTCTTCACTAATCATTTGAGGATCACCACAAAGTCTTAATTCAGAATGCAATAAAAATGAGTAAAGCATTAAATTTGTGAAAATTTTCAGACACCAACCAAGTGCCAAACCCAAAGCAAGCTCTGCTCTGCTCTGCAAGCAGTCACTGACAGTTCAAGACTCCATCACCCTTCTGAAAGTCATGTTACAGTAGAAGAACTAATTTTTTGCTTTTCTTTTTAATGCCTCTCAGGCCATTAAAACAAAGCAGAGCATAGGAGGAAGCAACCAGCAGTGCAAATTAAGGGCAATGAAAAAGAAGAGCCAAGAAACTGAAGTAAAGGCAGAGGTTACTAGATCCAAAGAGACCAAGCACTGAGCCCTGTGCAGTGTGGGAGGACAGAACTCCACCTGTCCTGTTCCAGCAGACACTGGAGAGCAGCAAAGGGAGTCAGGCACTGTGCTTGGCTTCACCAGCCTCTGCTGAGGATGGACAGGCAGCCTGCTGCCCACACACTCTGTACACTCACTCCTTTGACCAGCAGGTTTTGCCCTGAATGCTGTTAAAGTAGGAAATACTCTCACTGGAGTATAAGCCACTAACAGACACCTATGATCAAAGTCAATTTTTTATTTCCACAGGTGACACATGTTGGAGTCTGAGATACAGAGTGTGTGCTCTGTTTCTGATACTTAATTCTAAGATCCAGAAAAACAATGAATTTCATATAACATGAAATTCATGAGCATGTTTTCATGGTGATACATGAAAACAGCTGTTAAAGTTAGACAGAAAAGCAAAAAGTGTGAGTGTGTAGATTAGAGAGTTTTCTTAAGTCACTGGGTAAAAAAGTTTAGAGTTTAAGTTAGTTTAGAAAGCAGAAGGCAAGATGGAGGATTTAGAATGTTGTTTCTTTTCCTTCTTCTTCATTTTCTTCTAAAAGTTTTTGGGTAATAGTAAGTGATTGGTTAGAAAATGCCACAGTGCAGCACACAGGTGATGGGTCATTTAGAAAAATAACATATGTGTCTATTGTTAATTGGGTAAGAATGAGTATAAAGATAAAAGAACTGCATAGTTTGGGGCCATTTTGTGCTTTCAAAGCCAAAGTGAGCCACAAGGTCATTTTGTACCACCAGAGTAAAAATGAGCCAGGTTGTGGTGAATTGAACTTGTGCAGATAGTCTGGAGAGACCTGCCAAGTTTTGTAATGACCTTTTAATAAACACGAGAAACAAGATTCTAACGAGCTCGGGAGTTTTCTTCAAACCTAGAGAAGTGAGATAAGTGGGAAAGAAGATTCCCAAAGAAACTCAGCTCAGAAGAGACTAAGAAATCCAGGAGAAAGAAAAATACAAAAAAAGTGCAGCAGAATCAGAGAAAGAGAAAAAAGAAACGAAAAAGAATTTTTAGAGAAAAAGTTACAACACAGACTCAGAAAAATGGCAATCAAACAACAAAATAATTAGGGATAAAACCTGCAGTCTCACAAACCTCTGTACTATCCTCCTCTCTGTTTAGGTCTCCACTTCCACAAATCAGGATGAATTTATTTCCTGTCCACACCACATCACAACACACCAGAGCACATCTGTGGTGTGACATTAGAAGAAAGAACAGGGACACACAGCAGTGATAACAGCTCTGCTCTTAACATTCCCATGGAAGTGCACACATGCTGCTGTGACTCACTCAGCATGAGGCATATACAAAAATAGTCCAAAAACACACTATGCTGCTGAGGATTTGTGAGCTCTGGTGACTGTAGCAAAAAAAAAAACCCCACCAACAAGGGCTATACTGAGACAGCCTGAATTCCCCTAAAATCACACACTGTGCACTGGTGAAAGCCAGGAGGCTTCGAGCTGTGACTCAGCAGCCACAGAGGGGAGGGTGGAGCCACCTGTAGTCAGAAATTAAATTAAAATCATCCTGTACTTCTCAATACCTAATTTCACTGCAGATTTGCTTCTCACAAAATACAGGCAAGATCTGGGTACATCCAGAGGGTAATGTGCAGGATAAACTGCTTTGGAGAGGGTAAGGAAATGAAGGATGATACATGGGCCATCCTCATTAATACTGTTAATTGATTAATTAATAATGCCAACACTGCACACTCAGCATGCCTTCAGCAGGAGGGAGGAGGACCAAAGGGGCTCAAGAGTTTCATTGTTCCTTTTCTCACGCAAACCACGCTGACCTCAAAAGAGTTATCAGCTGCTGGCTCCCGATAAATCAGAGCCTTCTGCAGCCTCGCTGATTCCTTTCTGTCTCCACAGACAATTTACCTTCCGTGTCAGTGCCTCAGGGACACAGCTCCCCAGGCTTGGAGAGACAGACTGCCCCTGGCTGGGAAGGCTGGGGCAGAGCTCACACACACTGGCATTGGGTAATTCCAGGGCTGTTTCCTTAAAAGCTTTCGTTATGAAGCTTTAATTGAAAATCCAGACAGTAATAAGCATTATTTAGGATACACCATTAATATTTCTTGAGCTGAATTAAGATTTAATACATAAAGTCAAGCGGATAAAGCTCGGATTTTGTGCCAGTTCAACTGAGGTTTGCATTTTGGTGGGGTTTTTTTTCCTTTTAAACCAGCTGTGATAAAAACTGAATGACATTTAGGACAATTCTCTTGATTCATCTACAGATGTGACCCAGAAGCAAAGCTTCAACAGGCAGATTATTTCAGGACAGGATGGAATATGTGGAAGGATTTTTAATAACCTGAGGAGGCCTTATATAAGCCTTATACTTTAGATTTAATAATAAGTACAGAATGTAAGTATTTCTTGACCTGCTTTGTTTATTGTAAATAGATAGTATACTGCTTCAAACCAGAAACATCAGAGTTGCTTTTTTTCATATTTGCAGTTGGAAACTTGCAAACTTGGGAGTGCTTTTACTCATCCAGCATGCTTAGAGAACCATGTCAGGTGGAGTAGAGAAGCTGGAGTCCCTCTCTGCAGCTTCCTGCCACTCCTGATGCCAACCACTGCCACTTGAGGGAAGAGTTGGCACAACTTATGAGCAGACAGAGAGCTGCACATTTCCCTGCTTGGCTGCAACACTGCCAGAATGAGGCACATCCCTTGAGCCAGTCTTGGGGAAAAGATTAGCTACCAAAATCAATCACTGTCCTCAGCCTGTGGGGTTTGACCCAGGAATGTTGCACAGTGATTGTACAGGAGTCACTGTTAACAAATGTGGCACACTTGCCCTCAGGAGAGGCTACAGCCAGTGTGCTATAGAGTGAGCTACACTGGACAACAGCAAGATGGTAACAGAATAATGAAAAAAAAAACCTCTGAAAGCTCTTACAATAATATAGTACAGCACTGTTACTTAAAAACACCTGTTAACTTTCAATTACAATTTAAAGACAGCAAATGTAACAAAACCTTCCTCAAAACATAGCAACTGACTCTTAAGTAGTCTATATTATCTTTTATAGTTTTCCACTATGTTTATTGTTAAGTCTATACAAAGAAACAGGCTCATTACCTATAGTATGTATTTGCTGAACAGCAAAACCTTTAACTACACAAAAGGAAAAAAAATCCTTATTTGACAAAATAATAATTTCAGCATGATTTATGCAAAGCTGCTTCTGGTGCTAAGAGATATTCAAATCAAAATTCTAAATGGCCCAAAGATAAAAGCAACTCTTTTCTCTACAAAAAATACCAGGAGTAGTAGCACACATTGCATCTATAACGGAGATGAAATTAGATTAGAAGAGATCCCCATTTAGGTGTCCTACAAAGCATTTGCTGCATCCTAGAGCAGACTTTGAATGCCCTGCCCTCCTCCAAAGACAAGGAAAATGCAGAACAGCTGTGTCTTAACTGCTTTTACAGCTTCATCCAGGGTTTGGTTTTAAGTGTTCTTAAAACTTCAACTGGTCTCTCTGGTTCAGTTCAAGTAGAAACAAGGAATGATGTGGATAGACAACTCGCACAAAACTCATTTCTGAAGACACAGAAAAGCCTACCTGAAAAATATACAGCCCAGCAAGCCACCTGTACAACCCAGATGCTGATTTTGTCTGACATAGGCAAAATTATGTAGAGGTCCAAGAGTTCCACCAGGGGAAAAATCTCCATGTTCCCTGAGCTTCAACCCCTCAACACAAAACTAAACAGAACCACAAAAAACCCTGAGAAAAAAGAGTATCCTGAGGTTCAAGAGGAAATGCTGGCAGAACACAGTGTCCCAGAAGAGCAATCTTGGCTATAATAAAAATTTCCAACACTCAACTCAGATAGGAAGTTTCTTAGGTGAGGGCACTGACTGTCTTGTAACATAATCTATCCCAGAGAGAAATGAAGTTCAAGAGGCATTTGGACAATGCTCTCAGGCACATGTGTGGTTCCTTTTGGGTCCCTTCCAACTCAGGATATTCTATGCTTCTATGGCCACCTTCCCCACACCAACAGTGCCACAGCAACAAGCACTCAGAACACACCAAATGCATTTGTGCTTAAAATCCAGTCTCTGAAAAACAAGAGGCAAGGAGTGACAAACTGGCCTAAGTCCAGGGATCCTAAGGCATCTCCCACAGGGAAATAAGCAACCTTCCCACAACAAGAAACTTCCCTAGAGCTGGGAATGTGCTTGCTCCATGATCTGTAGCTCTGTGCTGGAGCAGGGGTGTCTGTGCCCATGAATGGCTTCACTCCCACCTGGGTGTGCCCAGGCTGTGGCTCCATCTGCTCCCTCTGCCTGCCCAGCCCTGTTATACCAAACCTTTTCAGACTCTCGTGGAAGCCAGACCTGACAGCATCACCTGGCTAATCCTTCAGAGAAACAGATTATAAAGGAGCTGCTGACAACACTCAGATCCAGAACAAAACATTCTAAAATATAAAGAAGTCCCAAAAAGCCCTCAGGCACTTACTGTGCCTCTCTGTTCATCCCTCTGAAACTGTCAAGATAGGTGGAGCTGAGAAAAAGGGAGCAGAACTCTTACAAATAGGACTGCACATTTTATTAAGGAAAAAAAAGGAGAAGAAGGTTGAGTGAACCATATCAAAGCACTCTGATATTGCAGCCACTGCTCTCATTCCCTTCAAGGGATGTTTTGGCTACAACAGCCTGCAGAAATGATCCCTCTTCCATCCCTGCCTTCCAACATAACCTCTACAACCTGCAGAAAGTCAGCACCAAAGCAACACACCCTTTAGGTTTCAGTCTTATGGTTTTCAATGAGGTAAATTCAGTTATTTATAGACCACTTCTTCAGATTCAAACCTGTTGGAAGGGAAAAAAGAAAGGAGATCAAGTTGCTCCTTTACTATTTAATGTCCTTCTTCACCTACAGTGCCTAAAAATTAAAAAAATCTATTACTGTACCAATGAAGTTACATATAAATAAAAGCAGACACTTCGCTGCAGTATTCCATGATACAAGCATAAAGCATAACTATTTTGAAAGGAAAACTCCTTTCTAGGACTCCCCTAACTACACTGCCCTTTCTTGCATCTCTGCCACATTAAACTTCTCTCTCCTCCAGCTGAGCACGTCTCTATTTCTGCAGTGTCATTCCCAGGGCAGACACCTGGACTGCTACGGGAGATTTTTATCTCCAGAAGCACAAAGTGACTACCTCACTTCCTTAGGATGACAATTGCCTCTTTATTCTCCTTCTGCTCCAGACTGTCAACACTCTCTAATATGTGTATTATTCAATCCCCAGCAGCAAAGAAAACAACTAAACCAGCTGCAAAGCTCAAGACAAAACACTGGAGACACAGAGAAAACAGCTCCTCTAAGGCTGAGATAGGAAACTGTAAACACTGTAGATTTCAAGCAAAAATTTTACTTTTTTCTTTTTATTTTACTTTTTTTCCCTTTACTTTTTTTACATTTTACTTTTATTCCCTTCAGCATGGGCAGTTAACTAGTTAAATGCAAATCCAGGTCTGAACTCAATGAGACAAGACCCCTGGGAAGACAGAGACAATTTCTGCCACAGATCACAAATATAACTCCCAGGCTTGTGCTGAGAATAAAGGTTATTAACTGCACTCTGATAAACAGGTTAAAACAAGGGGAAAGCAGAGGGACTGATAGCAGAAATGAGAACCTGAGAGAAAAAAAAAAAAGCAGATAGCTTCCAAGAAAACTTACACTCTTTCCTCCTTATAGACATTCCCAGATATTTCTACAAAGATGAAATTTAACCATGGAAAACAGGATCATCAGAACTTGAGAAGAAATTAATTATTTGGGAAGGGGTGGGAAAGGAAGAGGGAAAAAAATCCTTACCAACTGATTGGTCTTACTGTGCGCTTTTCCAGGAGAACAAGAATTGCTTCTGATGCAGCAGCATCCAGCCCTGGAGAAGTCAGAGGGAGCAAAAAAGGCAGGGGAGGTACAAAGGGAGAAGGGAGGGGAGATGAGGAAAAGGGGTGGGGAGATGAGGAAAAGGGGTGGGGAGATGAGGAAAAGGGGTGGGGAGATGAGGAAAAGGGGTGGGGCATGTACACACTGCATGTCTCTCTGTTGAGCCCTAACGTTCCCATTTATTTTGTGAAAGAAAAGAACAAAGCTGTTTATAAATCCAGCAGGATTTTGTTCAGCAATGGCTCAAGATGATGAAGGAAAAAGGTCATAGTAGGACCACTGGACTCACTAGTCAGGAGGAAGAAATGTGTCCCCACATGTGTCTGTTTAGAGAACCTGGAATGCCCAGCAGGCTTTTTGCTCCAAAAGAGAGATCATACTAAAACTTAAAGAGTCCAAAAGGTAAGTGCACGAGTTGTAACCAAACCTGTCAGAGCAATTAGTGAAAGAGGGAATATAAAAATACGCCAGCTATTCCCTCACCAACCCAACCAACACACTGGTACATCCCAGTCCCACACTACCATCAAAAGTTAGCTGAATTACAATTTTAGTGCCTGAAGGGAGAATGGGAGGGCAATACTCACTGTTTCAGCACACCATCTCAGCACCATGCCTCTGTGGGACTGGCATGGAAAATCAAAAAGCAACTTCTCATCCTCCTGTATATCAAATTTCTCATTTCCCACAAGCCATGCCAATTTCTCGAAATCTGCTGCATAGCTACCCAATTTGTAAACCTTTATTCCCTTGAGCTGGAAATTTTGCTTCTAGTTAGCTGCCTACCACCGTCAGTCAGATGCTTTCCTGGACTTACAAGCCTCCTGAGCTCACAAGAGAAGCTCAAGTCTCGCACACATGCAGAACCCTGGCAGCTCTTCCAGCCGCATCGTGGCTGCACAGAATGATGCAGCAAATGGATGACACAGCTCTGTGCAATTCTCACTCCACAGATCTGCAGTGAGGCACAGGAAAAGCTCAGCTGACCCCTTACCTTTGACTGGCTACTCTCCTCTTGGCAAAGGTTGACTTCAATCCAAAAATTGTAGAAGATTACAAATTACATGGAGCCAAGGGATGAGACAGCACCAGAGGCACTACAGAGCTTTTCAGGTTTGCCCCTGAAAAGCTGACTCCCTGAAGCTCTCCTCTGCTCCAGATCCACAGAAAACCATAGGCTATTCTTGCATCTCATCTTTTAAGCAAGCTGTGGGAAAGACTTAGCTTCATACAGCTCCAAAATAACACAAAAATTGAACCTCTTACTGTCACAGCAACATGAGTCACCGGAGACTCCCAGGTTTACACATTGCCCTTATGGCTCAAGCAAATTATTACTGACAACTTGATCCTGCACACAGAGCCCCTGTGGCAGATGCTTATCTTAAAAAATGCAAACACTCCAACACTTGGTGTGGCTACCAGCCTGCCAGGCTCTTCCTGGCCCTTCTCAGATCACAACCTCTCCCATCCTGGCCCCACGCCCTGCTCCCAGCACTGCCACCCCACAGACTCGGAACAAACCCAGAAACATGCCACAGGGTGAAAACGAACCTTCTCCTTACAGGGAGGAAAAATACAATATAACCATGTATTCCCCTTCCTCCATAAAAAGCCACATGCCCCGTGGGTCCCCAAGCCCATCCCCAGAGCAACTCACAAAGGTTAGTGCAGCTACATTAATTCATCTGGAAAGGATTTTCATCACCTTGTCTCTTTCCTCGCCTCTTGTGCTGTTTCAAAAATAGCTCTGGCTTGTTTGCTGCACTGCCTGTGTCAGTCTGATTTTCTGCCTGGCTGGATGTGCACAGACACGCTGGGAGCCCGCTGGACACCACCACCCAGATCTGTACATCCATGCACAGCCACCCAAACACAAAGCACAGCCCCGTCCCTCGCAGGCCGTGCTGGAAAGCTGCTTGTTTTCACAAGCTTTGCGCTCTATGCATTTACTGCAGGCCTCAAAAGGGGGCTGGGGAACACAGCACAGCCCTTTTGGAGGTCAAAAAACGAAGCAGAAAAGCTACAAAGTACTAACATCGATCTGTCTAAAAGCTGCAAGTAAGGGCCTGCCCTGGAATGAAAATACTTTGAGATTTGAGTGCATTTATCAAGTGACCTACGGTCATTTGGCTGCCTGCTGTTAGTGCTTCTGTCAATTAAAGACAAACAATCTCTCCTGCAGGCCTTGGGGATTGTTCTCCACAACTGCCAGGAAAGGAATCGGTAGAGAAGGTGCAGATGTGCAGAAATTCTGGAACAAGCAACACTTCAAAAAAAAAACAACCCTCAGGTAAACTCTTGAAATACAAGAATGAGATTTTTCCCACTAGTACATCTTCATCACTGGGTTTTCCTGAACAGCTTGTCTTTTTAGAATAAAACAGCTTGCTGGAGCCATTTCACAAATCCCAGATTAATTCCATTCAAATCTGGCATTCTTCCCAAACCCAGTAAATCTTAGGTTCAGCCTTCAAGATCCAGCTCATCAGCTGTGAGCTGCCTTTCTGATGTGTTTCTAAATGAAACTTTCTCAGCACGCCATGACTCAGGAACACTGGTTACCATGAATTAAAGATTTCTACAAGGAAAAATGCAGCACAAAGAAATTCTGATTGCTTATTCTATGCATGTTCCTATACAGCTATAAACTCTAATATGCATTAGCTATCATTTATTATAAAAATTAATTAGTACCTATTGACATTTCTGGATGAAGTGCTCCCCAATTACTTATCTGCTAAGAAACTCTGAAATTTAAGAGGAGGAAAAAAACCCATATAACTTTTCCTGCAGTCACCAGAGGATGAAGATACCATTAAAAAGAGGAGCCTCTCAGGCATATCACCTCTTTTTATGGGTGTCTGCTTCCAAATTCAGTGCTCCATGCATTTTAACAGGGAAGCACAAAGCCCACCATACTGCAACAAATTAGCACCTTAACACACACTGCATGAAAATTAATTGTTATCTGACACCTAAGGACCTCTCCAATTTCAACAGCAATCCAACAAACCAGACGTGCAAAGAACTGGAACTGACTGCCTGGGGATATTGTGGAGTTCAATCACACAGGTCTTTAATACCAACATCACAAATGAATGGGTGAAAGTCAGTTCTGCCTTGGGGTAGAGAAGAGAAATAGATGACTGCCCAAGATCCCTTTCTGGTCCTGATATGCTGATTATTTTTTCTTTATTTCTTTTTCTGAGTCATTCCTTCTTGCATCTGCTTACTTCTAGCAACCCCTCTTAGCTGTCACTCCTACTAGGATCACACTTAGACACTTAGAAATGAAGTTTTCTTACCCATCCTCCTTGTTGAATGATATAATCTGCAGAATAATCTTCTAGATATGTCACCCCAAAGTTCACAAGGGCACTCAGTGGTTCCTGGCCCCGTCTGGTCAGCTCCATCAGAAATTGTTGTAACAGAACCAGGGGCACCAAGACCTTCAAAAAACAAGAGTTGTGAATAAACACAGAAAGCATTATCAATACTACTGTGCAGCTAGAACAAAATTCATGTGTTTACAGAAAAGGTCTGAATTTTCAAGTCCAAACCAGGGACTCTAGACTTCATTTCTCAGAAGACACAAGGCAAACACACAATAAAATGCACTAAAAAAGAAGCACTTAATCTGCTAAGCAAAAACTCACAGTCTAACGTTAGAATTTCATAGAACACCACTGCAGTGTTTTCTTAAGCCCCACTTTTTTCCCAACACAAGGTCCAGGTAGAGAAGCAGAAGAGGTCCGGAAGTTGCTACCCCAGAAGTGGAAAGATGCATCATAAATACCTTGGAGCAAGCAGCAAACTCAGACACATTCTTGAACAGGAGCACTGCACTAGACAGTCTCTTTAGATGTTCACACTTGGCTTTGAGGCAGGACAGAAACAAACACCTCCACCCAGCAGCTTAACATTACAAACATGTTTAAAATGACAAGCACAAAGTCCTTTCCATGTCAAACTCTCCATCTGATGCCAAATTTAACACAGAGAGATCTTCCTTCCTCATGTCCTACTACCATTCCTCTTTAGAAACCTTTTAACTGAGTGCTCAGCCTTAACCTAAATTGCTCTGGAAGATGCAAGCCTCTGTGAATCCACCTCCTTCACATTATATGGTTCTAGACACTTCCTTCTGAAATTATGCTTTTGTTTACCTAAACAACACGCAGTCAAACTTTTAAACTGTAAATTTATTCTCCTAGAGCATGCAAATGGCCCTCTGGGCAATGTTTATACACAGCACCTTGCCAAGGTTGGGAAACTGGTATGAACTGAAGTCATTAGCATCTGAAAAAGCCTTATTATGACACAAGAGAAAAATATTTGTTTTACTGCATTTTAATTGAGGCAACTGCACTGTACACCTATTCACTGTGCAGACTGGAATGCTGTTTCCCAGATGCACAAGAGAGATGAAGGCTCTGCTATTGCTCATACTCAAATTCTAATGCCTCCTTCCTTTTCCAGTCTCTTCCCTCATCAGCCTGGTTTTCTTTTCTGTAAATATCCTGCAGCACTATTACCACAAATCACACCTTAGGGTGCAAAGCTAAAGGAAGATGATTAAGCAAAGTAAGCTGAAATTGAGATTTGTACTAAATTCATGGTGGCATCACACTGAGATTGACTACTAAAACCAGATAAGGCCTAAAAAATGTCCATAATCTGATAAATTTAAGATGCTCCAGGTGATTAACAACTAAGTCCAAGACTGTGGCAGACAGGTTATAATACCGTGATGAACAGTTAACACTGGTAACTGTTAACACTTCACTAGGGATGTCAGGGTGTCAGAAGTTTAAAAGTATTTGAATTTTAAAAGTGTTGGGTTTTTTTAATTTCTTGCAATTAATCTCAACTCAGAGGCAGAAGTGCAAGATCACAGTGCTCAGGTATAAGGAACAGGTCAAGATGAAGTGTCAAAAGGAAGCTTCAATCTTTTTGGATCAAAAAAACCCAAGCTGTCAAGGCAGAGGCTTGGGTACACCCACATACCTCTGCAGCAACATGAACACTGAGATCTCAGAGCATTTGACATTTACTGTAAGCTGAAGGCAAGAGAAACAAAGGCAAGGAAAGGCTGCTTGGGAAGTGAAGGCAGCTCAAATGCTGGCACAGTGAACATGACTGCTGCCTTCTTCCTTTGCCAACTTGATGCCTAATCCACCCATTCCCCCCAAATTCAGCAAGCCTCCTCAGGCCTCAGAGTGAGGGACCAAACTCAAACTCTTAACATCCAGTCCCACACAGACCAACACACACCGTGCAGCTTTCCCTTCCTGCTGAAATTACTGACACTCCTGCCTCTGAGAACAAGAGGAACAGGAGCAGGTTTGCACGAGACTGTCACTAAATTCATGAAAGAAATTATCTCATAGTGCTTCCATGAAAGTTAACAACACCTTTCTGTACAGAAGAGCAGCTGTGTGAACGGTGGTGAGATTTAACTAGAACAAAGTAAAAATACAGCCTCTGCAACTCCCTCCACCAGGATGCCTGGGAAGGAATGCCAGGGGCTATTTATATTTTGACTGAAGAGAAACATACATAGAAAATAGTTGGCAGGAGAAAACGTCTAGAGAATCAGTATAAAACCCACTTTACTATCAGAAGATAGCTGATTGTGTAAATGAAAGACTTGTGTCCACTACACTATTGCAATCCCATTGTACAATATTACAAATTTAAATATACACAAAAAAAAAACCAAACAAAGAAGGTTCAGAGGCTTTGAGGAAATCATGCTTTTTTGAGGAAGCTATATCCAAAATTATTGCCGTTCTGTGTACCTTTTGACTACTTCAGCTTAAAATTAATCTAATTCTTTGCACAATTATTTCTTATATTTTTGTTGCACTATTCTTTTGCCCCACTAATCAGTAAGAATGGGACACTAAGGTGCCTGCTACCCAATTCATCAGTTCAACTGGCTCTCAATAACAATATCTGCTGTCCTTTCAGGTGATGCACAACAGTGGGATTATGCATTTTGAATATATGTATATAAGATTCAGTTTTAAGCAAAAAGCATAAAAACTCAACAGTGTAGTATTAAATTTTTTTTTATTATGTTAATTTTATTGTAGAGTTTCAATGTGCCCTATCTGTGGTGATTTGGAAGTTGTTTTGTTTTTTTTTAATGAGAGCCTTATTTCAAATAAAAGATAAGGAGTCTTTTCCTTTATAGAATTCAACATCAACATGTTTTTCTAACAGCTTCTTTAGAGTAAAAATTAAGCTGAGCTGAGATGGGAGGAAAGGTATCTAGATTTCTTCTGTTATAAAACACAATTTTGATTAAGATGATAAAGGAAATTAAAAGGAAATGAAACAAACACAAATGTATTCCATCTCCTCAAAACAAGGATTATTGAAGGAACTGCTGGGCATTCTTGGAGCTCCAAGCTACCAGAAAAACAATACAAACAGATGCTGTGCTGGGGTACAAAATTTCCACTCTCCTTTGCTTTTGGACTGCATGTTTTGTAGCAACAAATGTTAAGGGCAAGCAGAGTTGATGACAAAAATATCCTGGATGATCCTCTCCACCACAAGCTGAGGGGGACTGAAATCCACCAGCCCCAGGGGCTGCAGGAATGCAGCAGCAATGAAGGCTGGATCCTAAAACCCCCAAATGCAGCCATTCATCCAACCAGAGCCGCATCTTTGGGAGGTGGGCACCCAAAATAAATTGACCTGAGAAGCCTCATGCACCTCCTCTCTTGCCAACTGAGCCACAATGACTGGTTTTATGCTTGGTTTTAGCTTTCACCAGCTGAAAAGTAAAATGTGCTAGCTTAAGCCACCTTCTTGATAATCATATTTCATGGTTGTTTAAACCAAAATGCTGTGAATCACAAGATGACAAATTGAAAGAGCATACACATAAAGCAATGATAATTGCTGGAGCCATGGGCAGTAACTTGTCATGCAATGTTTATTAAACTGCTTTACAAGTGCCCACACCCTTGGTTAAATGAACAGTTTCTGAAGTAAGCAGGGAAATCTAGTCAGGAAAATGCCTTCCTGAAAAAAAAAATGTAAAGAGGGAGGAAAAAGATTTCTTGATCTATTTCAAATTTAAGTCTACATTTTAACACTCGAATTATGATTAAATTTGCAAGTAGATATTTCATTCTTTCATTCTTTTTTTGATGCTCACTGAACCCATCAGAGAATGATTAAGGTGATGAATTTGAATGATTAATGAAAGATGAATCTGGGAAGAATAATCTACTCATTCTACATTAAAAGTATTTTAAGATAATTCATTTAAAGATCTGCATTTTGTTTAAAAAAACAAGATTCCTATCATTTGAGATAACCACTCTTGAAACCAGGTAGGATCACCATCCCTATGTTTTCTGAACAATGTAAATATCATGAAGATACTGTCAATTTTTATTTTCACCATGTTCAGCACTCTTTTTTACATATATTTTAAACCTGACATTGGAGGAGGGAAAGAGTAGAGAAGTATTATGAATAAAAGGTCTCAGATTTCATTCAAAACTGCTACAGGAATTAACCTCTCTTGGGAATTAAAAAAAAAATAAGTCAAGCAACACATCTAACTTTTCATTTTACCAAACTAAAGGAAGGCTGACTTAACACTTCCATTCAGTAACTTCCAACTAAATTATCTATAAAACTACTCATTATGTGCACAGCTACCACTCTGAGAGTGCAATTTATTTCTAACTAAACCCAAGTTCTTTCTGTCTTTGGCCCTCTGTGAAGCACAACTGTACCAAGTACAAACAATATGGACATCAAAGAGACACGAGACATATCCAAGTGCAAGTCACTGATCTGGTACCTTGTTCCATCCACTGGCATGAGCAGCTGCCTCCTGCGTGCGCTCCCGATATTCCTGATATGTCACCGGCCTGCAGAAGTTAAACCAACACTGAAAGTTATAAAAGGAAACAAAAGAACGTGAATAAAAAGAAAGTTCTCAGTTTCCAGAGAGCAAAATACTTTCATATATATTACAACAAGTAATTTTCAAGAGTTAACAAGTCTTGTGTTTCAAGACATAAAACAGCAGCACCAGACAGGGTCAGGAAGGCATCACCTTTCTCTCACTTACACAATTTCATACAACTGGTTACGTGAATTTCCTAATAATTTGATACTCTACAGCTTAAAAGAAATTAGGTAAGTAGGTTCTCTGATA
This sequence comes from Cyanistes caeruleus, assembly GCF_971803275.1. Taxonomy (NCBI): domain Eukaryota; kingdom Metazoa; phylum Chordata; class Aves; order Passeriformes; family Paridae; genus Cyanistes; species Cyanistes caeruleus. Next base: position 81,912,272 of record NC_141704.1, read on the forward strand.
TGATAGAGAATTTCTAAGCTCTTGCATATGTTTTTTTTTAATAATCTAAGATTTTAAAGACAGAAAACTCCACTAAGAAATTCACACCTGAGCTACAAGCCAATGCAGAGTAAAATTTTGTAAATGATCCAGGCTATGGACCAACACAGACTGTTTCACTGCATAAACATTAGAGCTGAAGCCTTTATTTGCAAGAAACAGTACTTTTCATCACAAAAACCCTTCATACTTGAGTAGAAACCTTTATTCTAGATTTATCACATCTCTCTGAATCGGGATGATGAAACTCCTCTCTTCCATACTCTTTCCTCCAAGATAATTTGGCATCTAAGAGTCAATAACAGCAAAGGCTTTCTGCCAAGTGACAGCAGAAGATGCACTGTTTCAAAAGCAGCTGTCCTCAGCCAGATCATTAAAAGTTCAGACTTCAGTTTAATGATAATAGTGATAACTGGCATTGGACAGAAAACTGCTTATTGAATACCAGGAACCTGTCATGATCTAACAGCCTACTGTACCCTAACACTTGTTTATATGCATGGCAGAGGGCAGGAAAATATAAGCCAAATTAATAAGTATTGCATCAAATAGCACTACTCTAGCAACAGGGGGGAAAGAACAGAGTTAGAGCACAGTGGGGAAAACATAATTTGGGTCTGTCATTTTAAGGACACTCTCTTGACTTCTTTGACACATTAATTCTTTGAAACCAAATCTAAATCAATCAGTGGGATGAGAAGAGCAGGAACAGCTGCAGGACAGATATTATGAAGAGATTAAACCCTAATTCTAGTTTGCCTTAGAAAAAGGCAACAGGGTTTCACAGGCATTTCTGACTTTATGACAAACATAAACAAAAAAATTACTTAGAAAGCAAATATTTTCTTATAGAAAAGACAGGAAGCCAGTAACATCAGAATATCAACAAGCTAGAACCACTTAAATGCACAGCTGCATTTATGTAACTCTTCCTAAAGCAGCACCTTCCAACAGCAGCTCTCTACCAACACATTTTGGAGGTCACTCAGAAAAACCTCAAGTAGTTCACACAGATCCATTACGTTTCAGGCTGGTAATTTATAACAGAAAAACAAGCAACTACAATAATTGTACCAATTTGCAGAGACATTAATTAAGATACCAGCATGCCAACTGCAATGTGCTATTTATACAATAAGTTTAAACTGACAGGACAGCTGTTAAGACACCAAGGTTAGCCCAGGGGCCTGCATCTGCTTCAGATGTGTACCTGAAGGGTGGTCACAAGGTTTGTAACTACCATCCTCTCAGGAAAACTCTCCCACTCATCATGGGCCAGACCACAAACAAACCTTCAGCTCCACTCTTTGTTATAAAAGAAATTAATGTGGCTAGAGCCCAACATTCATGAAACTGGCAATGGCAGCTGCCAGTTTCACCAGCAACTCAAACTGCTTGAAGCAGCCTCAGAAATTCATTAACAAAAGCTTAGAAAAATTTTGTAACTTACATTGCTGCAAAGGGCAAATACCACAAAGGAGTGTTTGCACACTACATCGCAAAACAAAAAAAAAAAAACCACCAAAACCAACCCAACCAGATAAAGGAAGATTGAAAAAGAAAGAAATGCAAGTCCCAACTTCACTTCAGCAGCAGTCACAGTGGAGAAGGAAACACCTTTGAAAAAGCAAATGGAAACTCACTTGCTAAGCAAGCTCTGCAGTGCTTTGTGCAGATGTTCCTTCAACTCCTGGGACACTTTCTCCCCCAGATGAGCCAGGCAGTCTTCTATTGAGCTCTCTGGATTGGCAGGGCTGAACACTGGGGAAGTGTGGCAGTCAAACCCTGTAGTGGTAAATGCTGAGAGAAGAAGGTACACAAAATCAAACAGATTCACAGATGAACATCAACAGTCTTAGATTTCTTAACCCAGCAGTTTACATGAGGGATGAAAAAAATCACAGCTCTAGTCAAAGTATGCAATGTACAAATCACAATAAAAAAATGCCCAAATACATCCTGAAAGTGCTACTTACAAGGCAGGGATGATGCTGAGCTACATTTCCCCACCAGCTCTTGTTTCCCAATTGTATTCTAACCAGCAAGTTTGCTGAATGTGCAGCTATTCTCCCATTTTAAGCTGATGCCAACCCTGATGGAGCAGCAAAAGAGCCTCTTTTCATAGAAAATTTGCCGACACATGGACATGACACATCTGCAGCAGTACTAGAGTATCGTTTTTTTAAAATATTTTGTTCATGTAACCTCTTCCTTCTCTGCTTAAATCTTCTAAGAAAGCTCCACATGAATGAACCTAAACAGCTCTAGAGTGTTTCTATTTCAGATTTCTGATTTGCAACACACACACAAAGCAAAGATGGGTTTGAACTCATTCCTTGCTGGGAGTCCTATAAAAGCCACATCTACAGGCCAAAGCACATCACAAAAACCAGACCTGGTGGAAGGGAGAAATCTGATAGTTTAAGTCCACAATCCTTGAAATATTAGCTCCTGAGGACTTCTGCCATCAAGTGCAGCAGCTAAAGGGCTGCTTACTTTTCATTATTTATAGTAGCCTACTAAATGTCATCCAGTTGTTTGCTTTGGCCAGGCTCCACCACTCCAAATGGTAATCTTTAACTATTTTACTCCATATGACAATGTGTACAAAACTTGTGGGGGTGAAGAGGATAAAGAGATTCAATGTATTCAAAAATCTCTTTAGCTGGAGTACCTGTTACAAATTAACCACCATTACAGTGCATAGAGATTATGGATTGAAACGGGAAAACCTGAAGAGCACCTTCCAAGATTTCTTCATCAAGATGTTTTAGTTCCTCCTCGATCTCTATTTTAATCTTCTCCAAAGCCTCTTTCTCCAGAGCATGTTGTGCCATAAGCTGTTGTTGAGTCCCTGAAAGAAACCAAAAAAATCATTCGAATGTTTTAATTTAATGTTTCAAACAAGGTAGAGAATGGAAGATGGTAGTATAAAGGAATTTGAGGTGAAAGTTCGATTTCAGACAGCAACAAGTATGATTCTTCAAGAGCACTTATTACAGAAGTTTTATTAAATGAACCCATGTATACATTATTCATTGTATAAATGAATATATTACATTCATTACATGAAACAGATAAACTTCCAGGCCTATTCAAGGTAGAATTGGTGTGTTAAATAAAATAAAAAGAACTGTAAGGCTACAAACAGAATACATAGGAACTTTAAAAGCAACATCTTCAATTTAAGACCAAAATCAAACCAAGGCACATAAACAATCAGCCATCATATGTAATACACTTATTATCAAACTACACCAAAACAAAGTAGACTGCATAAGCTTGATTTTTAGTGGCAAAATATAAAATTTATATTGATGCCTGCAAGATCTACAACATTCTCAGATCAACTATGCAATGACACCAATGAAGAATCCTGAAACCTGTGAACTGTGCATCATTTCCCTGGTCATGAGGAGTCTACAGGCCACAAATTAACACTTTCACAATTTCACAAGTAAGACTAGAGGTGAAGGACCTCACAATTATCAGTCAGTTTTCAATTCTCCTCTCCTAACCAAGAAATTTAGGAATTTCAAATGGCTACATATCCCCAGAAGTTCATAAGCCATTGTTTGGCATCACAAATATATTTTCTATGTGCTGATTCTAGATGCTGGTAACAAAGTTGTTTCAGCCATATCAGTCAGGGTTACATAGACTCTCAATCATCTCAATCATTATGCTGTGCCAAGAGAGACAAAACTGTTTCCAAACAAACCCAGGTATTCAGGACATCTGAGTTTCTCACCCTTTCTGCACCTACACCAAGGGCTACAGCTCTGCCCAGACATCCAGACAATGTTCTGCTTTACAGACATTCTACACTCAGTTGAAGAAAACAAAAAGGGAAAGGGATTGATCTGTAATGTTGCTATCATCTGATCAATTTCCTCCTCATCACTTTCATTTCACATCCAGATCTTCAGGTAAGTCCTGTAACAGCCAGTGGAACTTTCTGGCACATCTTTTTTCATTCCAGTCTTGAAAGCACTAAATCATAATTTGGTGGCCTTGTGAATGACAGCTTTGTGGCCAGTTTTCTTTGGTTTGTTTCTCTGCTGGAACTCACTTTAAGTGTTGTCTTGCCTTCCCTTTTCTTCCACAATGGACACATATAATCACTACATTTCATTATAGTTATAGTAATAACTACATTTCATAAAAGGGTGTGTGAAAACCATCAAAGCACTTAACACACACATACACAGATATTTAGTTGACTACACACTAGTGAAGTACACTGTGCATTTTCTGTATTTAAAATAACAGTAGATAGTAAGCTTTCAAGGTCTCCTACAATTGAAAAATATGTTAAAAATCCATTGTATCAATCCACTGAATGTGTGTTAATGTTTAAAAACACAGCACAAGGATCCCTCTAAACCAATGTATGCTTAAGTTACTATAAAATAGATATATCTGTCTAAAAGAACAAATGATGGCCAGTTTAATTCCATTTGACTTAACCACACATGTTCAGAATAACTACTTCTTAAATCCCTTCCCAAGCAGCATCTACTTGCCACTCTGAGTAATAAATTCCAGAGAGGAGCAAACTGTTCCTCCTTTTGGTTTATGCCTTGTCACTCCCTGTCAGTTGCTTCTTTGAAGAACTGAACCACTGCTTTGGAGTCAAGTGCAACAAGTGTGTGCAAGTGCCAACCCTTGTGTGAACCTGTGCTTTTTCTTTGTATGGAAGGGACAGAGGAGCCCCCCATTCTCACGGGACTAATGTGACGATGATCACCCATGACAAGCTGTCACACTTGATAAGAAATCACCCGGAAAATGGAAGGAAGAGAAATTCCACTGCTGCCAGTGTACAAAAGAGCTGTTTAGATAATCAGCACTGCAGTCAATGGTTTCCATCTCGTAACACCCACAGCTTTGCAGCAGCTGCTGATTCGGAGAGCACCTGACTGTTCAGTCATGCCAAAACATCAAAACCCTGCCCCTCCCAGAGCAGTGACTTTGCACTGTTTATTCCCCTAATAAAGATTGGATTTCAGCTTTCTGCATCTCCTGGATATTGACTGCTACCAACAAACACTGCACACAGAACTGGAGAACATCAACACCAAAGGTCCTAAGTGAGGGGTGTCTTTTTTCTCAATTAGCCAATTTCCAAGTCACAAACAGGTAGAAGAAAACAGTAAAACCAGCTTATTTTAGATGAGAATATATTTTTGTTATCAAGGATGTAAATGGTCACACCAGAAGTGGTGTTTGTAAGAGCCATAAGCATTGAATGCTTTCCTGTGCTCAAGAAACGGGTTTGCCTCTTCTGAGCAACTCTGCAAGGCCTCTTCCCAGAGGCACAACAAACCTCTGTTATGTGTTCTTTCTTACACAACCAAGTTAGTGCATTCTACTTTCTATTTATGGAACAAATGTTCACTTTGGCACAATTATGTTCCTCTTAAGATTTTGGGTTTCAGGTATTTGGAAGTAACCTAAAAAGTAGAGGAGAATGTGTTCTGAAAGTCCATCAAGCACCGCATCAGGGAGCATCAGACTACCAAATAAATGTAATACTTCAGTAAAACTCCAGAAGCTCAGTAACAATACAAGACTAACCCGTTTGCCAGGTTTGATGCCAGGAGGAGGAGGAGGGATGGAAAGTCATTCATCAGAGCTACTGACTCTGTACATCTCATTTTACAGTGCTTGAGCCAAAACTTCAGCTAACAAGGGACAACCATAAGGAGGGACTGAAAAGATGTTATGCCTTTTTAGTTCAAGGGAATGAAGGAAAAAGAAAAGAAAGCCACTGATGTCACAGATTGCTTCTGATTTTTTTTTTATTTCATGCCTGTAATTTTAATTTAGCAGTATCTTTGTTTTTCTGAGTTATCCTAAGTCTCTATGTTAACCTCTGTATAGTGAACTTAAAAATTTACTTTTACCAGGACTGTAATATTTCTTTAACATCTCAGAATTTTTAAAACATTAAGACTCTAAAATTACTGTAAGCACTGAGAAGTGACAAAGATATAAAAAACCTCTTTACAAATGTATTTATCTATTTCTTTTAATGAAAAATACATCTGTTACACCAGCAAACTCCAGACCACGGACTGCCACACATAGATGTAACCTTCGATTTCAGAAATGTTTAAAAGAAGCTCTTTATAAGCCATAAGAAGGCTCAGCTTGAAAGAAACTGAAAAAGTCTAAAATATTAAAAGGAGACAAGATATTGCCAACTAGCACTCTTTTTTGGGGGGGGAGAGAGAAGGCTTAATTAAGTGGGAATTCACACCCCAAAAAGCTCCTTTTCCTTGCCTCAGTTTAGGAAATAGCTCCCTTATTACCATGAACTGGACTGCTCTGACCTACAATGTGAATCTTTACAGCCCAGACATGTTTTCCCTAAAAGGAAGGTCTTTATCAAGCAAGTTCACCATATAAGATAAAACAACCCAAAAAACTCCGTTTCCTACAAGCCAACAGTAGGTACTGTGTGTGTGGGAAACCAGGAAAATGGCTCAATCACCAACTACACACAACACTTGGTATGGTAATTCCAAAAAGATAATAAATGGTCAAAAGGACATTGTGCATCATAATTGGAATAAAGTACTGTGGATAGCATGCACCTCAGGAAAACTGTCAAAACCTTGTTCACCTCTTGACTAATCTATGTCACCATGCAGTAGTGGCACTGACTATAAATTTTTCAGACACTCTAAACTATGGGATTATTTAAGATTTTTCACTCTTTTAAGGAAAACACAGAAAAATTACTTTTCTTTACAGTGTAGCCACAAGCTGATGGGATGGTGTCAAGCAATGGGGAAGTAGATTAAAAAAGAGAAATACATTAAAAGTCACTCCTTGATAACATACAAAGAAACATTTATAATAAAAATACATTGAATCACAAAACCAAAGGACTTTGACCCACTTGGAAAGTTAGTAATACCAATAACTGCAGCAGAATGGAAGCTCCTGTAATGAGAGTGACTTCAGGGAGAAAAGTGTAGAGATGTTTTCCAATACTTAATAATTATTTTCTGTGTCTGAGCCAGTACTTTAAAGTAGGATAAGAGTTCTGAAAAAACACAAAGCATCTCCCCTCAATCTAATGAGCTGAGAGCTTCCACACATTTCAACTATATGTGCTCATCTGTTGCCTCAAACATTGACTGACACAGGTGATGCTACTCCGTGTGTTTTATCAATTTATCTGATTTTTCACCTATCAGAAAACCTACCAAAAAGTAACAGAATTTAATGCTAATGGATTTTGCTTTAAATAAACTACAGTGACTGTTATGCAGAATCACTGGCAAAACTAAGAGGAAAAATCTCTCAAAGCACTGGCCAGTTAAATTTGCTGGATTTACCTCTGGAGACACTGAAATCCATTAGAGAACACTACAGAGCTATAATGTTAAAAGGTTGGGCTGTCCAGTAAAACTGTCTTTTCTTCAAGAGGCTGGAATACTGTGGATGGTTCTCTCTTCAGCCCCTGTGCTGAAAAGAAGATAGCAAAATAAAGATTTCCAAGTGCTCATCAGGTGTTGATTTAGATCAGCCTCATTTGCTTGAAGCCAGAAGTGATTTCAGTGCTTGTAATTGAAGCCATCCTTCTTGCAACAATACCAAGACCAACCAAGAGACCCAAAAGGAAACACTGTAAGGTAATTTTCCATGTAATTTCTCTGAATTTTCTACTCACTGAATAAAAACCCTCCAAAGACCATCAGTCTTGCAAAGCACATTAAGCCTGCAAGAAATGAGAAGTTTTAACTGGAAACCTATCAACCTTATCTCAGTTTTTGAAACAGATAGGTGTATACGAGGAAAAAGAATTTGTACAACATGCAGGAAACAGAGGCAGAGGGGAGGGGAAGGTTTGGAAAGGTTTGGGAAGGTTTGGGAAGGTTTGGGAAGGGAAGGTTTGGGAAGGGAAGGTTTGGGAAGGTTTGGGAAGGGAAGGTTTGGGAAGGGAAGGTTTGGGAAGGTTTGGGAAGGTTTGGGAAGGGAAGGTTTGGGAAGGGAAGGTTTGGGAAGGTTTGGGAAGGGAAGGTTAGGGAAGGTTAGGGAAGGTTAGGGAAGGTTAGGTTAGGGAAGGTTAGGTTAGGGAAGGTTAGGTTAGGGAAGGGAAGGTTAGGGAAGGGAAGGTTAGGGAAGGGAAGGTTAGGGAAGGTTAGGGAAGGGAAGGTTAGGTTAGGGAAGGTTAGGGAAGGTTAGGGAAGGTTAGGGAAGGTTAGGGAAGGTTAGGGAAGGTTAGGGAAGGGAAGGTTAGGGAAGGGAAGGGAAGGTTAGGGAAGGGAAGGGAAGGTTAGGGAAGGGAAGGGAAGGGAAGGTTAGGGAAGGTTAGGGAAGGGAAGGGAAGGGAAGGGAAGGGAAGGGAAGGGAAGGGAAGGGAAGGGAAGGGAAGGGAAGGGAAGGGAAGGGAAGGGAAGGGAAGGGAAGGGAAGGGAAGGGAAGGGAAGGGAAGGGAAGGGAAGGGAAGGGAAGGGAAGGGAAGGGAAGGGAAGGGAAGGGAAGGGAAGGGAAGGGAAGGGAAGGGAAGGTTAGGGAAGGGAAGGTTAGGGAAGGGAAGGGAAGGTTAGGGAAGGGAAGGTTAGGGAAGGTTAGGGAAGGTTAGGGAAGGTTAGGGAAGGGAAGGTTAGGGAAGGTTAGGGAAGGTTAGGGAAGGGAAGGTTAGGGAAGGTTAGGGAAGGTTAGGGAAGGTTAGGGAAGGGAAGGGAAGGGAAGGGAAGGGAAGGGAAGGGAAGGGAAGGGAAGGGAAGGGAAGGGAAGGGAAGGGAAGGGAAGGGAAGGGAAGGGAAGGGAAGGGAAGGGAAGGGAAGGGAAGGGAAGGGAAGGGAAGGGAAGGGAAGGGAAGGGAAGGGAAGGGAAGGGAAGGGAAGGGAAGGGAAGGGAAGGGAAGGGAAGGGAAGGGAAGGGACCAAAGCATTACATCTCTCCTACCACTTCTGGCAGAGATAAAATAGTACCACTCCTGTTGGGAAGGATCACTTTTTTGGTTGGGTGTTTTTGACTCACCAGATACACTTTCTAGTTTAACTGGACTGTTGAAATTTCACTGAAATCTGGGAGACTGTGGTAGAAAGAGACTCCAGGGAAATACAGAAATCCTAACAACATCCAGCATGTCTTTTTTCCTCATCTCTCATGTACTGTGCACACACAATGGAAAGGCAGGAGATCCTCCAGTGAGTGACACAAGGTGGCTGGAACTGGGATCCTGCGCTGAACTGCCCTCTAGAGGAGTCCCACACTCTCCCACTCAGGCAGACAAGGAGGTCAACTCCACCAGGGCAAGCTACAACTTGTCCTCCTGGATACTCCCATTTCACTGAATATGGTTCAGAAAACAGACCAGGAGTACAGTCTTATTTGGATCTAAGAAAAATGAATGAAGGGAAAATACTGCAAACCAGAGTCAAGGCCTCATATGAATGAAACACAAAATACAGAAGTGTTCTCCAACTGGAAAGGAGGCAAAATTGCTGCTTCATTGCTTCCTGTCAGCACAATAACCAAATCAAAGCAAAATAAGATTAAGGACAGGTTTTTTATGGGAATCCTCTCAATTCACAGATCACTGTGTTCAGCCATAGAGCAGAAAGACTCCTGACAAGTATTTTGAAGTGCCACAGAAATCCACAATGGAAGGAATTTGGGATCACGCAAAGTGTTGTATCAACAGCTGGTGGCAGTGCTTGGCAAAGCAGGAAGCAATGCTGTGCTGTTGGTACCTCTCCTGTGTCTATCACCAAACCCAGAAGTCTCCTCCTCATGATGGGATTCCAGACAACAGCAGTTCATTTCCATTTCCCAGCTTTCCTGTCTCTTGTCCTAACCAGGTTTCAGCAGGGACTGTAACACCCAGTTACCTGCCAGCAGTGCATTAGGCAGGGCAGGAAATATCCATTATGGGCTGTGCTCCCTCCTAGGGGATTGCAGATTACAGCAAGCAGCCATCAGCCACGTGCCAAACAATAAGGAGATACGTGCTGGCTACATAAACTGCTCAACAGTCAGTGGGGATGAACACAGCACTCTGAAATAACCACACACAGCCCCAGAGTGCAGCTCAAACACTGCTTAATTACAAGCAAGGTGAGAAAAAGTAGGAGAAAGGATTTTTAAAATGTAGCTAGCAGACAAAAGAAACCTCTCAGATGCATGGACGGTAGAAAACCAGCAGGAAAAGTGTGTTAGGAAAGAATGAAATAAATCCTGAAGCAAATGGTTAAAGCATTTGCTTAGCTCAATACAGCCTGAAGTCTTAGAAAAGCATTACAAAATAGTGAGAAACAAATTAAAAGTAAGGCAAAATTATTTAATCCAGAGGCTACAATGAGAAAGCAGCAACGTCACTGAAAAAGAGACCTAATTAAAATGAAACATGACCAGGAGAGGAGACATTGTGGTCACTGTCTGGTTTGGGGAATGAGGTGGGGAAAATGTAGGAAGATTTCAGAAGTTGTAAAGTATGAATGCTTTAGAGTATTTTAGTAGCAAATCCAACTACAGACTGCTGTCACACAAGCTAACACATCTAAACAATATCTGAGAAGTCCTCTTAAGTGACCACAAAATTTTCATCAAAACATTTGTAGCTTCCTCATTAGAAAATTTAAATATACCACTGTAATTCAGATTAGAAGCACAGAGGTTTCCGTAATGAGAATAGTTTGAAAGGTTTCACCTTAATTTGTAAATACTTCAAAAGTAACTACAGCCAAATTATTTTTAAGAAGCTTTAAGATTAACATTTTCCTTTTTGAATCTTCTATTTATAGAACAAAGCAGATTCTTACACATTGAACCTTTATATGTACTCAATACATTTCCAGTTACAGCCTAGTTATAAATGAGTGGGATCTCTTCAGAATGAGATGTTATTGCTCAAATAACTACATTTTTCAACATAGGATTTCATGAAACAAAGGGTTTTATGAAACAGCTAAGGGGCTTCTCCCTTCATGGACACAGATGCAGTCAAAGTGGAAGGAGCAAACATACCTTAAATATAATAAGGTTAGTTTTATGAATTAAATATTTAAAAATTTAATTTAATTAATTATATATAATATAATCAGCATATGCCATGTGATTTGGTGGCAAACTGAAAAGCAGTTCTGTCGTAACTTTGATGTAATCTTTTCTTTTCAGGAATTTCTCACTTCATGACAGGTAAGTTCAGCAAATGACAGCGTATGCATTCTTAAATGATTGTTCAAAGAGAAAAAGATTATTCTGAAAACTGTCTCTGTTTGATTTGGTTTTTTTTTATAATCCTCCTTTCATCAGAGTAAGTTCTGAATCACAGAACTAGTAGTGACTAAAATGTCATTAAGAAATGACAAGTCACCCAGGCAATCCTGACAAACAACATTGCTTAAGTGCTTGCCACCACAAAACGAGAAACAGTTTTACCCTCTAGGTTTATGGGAAGCACAATCTACCAAACCTCTTTTATTCTGCCTTCTATTTATTTATTTATTTAACCTCTTTTATCCATAAACCTGTCCTAAAATAAACATCTGACTCTGAGCAGTCCCTTGACTTCTCATAAATAAATAAATAACTAACCAGAAGTAGCACAGGCCACATCTCTGCACCAGCACTGAGTGACAACAACAGGAGCCTCAGTGTAATAGGGCAAAACTATTTAGCACAGGAGATTGCCCAAGACACCACTCAGTTTATGCCAGTAAACACCACCTCACCCCTGCTTACTTCCACTTGTGTCTCAAAAAAATAGCAAGCATGGGCTGAAATTCTCACAATGGCTCAACAACGTTAAAATATATCCATCCCCCCAGCCTCAAGACAGTGACTAAAACCACTTACTTGCTTCCTAAACACCAGTCAGCCCTGGAATAGCTCAAATTAAAACAGTAATCTACATACAAACAGCTTTGTTTCTATCAGCATCTCTCATCTTTCAATTGAAATTTATTCATTTTTCACTGAATAAACCAAGAGATTCATTACACCAAACATCAGGCTCGCACTCTGCACCCCTGCAGAAACACCTGAAGAACTAATTGCGAATGCAGCCAAACATGTAAATGGCTAGAGATGAATATGCAAATATTACCTTGAGTTGGAGGAGGAGGAGGATGCTCCTGTGGCTTCTCCTGTGCTAAAAGGCCCAGGTAGCTGAGCACTACGTATTTGGTTTCATAGTGAAATCCTACAGGCACGGCAGTAGCGGACGCCATCGGGTTGGCTGTGTTGGCGTGGGGCACGTCGGCTGCGCTCTGGGGAGCCCGGGAAGGCTGTCAGGGAAGAGTAAAGTGTTTTGTTTGTTGGTTTATAAGGCTGCAACAGGTCATGAACTCACACGTAACAGGGAATTATGTAACTATCCTGAAGCAATATCCAGGTTTTTGCCCTGATATCCTATGCATTCTTATTTTAATGAGAACCATGCAGAGTAAACCCAAGTGTGCCCCAGTGCAGCGCCCTGCCTGCTGCCAGCAGTGACATTTCTCACTCCTGCATGGCATGCTCACACTCCCATGGAAGCCAGTCCCTCACCACGTGTCCTCCTCCCAACACCTCCCATCTCAACCACATGCAAAAACACATGTTCATGTTTTGAGGGATTCTGAACACTTCCTTAACCACAACATGTGGTAAAAAGCCGGATTCCGAGGAGTCTCTCATTCCCAAAGCCTGCCATTAATGTTTTCTCTGCTTTCTCAGATTTGCTACTGTGATGCTCAAAAGTTGTAAAGCAGAAAAAAGTGACCACAATTTCCTCAAATTAGTTTTACTGTTCCAACAGCAATGGAAAACATATGGTCAACAGAGTAAATTCCACACTCAATGTAGGGATTGGGAGAACAGATGGTTGTTTGTCCTGGATTTCTCACCCACACACTATTAAGTATAAACCAGAAATCCACACCTAACAGCAACATCTGGCCAAAGAACTCCTCCCTGTTTCACTCTAATTGTTTTGTTGCTTTTTTTAAATATCCAAATAAGACCTGCAGGCAAAACTAAGGCAGAGAGAAATTAAAAACAACATGGTAAAAAGTAAAATCTCAAGCAACAACATGGAAGTGTTGGGAAGTGGGGGAAAAGTCATGCAACAGATTAAAAGGATGCTTGAGATTAATCAACATGTTTTAGCTCTTTTTGTTTGGCAAAGTCTGGATAACTACCTGCAACATGCTGACACTTAATGGATCAAATAATGCTATCCAGGAGTTTCTGACAAACTCTTCAAGTTAAGTTCTCTAGGACTACAAAGAGTCAGTCCCAAATAAGAGTAGCCCATTCTTGGCCACCAGAATGGATGTCTAAATAAAAAGCACATGAGAAACTTTGTGCTACAGAACAGCTACTGAACAGGCACTGAAAGAGCCATATAATTTAGTAATGTGAGACTACAGTTACATTTAGAAGAAAAATTTTATCAAGTTTAAAGTTTAAAGCAGTTAGAATGAGTAAAACGCTATATACAGGGAAGAGAAATTGGACCATCTCATAAGAGTTATGGATTGCACTGGAAATGCCTTGGGATTACAAGAAAGAATCAGGTTCCAAAACCAAAGAACAATCTGCAAACAAAGCCTCAAGATTAAAAATAATAATAATAATAATAAACCAAGAAAGCAAAAGAAAAGCACTTGCCTGTGTAGCTATTCAAGATGTCTGGGCTAACTTCTAATCCCTCCTTCCTGAGAAGGAATTCAGATTAACAGCAGTTGTACACTGCATTATATATACAGTTTATCTGTTACTGCAGATAAACTAGAACTGTGCTGTGGCATGGTTGCTGTGGGAGTAGGTAGCTTGGCAAAGAAAAATTTAGCACCAAACTAAAAGCTGCAAAAGGAAAAGAACTGGTATAAAATTGGCTGACTATTCTCTTTAGAAACTCTAGTTTCTGAAACTCATTCAGTACTGAAAACAAAAAAGTGCAGTCTCATGAAGACCATACTGTGGTAGCCCTGCCTCTTGCTCCATGTATTTGAAAATGCCTGAAAGCCTTTTCCAGAAAGGTTCAGTTGTGTCTTTGCTACAGCTTGAACCAAAGTAGTGACTTATATACAAGGGAAACAATGAACTTGGAGTCAACACTTCATCTGTGCTGCCTCCTCCAGCCCAAACTGCTCCACGGGCAACACATCCTGCTTCAGAAACTTAAGAAATTGCAGAGAAGAACCACAGCTTTTCCACAATACAGTTACCCTCGAGCCTCTTTCTTAGCTGAGATTTTCACAGAGCAAGATCTGGAAAAAAATAACTGCTCTGAAGACTTTAGGATCCTTTAACAATAGATCTGCTCTTCAGACCAGACCCCCACACGCAGTCACCACATCACATGTCACATCACCAGGTGTGAAAGGTGCCATTCACCAAAAAGCAAAAGCTCCCCAGCATGTTTCAGTTCTGGTTTGTTCAGTAGAGATCCACAGCCTGAAATCAAAATGCTTCTCACAATGCCTACACAGTGAATGGGAGCCCTTCCAGACAACCTGAACTGATCTCTCCTGAAAAAATCAGCCTGACAGATGGTCCAGAGACATCCAGAAACTGTGCTACGGACCAGAGAACAAGTCTGAATATAGAGGAGAGATAATTCTTCAAAATATAATTCCAAATCAATGCAGAAAATGAAATTCTAAAAGTTAATCCAAACAAGCATGATATCCAAAGCAGCACAGTGCAACAGGGAGGCCTAATTCACAAAAATTACAGCGTGCTTGGCTCAGCACTTCTGAGGGGAGGAGGGGAAGAAAGAGAAAGCAGAAAGAGAGAATCAGACCACTGCTTATTTAAATAGTGGCTAATGTTTCCCTGAGGAAAGAATGATAAAAAAAAAAAATACCTTGGTGGATATATTTTGAGAGGCAGTTTTATACTGAAATGAGAAGGGAGAATTAAGAACTTCAATGGAAGAAATCTTCATATTCTTCAAATAAAAGAATGTCATGAGTGCAAGTGCATTTCAGAATCACTGGTCTTCCTTTCAGAGAAGCCCACAGCACAGTAACAGAATGACTCGTTTTGTATTGGGAATGACTGGCTTTGTTTACAAAAAGAAACATAGAAATATTGACTCAGATACTGTAAATATCTCAGAAAAGGCCATTTTTCAGGAATGAATGGGATTGAAAAAGGACACACAGCTTGAGGGACCAGATCAGAGGAAAGAGAGCTCTCTGCTAAAGGAACAAAATGGAAGAGAGTCCAGAAAGTGTTTAAGAGGATAAGCTTGTACAGGAGATGCAATGGAGCAGAGGAAATAAGGCGTTACACAGACTCCCTAACTCTCAAAGCCAGGGCAAGAGGGTTGCTTCTGGTTTAACAGGTTCCCTGCAGAAATACTGTCCTTAAAAAGCTACAGAAATCAACATTACCAATTACTCCCTACAAAACCATTCACCTTTCCCAGTTCCTGCACCCTTGGGGGATAGAAAGCTATACCTGTTGAAGCTTACTTAGCTTGTCACTCCTCCGGCCCTGCTGTCACTTGTTTCATGTGGGCTGAGCTGCTCAAGCGACCTGAGAGCAGGAGTTGCAGTAGGACTGACATTTCCCCATGCAATCTGTCACGTCCTAATCCACAGCAGAGTTATAAATTGGATAACAGGCAGCACAAGCCTACCAATGAATACAGCGAATATAATCCCCAGCGATGAGGCCAGGCTGTGTTTCAGTCCCTGTCTGTAAAACCCTACTGTGCATCAAGATGTGTTTACTGTGCCTCATTCAAAACCCAAAATGCAACATCACTGCTCTACTGCCCAGAGCAGTTCAGCTGGTTTCTATAAACCAAACAGGCGATCAATGGATTTCAAAAACACCAGCACTGAAACAGCAGCACCACAGCCCTCAGCTTCCACTCCAAAATAGTTATTGCAGAGCTGGATGCATTCCCCACCTAGAGCCCAGGCCTCACTTACCAGCACAAACCCAATCACCCTGTGAGCTGCTGTGGCAGAACTGCTCCTGCCGAATTCTTGCAGAGCACACACGGCTCAGCCAGCGAGCACCAAGCCGAGCACGGGCAGGCACAGAGGCAGCACCACGGCAGAGCTGCAGCTCAAATCATTTTTAGGGCCGCCTGACATCGATATGCTCACGGTTTGGGTCGTCTTCCTGACATCAATCTCTGAAACAGGCAGCCACTCTCAGCTACAGCCTCGGGTTTACACGGTGCTCTTTACAAAAACGTACCAAATTTCAAGGAGTTGCAGGTCTACAAAACCACACCCCGCATCAACAAGATGGAAAATGTTCAGGCATTCTGCAGCCTTACCAGCAGGCTTGTGTGGGGATTTCGGGTGAGACTTGCATGTGTGGGCTAGTTTAACCTTGCAGCAGTTTGTCTCTGAAAGCACTTCCCATAACAGGCAGGACTATCCAAAGCACCCAGTTGTGATCAACTTGGGAGATAAATTCTCCGGAGTACTTTTCCAACTGTGTATGAGGGTATGACTAAGAGATTGTTTATAATAAACTGAGGACTATCAGTTCAAGAATGTCAGTTCCTACTGGAAATGAATCAATACTGCAGCCACTACTGAGCCTCTCGTCGTACTTAATGGATAGAAATACTGGAAAACATAATTGTTCTTTATCTGGACAGTGGTTGCAGATGACCTTTGACAGAAATGCAATTAAGTGAGCATTCTAGGCAAACGGTGTGATTTCTTTTCTAGGAAGGAAAACAAAAGCTACGTACATTATCCGCTACAAAGGTCTTCAATCCTTTGCATTTCCAAACCATCCCACCACAACATTAAATGATGACAAGTACAGCTTTTATTAACAAACTCCCATCCATTTTCCATTTTAACGTGCCTATTTGGGTTTGAGAATCCGAAAAAAGCCGTTCCAAGTTTGAGCGGCGCCGGAGCCGCCGGCGGGAGCGCAGCGTGAACCCCTCAGTTACTACGGCGATGAATGAGATATTTATACCCGGGCGGGCGGGCACGGCGTCGGGATGAGTCACCGGCGGGGCCGTGCGGGACTCGCAGCCTGCGCGCTGCCGGCTCTCCGCCGCCCACAGGGGCCTGGCACGGCCCCTTCGCCACCGCTGCCCTCCGGCTCCGGGGGTGTTCCGGGGGTGTCCCGGGCGGAGCGGGCTCCGCTCGTCCTTCGACCGCGGCGGGGGCGGGAGCGGCACCGACCGCCAGGGGGCGCGCTTGCCTCCGCCGCGCCCCCGCCGGAACGCGCGCGCCCGGCACGCGCCCCCCCCCCCCCCCAGCCCGCCCCTCACGGAGAGCGGGCGGGAGCGCGCAGAGACGCCGGTATCCGCTCCCCCCGCCCCACCCTTAAATTCATAAGTAAATGCAGACAGACAGGCAGATAAAGAAATAAATAAACAGCAAGCCCGCCCGCTCCCACGCCCGTTTCCTCACCTGCGGGCGCCGCGGGGAGGAACTGGAGGTGGAGGAAGCGGAGGAGCGGCCACAGCTCCCGGGTCGCTCCCGCCAGGGGCGGTGTGGGGATGGGGGAGGGGGGGGCGGGCGGGCGCGCGGGCTCGCGCGCTCGGCCGGTGCGCGGGCTCTGCCCTAATTTGCCGCCGCCGCCGCCGCCATGATGGAGGGGGCGGGGGCAGGAGCGCGCGGGGCGCGGCGCGTGCTGCGCGTCACGGCTCGCGCCGGGGAGGGGGCGGGGCGCTGAGGGGGGACACGCCCACATCACGTGACTGCCCGGGGGCGGGCGGGAGGGGATCCCGGTGGTCGCAGGGATTCGTTCACCGGGAAAAAACGGTGGGTGGGTTTGTGCCACCCTCTCCCGTTTTCCTCTGGGATTCGGAGGAAAAGGAGCTCTCGGCAGTTCGGTTTCCGCGGCCCTGACCTCCAGGTCACGTGGCTACAGGTGTGGGTTAGGTGGGTCTGAGTCCCAGACCTAACCCCGCCCCCGCAAGGCAGGGGGCACAAAGAAAAGAAACAGTCTGGATATAATTCCAACTGTATTTGCTATTTTATTTAGTAATATTTATTTTATAACAGACATCAACATCATTTACTATTAATTATTTACTATTTAATAAAACAACTTGCTTTTAATACTACATAGGTGGTGCCTGAAGTAATAGTAAAGCATTCTCCAGACCCAAAATACAAGCTGATTTCCAGCATTATAACGGCAGTATGAAAAGACAGCGAAGTCTTATTTTATAATAAGTTTTTCACACAGAAAAAAAAAAACACCGAAAAAATTAAGGAAATGGAAATAAATCAGGAAGAAGCACGGATGTGACAAATAACACATTCGACAGTGATTTGGAAAGGAATGGTTTTGTCTTTTCCACCAAACGTTCCTGAAGAATGGAAATGGAAACCTCTTGCCAATTAGAACAAACCAATACTATTCTACTGCTTAAATTTCGCCATCATGAATGGCAGCAGTAACAGAACTCCTGCAATGCCCTCCTTCCTGCATCCTTCTGCTTCTCCCACTGTGGGAGCCAGCGCAGAGCTACTTTAGGGCCTTACAAACGAGTTCATCCCTGTGTTTCACCCCTGCCTGCTGCAGGTTCCGCTCTCGGCGCTGCTCCCGCGCCTTTTCCACCGCTCCGCTCAATTTCCGCACTGACGGTGACGCCACACCCGCCCCGCCATATATAGCCGTGTGACGTCACGTACTACGAGCGTTTCTATTGGGCCCCTGTGTGGTGGGCGGGGCGTGCGGCGACCCCGCCCCGGCCGTGACCCGAACCGGATCTGATTCCGCTGGCGGCCACCGACGGCACCGGGCGCGTCTCCTCGGGCCTGCGGCTGTCACCGCCACTGTCACCGCCACCGCCACTGTCACCACCGCCACTGTCACCGCCACTGTCGCCGCCGCCATGGCGCTCAGCGATGCCGACGTGCAGAAGCAGGTAGGGCCGCGGCCCCGGCCCGAGCGGAGCCCCCGAAGGGCCGTGGGGAGCGGGGCTGACGGCGCCGGGCCCGCAGTGCAGCGCTGGGGGCTGGCTCTACTGCTCTGCCCGCTGCTCCCCTGGGAAAATAAGATCGGTGGAGGGAAAGGATCCTGTCTTGGAAAAAGAAGTGTCCGGACAAGGCGATTTTTTCCGTGCCGGGGTGGATGGGCCCCACCGGGGAACTTCCCTGAGGCGTTTTGGTGACATTTTAGGGCAGATTGTAACGAGAGGGTTCATGAGCAGGCTGTGTGCTGTCTGCAGTGTTTAATTGCACCCCAAGGCAGGTAAATGCAGAGCCTTAGACGAGCTGTGGTGCTGTGGTAGATGTTTAGAGGTGAGGGCCAGTGTCTTCTCCCATGCTTGTAGTGGGAGAACCAGAGAAAGTGGCCTTAAGCTGAGACAGGGGAGATTCACATCAAGTATTATAAAGAAAATTTCACTGTTAAGGTGGTCGGGCACTGGAATAGGTTGCCCAGGTGGAGTCAGCGTCCCTGGAGGTGTTTAGGAAGTGTCTGGATCTGAAGTGGTTTAAATGTTACAGTGGAAGTGCTGCATTGATGATTGGACTGGGTGATCCTGAAGGTCTCTTCCAGCTTAATGATTCTATGGCTCCCTAAGGATTTCCTGTCTATTTTTGCTTGTAGCTGTGTTACCTGGAGTTAGCTGTACCTTAGCATTTGGGTGGGCTGCTCAGCATTCCTGGATGCCCTTTTTAGGTCTGTATCCTAAGGAGAGTGGTGCAGCCTGGGGTTGGCTTGCAGTGGAATCTTCCAGCCCTGAAGTCTGGCTGTGGACACTCCTAGAGGACACCCTGTCCCTGTTGACAGTAAACACTGCCCTCAGCTAAAAAAGCTGCTTTCAGCTGGGTTGGAGATGGTGTGTGGTGTTAAAGGCTGTGGGGATCCGGTCAGCACTGGTCTGGGTAGTTTCTTGCAGGTGATGAGCAGGTCAGGCAAGTTGCCTTTGTCCTCTGCATCACAAGTACTTGTGTCTCACTTTCTCATTCAGTAAACATAGTCTCTTGGCAAGGAAGCCTCACAATGAAAGTAAAATTGGTAGGCTGCCTTTCTCCAAAAGGAGAATTGTAACATTACATTGTATTCATTTTATCTGCAAAGCTCAGGGTTTTTTTCCCTGCCTTTCCATGAACATAATAAAGCTGACATTAGAGTGGTCTTGCTCAGCCAGAATTGACCTGAACTTCAAAGGTTAGTTCAGGCTCTGGTGATGTATTAAACATGTAATACCAATAGCATTTCACATCTGCAGCTTTCCTATCAGTGCTTTACACTCCTGAGCCCAGGATGATGCTGTGAGCTGCAGAGGAGAGTGCTGATGGCTGGCAGTCCTGCATGTGGATGAATCTGGCATGAACTTGCCAGCTGGTCCTCTAAACTCCTTGCCACCACACTTCCAATGGTTGTCACTTGGAAAATCATTTCTGGTTTAGACTTTTTCCCACTGACAGAGTTGCTTTCTTATTATGTCAAAGATGTTTAATTTATTGGTCTGTCTGGTCACTTCTAAGGCCCATCTAACATCTAGAGCTTCCCTTGGAAAGGATAATCACACTGCTCCTGATGGGGAAATACTTCCTTTCTATAGGAAATACTGCTTTAAAATAAGTCTGTCATTTCAAAATACATTTTTGACATTGTTATTAAAACTAATCCTATTTATAGATGTGAAAATCTCACTTTGGATCTCTCTTCATTTATATAAAAAGCAAAAAGGGATTTCAGTACAGCAGGAGGGAAGTAACACTGTTTAGTCTTACCAGTCTAGGAGAAGTGGATTCCATATTAGCTTCCATCTCATTCCTTTTCTTCATGCAGAGGATGTTTCCTGAGCACCCAGAACTGTTAAAAGTGCTTTTCCAAAATTCAGAAACCAGACTACACTGGAGGAAGTGACTCAGTAACATAAAGACTGCTGCTGCTGCTTGGTTCTCAGTCTTCTTCAACAATAGGCTGTTCAGCAAAATAATATTCTTATTTTAAATGCCTCTCTTGTCCTTTCTGAAATGCAGGGTAGGAAGTTGATGCTGTAGGTAGACAAGCACTTGAAAATCTCTGCAGACACAAATTAAAAATAAACCTCCTGATTTGATTTTGAGGATGTAGATGTTACTGTTCACTTCTTCCACTGTGTTAACATGTGTTTAAAATCTTCCACTTGTCTCTTCACTTCTGTATTTTCATCTCTATGGGCTTAGTGCTGTTCTCCACATTGGCTCAGTTTTCACCTCGGCACCTTTCTAATCTCTTTAAAACATTTAATTTTAACATGAGATTCTATAAATAAGAGTCTTTTGTGTGAGTTTATTCAGAGTGGATTTTCTGCAAAATGTGTTAAGTGCAAGCAAAAAGTCAGTAAGTTTTTATGGTCTGTTCCATCTGACTGTGGAAGTGTCTGTACCTCATCCCAGTTTAAGTTTGGTTGGGAATGAGGTCTGGTCACACAGAAAGGCACATGATGGATGAAGAGAACTTGATCTGATTGCTTTCCTGGTCTTTAAGCTGCTGGACCTGGGCTTTGTAGTGCTTTGAGGTGGCTGCAGAAATGTTTTTCAAGTAGAACTTGCTGGTTCATGTGGGGCTCTGAAGCAGCAGGTGACATTCTTGATGTGGTCTGGGTCACAGAACATTGCTGCTGCTGTCTCCTTCCCCAGCCCCTCCAAAGTGACCTTATACAGAATTTATAGCAGTTTTTCAAGAGAAGGGGTTCTGGTGTTCAGAGGAACTTGTGGCTGTACAAACCTGACCAGAATGGTCAAGTAGCACTTTGCTTTGCTTCACTGTTCACCTGTGGAAGGCCCAGGTTCATTCAGATTCCATCTATATTAATGTTTATATTTCATGTAAATGTTTCCTGTAAATGTCATAACAGACTCACTTTGCTGTGTGAGGATTTTTGAAGTCTGGAAGGTTTTTTTTTAATAATCCCAGGGGTGAAAAGAGTTGGTCTCATTAGTGAAGAGCAAAAACACCCAGCCTCACATTTATACAAATTTACTTTTGGATTGGTTGTTTTGTTTGTTTTTTTTTAATAGTTGCATACCTGAAATGCATTCTTCTAATGGCAGCTAATGAAACAGCATTATATAGAATTATTGGGGAAAATAGTGTTCTTGTAATATATGTCAAGATGAACTTGCTCTTTAGTGTGTATTCTCAATTAAATTTCCTTGCAAAACAATATTATATGAATTAGTAAATGGATATGGAGGATCTAAAAATGAGGAGATAAATATATATATATATATACCTACTTCCTCTGGGCAATGTTCTTTCCTACAGAAAATATTTTCTTTCCTCTCTCTTGTTACAGATCAAGCACATGATGGCTTTCATTGAGCAGGAAGCCAATGAAAAGGCTGAAGAAATAGATGCAAAGGTAAAAATGGAAGTTCACTGTCAGTAAGTTCAAAAGAAAAACTGCATCCCACATCCTGCTTTGAAAGTGGCAGTCAGAGAGGGCTAGAACACCTTTATAAGCTATAGCTGATTTCTGTTTAGTTATTATATAGCAAAAAACGCTGTACCAGATAAACCTAGCTTTTGACAAATGAAAATGACTCAGAGCTGGTTTTGGTCAATGTTTTGGTGGTTCTTGAATATAAATATATTTGTATCAAAGTGCACCCCATTTTTTTAGCAATCAGGAGAGCAGAGTGGTAATGTGACTCAGTTGGATTAAGCAGAACACCTTCCCCCACTAAATTAGTATTTAAGGCATGAATTGAATTACTTGCAGAATGCTTCACTTAGGTTAAGCCACAAGAGACTGGGTTTAATATTAACCTGGTGATAGAGTATAGATGTTTACTGAAGAAGGATTAATGGTGCCTTTTAGCCTCAACAGTCTGCATTATACCACTGCTGAAATGCCTTTGGTATTTATTTGGTATTTAAATATTGCCTGTTGGTATTGGACTCAGCATATGTGTTGCTGATAATATTTAATCTCCCTTTAACATTTAGATTTACACAAATATTTAATCAGTACTAAAGCAAGTATTCCTGAAGATCTGCAAACACAATTCAGAAATTGAGATTGGAGTCTCAGGTATAAGTAGGAGAATTATCCATGTGTTTTTACATTCTGTCTGGTGAGGCTTTACAAAAAGAAAAAACAAACAACAGCTGTACTGTCACCCTCCTTGTGTAAGAATTACTTAAAGAGGTGAAGGGTTTTTATATGGAACCATGAATTGTATCATCCTATCCTGTCTGTGAATGTGCTCTGTTACATTTTGGTTCTGTTTTTTTCAGCCCAGGGAATCAGTTTCCACTTCAGTTATTTAATTTTTACTGTAGGCAGAAGAAGAATTCAACATTGAGAAGGGTCGCCTTGTTCAGACACAGAGGCTGAAAATCATGGAATATTATGAAAAGAAGGAGAAGCAAATTGAACAGCAAAAGAAAATGTAAGTTTCTTGGGTTACACAGCTGACTTCAGAGCCTGAGCTCTCATTTTGTTGTTAATTTTGTACAAAATTCTTCTTCCCTTGCAAACTGGCAAATTGTAGACAGCATATTTAGTTCTAATTGTGAGTTTCTCTTTTTTTCTGGGGAGAAATTATCAAAGCTGAGCTACAATGGTGTAACGTAGTGTGATGAAAGAATTCTTCACAATTCTTCATGTAGTTATGTTACTCTGGGGCAAATAATCATGTTTGGTTTAGTTGGGCTGGGTCTTCACCAAGAAAGGACTTCTGCAGTTTAATCTTTTGTGCAAGTCCAGAAACAGATTCAAACAGGTGAACAGACCTCGTTTTTAAGTGTTGTAGAATTATTACCTCTAAATGCAAAGTGTGGAGTTAAATGTTACAGTTCTTCTGTCAAAGGCTGATGGATTGATTCATCTTTATCATGCATGAACTTGCAGTCAGATGTCCAACCTGATGAATCAAGCAAGGCTGAAGGTCCTCAAGGCAAGGGATGACCTTATTGCAGTGAGTATCTTTGAAGTAAACACACAGTCTCTGTTTCTACCATATGTTAGGAAATTGAACCATTCTCTAAAGAAAATACAATTTTTGATTGAGTGACATTTGCTTCAAGATACAAAAATGACTTTCCAAGCTGCTCTGAAAAGGCCTAGGGGATTTAGTCCAGCTTTGCTAATCTCCTTCTTTTCACAGTTTCTGTTACCTGCTGTTTTAGGGAAATACATTGGTCTGCCAGGAACATTGCAGGCAGTGTTGTATCTGTCATTTGCACAGTAGCTTGTTTCTTTAAAGAGCAGCAACTCTCTCTTGCACAGTTGGTAGAACTTTGAAATTCTGTTTGCCTCAAGCAACATTTGTGTGAAAAACCCAGCATGGCATAAGCAAGGAGGCTTAAAACACCTCCTAAAAGTTGTTTTTTTTTGTGTCCTTCAGTGGCCTATAGTACTTGAAAAGTTTTGCTTCTTGTTCTGGTAGGTGACCAGTGTGTGTGTTGACATAGAGAGTGAGAAATCATTCATCAGAGCAGGCTCCTTGTTTGGGTGTCCTGTGTTTATCTCTCACCACAGGCAGTGTGTCCCCATTCTGCTCACTGAGCAGTGACCAGCTTTGCTGTGCTCTCCCACCCTGTCTCAGAGATATCTCTATTTGGGTGTTCCATGTTCTGCTAGATGGGGCTGTTGAGCTGTTGGAAAAGCTTGAGGGGCCCGTGGAAGTCAAAAATAAAGGATGGCATAAATGTTCAGGTTGATGCTACTGTGAAAAAGAGGAGTTAGCAGAAGAAAATCACCAGTTTATTGACTCTTTAAAATGAGTTTCAAACTTTAGATTGTATTCCCAGAGAGGAGGAAGGTGGATTGCTCAAGGGCTAACTCTGTTGTGGTAGTCTCTGCTGGGTAATCTCTTCCTCATTTATCTGCTGACTCAACCTCATGCTTCTGAGTAATTCTAAACACTCTTCCTCATTTTGAAACATTTAAAGTCACATGCTGCTCACTCTTTCTTGCCTTATCAGATCTTTGGCTCCTTTCATGAAGAGAGATGAGCAGTTCCAGAAATGCAGTGTTACTCTAGGGAGGACAGAATAACTAGGTTTGACCATGACAGTAAATTGTGATAGTTTTATATCCTCCTACTGATTGTGTTACTGTGCACTCTTTTTCTAACACCTTGAGATAGCACAGGAGAGAGTTTCTTTATCTGAAGCATTTCTGATGGTCCAGTTTCAGGAGCTTTGATTGACTCCTTAAAAATTTCTTAAAAATTCAATCCCATCCAATACTGATTTGCTGAGTAAAGATAATTAAGATAGCTCCTACAAATTAAAAATAAGCTCTCTCTTTTAAACTTTCACTTGCATTTACTTAAAATTAAAGAATACCTAACCTGGATATTATTTGATGGAAAAAGAAATTGGATTTCTCTGCTCAACTATAAAGCTAAAAAATTTATTTGGACAACTGTATTATTTTACATTAAACAATTACTCACTACATATTTAGTTTATCTAAGTTAACACTCTAAGTAGCATCCTTTTACTCCCAAGCTCTCCCTTTTTCACACAACAGGAATTACTGTCAGGTTCTAATGAGGTCAGCCCAGGGCAGGAAGAAGGGAAGTGTTGGGCAGGGATAGTGTGCCATGCACAGAGATGGAGGTCTAGCTTGGATGAACACCAGCTGGAGTGTACATTTACGTGTTGGCAGGGTGTGAGAGCTATAATAGAAGTACAGAAAGTTGGTAGGCATGAAACCAAATGCCAAACAGATGGGCTCTGCTGATCTGATTTCTTCTGAATGTAGGATTTGCTGAATGAGGCCAAGCAGAGACTTGCCAAGGTGGTGAAGGATACTGCCAGGTACCAGACACTGCTGGATGGACTAGTTCTACAGGTAAATATTTAAATTGTAAAAAATGGATCATTGCTAAGTTTCTTTTGTCAGAAATAGCCCTCTGAAAGTTACAGTTGTATTGGAGTCTGGATCAAATGCTGCTGGGTGATCCTTGAGTTTTAAACATCACTTCAATATCTTTTTGAGTCTTGGACTCTGAACAGAAAAGGTTGTGGCTTATTTTGAGGTGTAGAGCCTGGTGTAGCAGCAAGCAGCAGTTCCACTGTAAGAATAATTGCAGATTGTGCATTTAATGTGCACACACACATTTTAGGGTGCACACATTAAGCTCCTGCAGATGAGTTGGATCAAATGCACCTTTGGCAGAGGCTGTTTTTCCAAACCCACAAATCAGTCGATATCCGCTTTGAAAACCTTTTCGGCGTTTGAGACTTAATAAGCTTTGACAAATTTGCTGTAGTATGGAATGTCCCTGTGACAGAAGCAGGCACAGAAAGCAGAAACCAGAGCTTTGTTTGCCTAGAAGGACATCCTCAAACCCCAGAAATGAACAGCTGAAAGTAAGCATTGGCCAGGGCAGTCCTGTGAGCTCTGGTGCCTCCTTCTGGCACAGACCGGTCCTGTGAACTCCCAGGAGCCACCCACGAGCTCTCCTGTCACATTTGGACGGCAGAATTTTCTCAGTCGTGTCTCCTGCCAGTTTGTGCCTCCACCTGGGTGTTGTTTCTTGTCACACTCGTGTCTGGTGTTGCTGTACATCAAACAAACCTTTCTTGCTCTTGCAAATTGGCCACTCTTTTTATCTTGTTATGTTAGATCCAGTGAGGGATCTGAGATCTGTGCTCACAGGTGGACCAGATGGTCATTATAGGTCCCTTCAAACTGAACTAAACTTACTTTATTCTGTTGTAGCCTCAGGTATTACCACAGGAACTGCAAGGACAGGCATCTGAAACTGCTGCATGTCTCCAAGAGCTTGGTTGCATGCTCTGTGTATTTGGATTAGCAGTGATCCTTATGTGTGCATGAATTACTGGCCAACACAATCCTGAGATTCCATATGTTCAGTTGCACTTGAGTTCCAAAAACATCATCCATATTTGGGTTCTTCCCCAGATATTGGTGCTGTCCTCTCAGAATGTCTGCCTGAGGTGAACTTGTGAGCAAAGATCTAAATAAATGAGGCTGATATTGTTGGGGTTTGGGTTTCAAATTGATCAGCTTCTTTCCTTTCTTGGGGTTAAATAATTCTGACAAAGAAACATTGTCTTCCTGCAAAACTGAAATGATTATTCCTTGCAGGGATTCTACCAGCTGCTTGAGCCCAGATTAGTTGTTCGGTGCAGGAAGCAGGATCTCCCCATGGTTAAGGTAAGACACCTGGAACATTTTGACAGTGCTGTGCTCACAGATGTTTGCAGATGTTTGCTGCTCAGATCCTCCCCTCTCTGTGTAATATGAAAACAAGCTTTGCATTTTGCACCTCTGTTCCAAAGTTTGGGATCATTTCCATCCTTGGATAATGCCTTGGAAACTTTAGACATGGCTACAGTATTAAAAATAATAAGTGGGTTTGGCTGAAGAGCCAAAATTAAATGCATTTGCTTAATTAAAAAAAAAAAAAAAAAAAAAAAGAGGTCCCAATCCCTTCATTTTATTAGTACAAGTGATTGAATGATCAAACCTGAGTGCTGCAGGAGAATTTGTCAGTGCTGACTGGAAGTTTTATCTTGTGTCCTAGACTGCTGTACAGAAGAGCATTCCCATCTACAAAAATGCCATAAAAAAGGATGTGGATGTTCATATTGACCAAGACAGCTTCCTGCCAGAAGATATGTAAGGAAAATGGTGTTGTTTTGTACAGGGCACTAACTTAATGCAACTTTTCAAGCCACAGCTCACATTAGTGTCAGAAAATTAAGTATGGAATGTCCTCAAAGTGGCTGCTGCTGTTCTTGTGGAACTGGCACTTCTTTATCAGACACAGACTCTGCAGTTTTCTCCAGACAAGCTCTGTCTCCATTAAAAACATGAGGAAAAGTTTTGTGCAGTCTCCAGCCTGATTCACAGTAGTGGAGCAGGGGATAACTGTGCATAGGAACTGAGCCACTGCTCTTTTAAGGAGAGAGAATATGGATGTAGCCATGCTTTCTGTCTCAAGATGAAGCAAACTGGGTCTTAAGGTGCTGCAGGATAATCACTTGATGGGGTTTGTGTCAGTTCTGTCTGCAAGGCTCCATTTCCACTTGGAATCACAGAGGTACCACAGACAAAGCTGTGTACTCTGTCATCTTTATGTATGGGCCAACAAACAATACTTCTAGCTCTTTTCCTCCCTTTCCAAAATGTCTTAATAACAGAGCCTGAAGCTGTTTTGCAGGGACAAATTGCATAGCTCCACTTATATTTAAAACATGCCTATGAGGATCCTTGCACATAGCTGTGGTTTCAGAGAACTCCAAAGATGCTTTGCACTGCTGCTTCACTGGATCTCTTTGTGCTGCATTCCTATTAACACATGATCAAAGGTTGTTTTTTCAAAAAGAGAAATTTTAGCCATGTGTCTGATTTGCCTATAAATGCTGATTTGGGATATGTTTGCAGCATTCTGACTCTGACCTGTGGATTTCACTGAATTATTTCTTTTTTTGTTATCCATCTTTAGTGCTGGAGGTGTTGAAATCTACAACAGTGATGGTAAAATTAAAGTTTCCAATACCCTGGAAAGTCGTCTGGACCTTGTAGCCCAGCAGGTGAGTTTCTCCCAACAACCTAGGTAAACAAAATACAATGAATTAGTTTGTTCTTGTAATGAAATCCTTGTGTTTCCAAAGTGTCACATAGTGCATGGCATCAGACTTCATTGGGAATGACAAGTAGGAAGTTATTTTTGAAAGGAAAGAAGAAAATTACCTGTTGTTTGTGCAACAAAAAAAAACAACATCATGGCTTTCCCCAGAATGATTCCTTTTGAATTAATCTTAAGCATAAAACTCTCTAAATTATGATACTGAAAGCCTTGATTATGCCTGCACTGCAGTCAAGATGCTGAAATGCTGAGGCTAACTTGAATTGCTGAAGCTAACTTGAGTACAAACTTTGGCTGAGACCTGTTACACCCAAGTGCAAAAAAAACCCCTAGCTCTGGCATGTCTTATGCTGCAGTACAGGCAGTGCTTTCAGTCTACAGAGTAGCAGGCAATGTGTGATCAGAGAAAGACTTCAGAAAGCTCAGATGAGCTGACTTGTTAATTTTGAAGGCAGCCTAACTATCCCACAGTGCCTGCAGGAAGAACACACAGCAGTTTTATTGCCCATTTCACATAGCTGATGTGCTCTTTCTCTACAGATGATGCCAGAAATCAGAGTGGCTCTCTTTGGTGCTAATGCCAACAGGAAGTTTTTGGACTAAACCTCTATGAGAGAAGGTGGGATCTGTTCCACTGCCATACTGAAGGGGATGCAAAAGCATCTGCTAATCTAAAATCTTGAAATTTAACATTACTGTGTCATCCAGTATCTGTTCTTCAATCGAATAATTTTGCATACCTGCTGTGCTTAGCCTCTCTACTTGTGGTTAGAATGCATTGCTCAAAGGATGTGAAGACATACATATTCATCCAGAAGTGGCACTAGAAAATGGAGGCACTTGGGCTCTTGGCTTTCCTTACACTGTTGTGACTCTTTAAAAGACAAGTGGTCCATTTATGGTCACTCTCTTTGCTTTGGCCACATCTCTCTCAAGTTGTCTGATCTGTGGAGTAAATTATTATGCTGCTGATGGCAAATCTCCTTTCAGTTGTGGTCTTCAGTGTTATAGAGGGCATGTATTCCTTCCCAAGTTCAGTAGTTCAATTCATGTTACTTGGTCAGGCATTTCCTGTTCTGTATATGTGATTTAAGAAAAAAAGAAAAAAAAAAAAAAAAGCCTGAGCCTGTAAAACTCTATTTATTAAAATAAAAATGCGTGTGTGTATGGAGTTCCTTGTCACTTCTCTCTGGGGCATTGGCAGCAAGTTTTGAAAAGTGGGATTGTTTGTGAAAGGACTTTCTACCTGAGCTGTGTGTATGAGCTGTTCTGTGAAGCTGGAAGTGCAAGGAGTAGTGCCAAGCTCTTTGCAGGAATAATGTTGGATTGTAGGCAAAGCTTTTGAATAG
This sequence comes from Cyanistes caeruleus, assembly GCF_971803275.1. Lineage (NCBI taxonomy): Eukaryota > Metazoa > Chordata > Aves > Passeriformes > Paridae > Cyanistes > Cyanistes caeruleus. The sequence continues at coordinate 81,942,144 of NC_141704.1, forward strand.
GATCTAGGATACTGGAGCATCATTCTCCCTGAAAAATGGGTCAGTAGTTTTGTTCCCTCTGTCTTCTGTCACAGGAGAGAACTACAGTAACACAACTGTGCTACTTAGATAAAACAAACACAATCCATTTCCCCTCACAAGTTTGTTGTTGCTGTGCAGGAGATCCAGACTGCACCCTGACTCTTCCTAATGCTCAATTCTGAGATTTCTTTCATGGAAAATAGAAGCTGATGAATTATTACTTAAATAAATCTTGAAATCATCTTCTCTAAGTATTGCAGTGAGTCAGGAACGGTAGGAATTTTTCATTGTGCCGTGAAGAGCATTTGCCAAGCTGCAGCAACACTGGCTTTATGCAGTGTTTTTAACCTGAGGCCTTCATGTGTGTGCCCTCATGTAAAGTAGACTCCAAATGCCAGATTAGCCTTTTACTGCCTCATTCCTCTCAAATGGAGATTGACTGCTAAGAAAATCCTGATTCCAAGTTTATTTAACCTGTGTCTGGAAGAAATTCTTTAAATTTGCTCTTAGGAAATAAGATTATTTAGCAAGGTTGGGTTTTTTGATTTTACTGCTCTTTGCTGTTGCATTTAGGTGCCAGCTCTTGTTTTCCACATAGATGGTTATGGTATTTATTCCTTTTCAGCACATGTTTCTGTGACTGGGCAAGAAGTGTGTCAGGATTAAATCTCTTGCTAGGTTTTGGATACCTGTTACAGCTTTTATCTTTGCAACAGTCGCTGATCCAGCTTCCTCACACTGGGCAGACCTTCACAAATCAGGGTCTTGCATACTTTTAAAAAGCAAAATAATAACTACATAAGTGATAACTGGATTTGTGATTCTCACACTGGAAGATGTTGGAGTTACTTACCATTAACTTTTCTCTGTTAGTTTTGTATCTTCCTTCTCAGGAAAGAGGAAGAAACTCGTTACACTTGGATTCAAAAATCAGTGTCCTCCAGAATGTGTTCAGTGTTAGTCAATGACAGCAGTGATTTAAAGCAGGTCGTTAAGAAAGGCTCTGAGATTTATGTACCTCACAGCTGAAGTCCAGGACTAGGGGGTTTGTACCCCTACAGCTCTCCCCAAGTTGGCTGAGGCATTATATGGAATATCATGGTCCTTTATTCCAGGTGATAGGAACTGTTACCAGGTTTTTTTTACCTCAGAGATGCAGAGGAAAATGGGATATCCCATCCATGTGTACCTAGTGTAGTAACCCTGTTATCTTCAGCCAGGCCTCCTTCAGTGTTTGTGCACAGGTTTTTGCAAGTCAAATGAGGAACAAAAGCAGCATTTCAGGACAATTTCAGAATTCCTTCTGGAGCATTTTTGCAGCACAGTTTTGTTGAACTGTACTGCTGACTGTAGCCCGATGACCTAGGGCAAATCAATGAGAATATTGATCTTTATTCATCTTTGTATAAGCATGCATAATATTCCAGTTGGGCACAGCAAACAAGCCCTAAGCCAGATCATCGCATTAAGAAACTGGACAAATACAGGGAACAAAGGAGGCATTAAATCAGGGAAAAATTCTCTGTGAAGTTGTGATTGGAAAGGCAAGCACTGCAGATTAACAGTGAGATGGTTCAGTCTAATGGAAAAGGAGTCAGGAAAATGGATAATATTGCACTTGTTCTGCAGAGTTGGCAGTGGAAAATTTAAGAGCAGGCTTGACACTAAGTGGTCACCAGAGAACTTGAAATGTTCCTGCACATCTGAATCACAACCCTGTTTTAGAAGGTAGTTTTCACACCTAGGGCTATTAACATTAATCAGTATATGAATGATTCCTGGAAGTGCATGCACGTGTCAAGAAGAGAGAAAGCCTGGAAGAAAACACCCAGAAGCTGGCAGAGGGAGGGTACCTTGCTTGTTTCATGCCCCTGTCTTGATCTGCTGATGTTAGCAAGCAGAATATGCATCTCCTGGAAAACAGAAAAGTGTGAACTCATACAGCCCAATAACACACACAGAACAGCCAGGCTGGGGCCACCTCCATGGACACACAACCTGTGCCTGAAATAGCTGGGGAGGTTAAAAGAAAATCACCCATTTATTCAATTCCAAAGAAAGTGCAGTGAAGGAGGAAGAGAAAAATTTGGAAATAAAAGTCAACCACCCCAGGGGAAAATTCAGAGCAAAAAAATTTCTTTAGTTAAGTGAACTCTGAGCTGTTACTCTGGGGAGCAAAGGCTTGATAGTGCACTAAAGCAACTTGGCAAAAGGTGTTTAGCCCTAAGCAAGAGCCCAGACAGACTTCAGTGTGGTTTGGCTGGGTGTGCTGTTTGATACAGGCAGCTCAGAGAGGCAGGTGGGGGCCCCATCCTGCCTCTCAAACATGTTTGCAGGGAGCAGGCCGTGACAAGAAGGCCCTTCCAGGGCTGGGAAGTTCCTGCTGCTCTCAGCCAAAGTAGAGCTGGCTGGGAAACCCCAAATCTGTCTCCCTAGGCATCTCATTCAGAGCATCCCATACTGTTTCTTTGGCTTTGCTTTAGAGCAAGCAAGAGAAACATCTGTACAGGAGCATTCTCGGGTTAAAATCATACTGACAACGTGCCAAAAATGTCATTTCCCAGCCCTTGTTACATGCTGGAAATCAAAAGCTGTGGAAATCAAGGCTAGCACATTATTTTAGGTAGTTCAAGGCTGATCTGTTGGGAGAGATTGCAAAGAAATTATCAAGGGTGGTCCCTCCCCAGCATGCCCAGAGAGGGGCAGTTATCTTTGGCAAAATTTCTTTCATCCACACGTGCACAGTCTCTACCTTGCTCCCTTGGGACCACTGCCTGCAGTGCCACTGTACCTCCTTTCTCCCAGCAAAGGCCACTTCTACTCAGGTGGTCACAGACAAAACCTTTTTTGGAACATCTGGAGAAAGGCTGGTGCTTCTCCTCTTGAGGACTGAGTAGGAGAGAGGAGCCTCACTACCAGCAGCAATATTCCAGAAGTTAATCCCAAAGCAGAAGAAAACTATCAATGTCTAAAAAATTAAATTACAACTGTTTTTCCCATATACACAAGAAATAAAGCAGTTCAAGCACAGACAGTTGTTCCATGCTCTTGCTCTCAGCTCCAAACCCTTCAAAGTGCTGGCTAGCATCACTAGGACACCAGGAATTGGGAGGCTCCTTTCACCTGCTGCCTGGGTGACTTGCCAGGTGTCTTTAGCTCTGTGGGATAGGACTGCTGAGTCAGTGGACTTTGGGAATGGGCACATGAGAATTTTAACACTCAGGACACTCACATCTCACCTCTGTGTGGCAGGAAGTGCTGCTGTTCTCTGTGTGGGGGAGCCGTTCTTGGTGAAGAGCATGAGCAGTTCATCACTCCTGCTCTAAAACCCTGGAAACTGAAGTGTTGATCCCAGCATAACAGTGCTTACAGCTGCAGTGCAGGCTAAAGGTGATAACCTATTAAAAACCTTTAAAAATGTTCCTTCTCCAGCTCTGTCAATGCCATTCAGCAGCAGGACATTCCTCGGTCTCCTCCACATTACATTGGCAGGCACGAGCTGTTTGCTTTCATCCAAGCTGAAGCATTTGCCTTTCAGTTTCACCAAGTGACCTCTTGTGAAGTCATCTGGAGTTGTAAAGTGAATTGGATCAACCATCTGGCTTTTTTTTCTGTTCCCCATTTAATATATTGCTACCATATCTCCCTGCATCTGAATGGTTTTATTGCTCTGTGCTAACCATTCCTTTTTCATCCTGTGTTTCCCTTTTTCAAGGAGCACCATGTAGTGACTGCAAGGTCTCTGGCTAGGGGGAAAAAGGAAAAGATCTCTGTTGTGCTAGGGGGAAAAAGGAAAAGATCTCTGTTGTGCTAGGGGGAAAAAGGAAAAGATCTCTGTTGTGCTAGGAGGAAAAAGAGGAGAGAGGAGCTTTGGAGCAAAGCCTTGGAGCTCACCAAAGCTTGGCTGTTTTATCTCCATAAAGAGGTGTCCATGCTGCTGAGTGGGTTTCTGGCATGCAGGCATCACTCTTTGCTTTGATTTCAACCTTCTGACTGGTAATTTAGGCCAGCCCTTTTGGTTGTGCACTCAGACTGGTAAAAGTTAAAAGCATTTACTAGTGGCGTATGCCCCAAATAAATACGTTGATTTATAAATTATGTGCAGCTATTACTGCACTAATTATAAAGCATAACAAAACTAGAAATTAAGAAAGGATTATATAAATATGAAATTAATATTTTTTTTATTTATTAATAGTGCAAAATGTATTCTTCTCCTGCACCCTATTTTCTTCTGCATGCATCTCACTTTGGAGACCTGTGGTGTACCAGGAAAGCTTTCCATGCTGGTGAATAGTAGTAACCTCTGGGCTGTAGAGGTGTTTTATCACACCCAGTGTATCCACAGGGATCTCAGGACTTCAGCAGAGGCTGAAGGAGATAAGAGGGCTGCAGGAATTTGCAGGGGGCAAAGGCAGACATCTCCAGGGGGTGTCCTGGTCACTGTGGGAAGCTGTGACACCTCCCAGCCATCGGGGGTGGGAGGTTCAGGGGTGCTGCAGAGCAGCCCCTGGGTGACAGGTCCCTGAGCCTCCCACCCAAGAAGCACCAAAAGCCAGAGGCAGGGAAGCAGGGTGGAAAAGCCGCCAGGCATTCCTGGCTCACCCCGAAATGCGGTTTGTGCGAGCTAAGGGTGCCTTTCCCTGCTGGCGCAGCCTGGACTGCAGGCAGTGCCAGAGAAGAGATGGGGGTTTGGAAAGCAAACAAAGGAAGGGAAGGAAAATATCTTGGAGAGGAGATAGAGAGCGTTAGGAGTCTCTTGGGAGGCGCAGGGGGGTGTGTGCACACACGTGAACGGAGGATGCAGCGCCTTTGATCTCCCAGAACATCTGGTCCGTGGGCACCCGCCTATGGGGCAGGCCCAGGGCCCTGCCTGCCTGGGACAGGGGATGCACCCAAAGCCTGGTGCTGTTTCCCATGCTCCACAGCCCCTCTCCTTCAAAGCACTCAGGCACTCAGCCCTGCTGGAAAGGCAGGCACTTGTGGCTCCTCTCCATTCCCACGCCCGCCAGCACCCAGGGCAAGCACTTTGGTGCCCGGCTTTAGCCCCTCAGAGCCACCCCATGGAGGAGGGTCTGGGCTGTGGGGAGAGCAGCAAAAACAGGGCCTGGGGGAAGGAAAGGAGAGTGGCTTTAATTTCAGTGAGACCTGAGAATGGGTGCTCTGAGCCCACACAGCATGGCATGTCCCCTGAGACAGGCACGGGACACAGGACAAGGAGGGCCGTGTTTAGTGTTTTGGTGGTGGCAGATGCTAAATGCCAACAGCCCTGGGCTCAACACCCAGTGTATGGGGATGTCAAAGAACCCCAGTGCTGCTGACTGAAGTGCACACAAGGAGAGGTTTGGGTTTGGTGAGTCAGGCAGACAAAGTACAGGTAGGGAGGGAAGTGGTGTGGGCATTCAGGCACACAGGTTATCAAGCATAGCAGCGATTAACATGGGAGCAGAGGATTATTCCTACTGAGAGGTCTGGTTTGCCTTCTCCAGGCTTTTGTGTGCCTCCCAATCCAAGGAGCTACCTCACACAGCCTAAGGTTCTCAGTTTGAGGTGTAAAAGTCTTTCCCTTCTCCCTGAGCTCAACAGATCCTCATCAAACAAGGAAATAAGCAGCACATTTCTCCATCTGATGCTCTGCTGTGCCTGGAAGTGAGCACACAGCTGCTGCTTCCTAGGGAAAAAGCCACCCTGGTTGTCATGCAAGTGATTGGGGTGGAAAGGAAGGTCTGGGTGTTACAAAGGGGACAGGTGAAAGATTGCAAGCCTCCCTGCTGAACCCAAAGCCTAGGTGCTTTCCAAGGGCCTGATCAGGGGGATAACTGACAGAGGAAGTTCCCAAGGGAATCTGTGTTTAACAGCCGGGAAGTGCGGTAGGATGCATTTCCCTAGGGAAGCGGAGATCAGAGGGAGGGGAGGCAGGGGCAGGCAGCCAAGGGAAGCAGAGCAGACTGGTATGCACAGGCTGCATTTCCTCAGGGGAGATTTGTTTCATATGCAGGTATGTCTTCAAAGGGGACACCGGGGTGCAGGGGAGCACCAGGGATGCTCCAGGGATGAGCTGCCCCCCTGGGAACTTGAGTGGAGAGGCAGGTGTCTGTGGGAGCCAGCCATTTCCCAGGGGGGAGTTCAAGTTAGCTGCTGATTTTCCTAACAAAACACAGCCCTACAGGATCTTCCAAAAACCCATGCAGCCTGGAAAAGCCAGGGACCAATAGGAGCTGGGACTTGGGAGGTGGTAAATCTGCTGGCATCTCCCATTTTGCCCAAACTCCTGCTGGAATTCCGGTGCTGATGCAGTCCTGGCTCTGGGCACAAGCTCTGCAGCACATCTTTCCCCACTCTACTGATGGAGCAAATTGTAATCCAACATCCCTCTTGGGATAGAAAATGAAAGCAAACTCTCAAATCTCTCTTGTGGCCCACACAGAGAAGTTTCCCTCAGTGAATCCCACGTCAGGAAGTTTGAGTTTCCAGCTGAGCCAGCAGCGAGGCATCCCCCCCTGCCTCCTCACCAAACCTGAGGGGCAAAGCCACGTCCTTGTGCCCCCTGCCCCTCGTAAAAGCTCCCCCTTCTCTTCCCAACCCTCTCCCCAGGCCAAGCAAGGGTTTGATGGATTGCAATCCTCCTCTGCCATGGTCAAAACAAAGGTCACGGCCCGAGGAAATTGCTAACAACTTTTGCCCACCGGCCCCGGAAGAACGGGAGCATTCGTGACAAGGGGGTGAACTTTTTATGATCCCTCCACCCTGGCAGTCTGTTTGGGAAAGGAATTTTAAAAAGTGGCCAGGGAACGTGAGGCTTCCGGGAGCTGACACCAGAGGAGGGGCTCCTGGTTCACCCTTTGGCAAGCCCTGGCCGCTGTCCCTTCCCACCTCCAGCAAAACCTCTCTCTCTCTGCTGCTGGGCAAAGAAAGGAATCCCCATCTGGGGGCTCTTGTTATGGTTCAGAACAAGTTTACTTTTATTTCAGCACTTGGGAGACCCAAAACTTCTTTTTGGGAGACCCTAATCCTCGTTTTTGGGAGTGTATAAACATCCAGGCACCAAGGCTGCACCTCAGGCCACGGCTGGGAACGAGGGGCTCAGGTACATTCTCACCAGGCAAAATGGCTTTGCTTTTTCCTCCTGTGCCTCTGACTTCTCCACCAAGCAAAATCTGCAGCTTTCAGGGCTGGAGGAGATACAGCAGAGTGCCACCCTTCAAGAGATCCCTGTCTGCTTGGAGAAGCTGCATTTTAGATCTCAATGTGTGTGTGTGGGGGGGGGGGAAATCAAAATTTTGAACATATGAGTGCATTTATTTTTCCTTATAAGTGTAAGTGACTACAAATAATTTGTTTTAGCCTAAAACTGAGTCTTCCTGAGCTATCACAAATGTCCTTGTCCTGCCTTTCTATGTGAGGTAGTCTCTCCCACACCAAAGTGTGGCAACTAACAGGAAAATTCAAGATGGGAACTTTACCTGCAAGATGATTTATTTTTTAGAGAAATACACAAAACCAATCAACACCCTCTGCCCCCCCCAAAAAAGCCCAGCAGAACCCAAACCCAAAAACCCCCAAAAAACACTGATTGTGGCAAAGACTTTCTGGTTCTTCTTTCACCATTAGGCATTTCCAAAATGCTGCATTTAGCTCCATTACAGCTGCATCATCCTCCAGCTGTAGCAAAGCCAGCCTGGAATCAGAGCTTTCCTCAGGGTGTGCCCCTTCATGGGGGTAAGTGGCTGCCATTTATTTCCAAGCCCAAACTAAACTGGTTCCTACTGAAACTGGTTCATCAAATCCATCCCCAGTTCAAGCCTGCATGAACAAGTTGCTTTAAAATGGCTTTTTTTGGGGGGGGGAAAAATGCTGGGTTTGGGGAGCATCCCTGTTATCAGGGAGAAGGATGCTAGAGAGAGAATTTAAGCTTCAGCCTAAGAGCTCAGGAAAGCTCCCTTTGTACAAGGGGTGGGAGTAGCTTTGCCAGCTCATGGAAGGAAGGAAAGAGGAGAAAAATTTTAAGAATTGTGGACAGTAGTAGAAAGAAAGGTTGAAAAAAATAAGGGGACACGTGGCTTGGTTTGACACAGCCCGTTACACTCGTGACAGCATCTTGTCAAGATCAGGACATGGCATTTCCTATAGCACAGATAAGCTTTGTCCTTGCCTGGGCTGCTCTAAAAGGAGGAACTCTCATCCACCCCTTCCCCAGGACTGGTTCCAATTAGTGCCGACTCCACTCTGTGCCGGCTTAGCCCCAGGATTAAAAATCTCCCCATGCCAATCCCCTCTGACCCAAACACTTCCTGGGACTGATAGGGCAACCAAATTCCTCCCCTTCCTAAATTGGACAGCTTGCTCTTGTCACCCCAAACTCCAGCCCCCGTGGAGGGGAGAGGGGAAGGGGGGATATGTGACAGAGAGCAGCCCTTCATCCTTCCCCAGGAGCCAAGGTCCTCAGGAGCCTTTGCAGGGCCTGGAGCTGCAGCCATGCTGGGAAAAACCCTGCTGGGATGTTTGATTTCATCTGCCTGCCCTGAACAGCAGGGGCAGCTCTGGCACCTGGCTGATGGGTTTGGGGTACTCAAAGATGTCAGGGTGCAGCCCAGGATGGGAAGTTGCCTACACATACTCCTGTGAGCTGCTTTGGCCAGAAACTGGCCCCTGGCTTAGCCAGTAATAATGGACCTGCACCATGGCCAAATGATTCCTGGGCATCTCTTGGCAGAGGCAGCTCTGGTGCTGAGAGCCAGGAGAGCGAGCTCAGCTTGGGAGCAGCCCCAGCCCCAGCGAGGATCCCCCAGGAGGGGCAGATGGAGCCCACGGAGCGAGCAGGCTCTGCTGCAGGGCTGTTTTGGCAGGAGATATGAGCATCTGTTACCAGCCCTGGAGGAAACAGAGGGAGATTTCACTGGATAGAGCTGAGGAGGAGAGAGAAAGGGCTTGCAGCATGCACCTGGGAGCCTTTGTGCCCCCAGCTTTGTGCTGTTCATCCTCACATGCCTCCATTTGCTGGCACCAGCTTTTAAGGAAAATCACCTTAATTTTGTCCTGATGCAAAGCTGCCGACTCAGCAGAACTGAGCAAGTTATTGATTCAGGGAGCAGCTGTGCAATGGCCAAGTGCAAGCTGCCTCCATTCACCTACAGCAGGCACCTTCCAGCATGAAACAGAATGGCCAGCTCCTGGCTGTGATGCTGAAACCCCAGTGAGAAAGAGCTAAGTTGACTTTAAACACCTCCCTGTAGGGAGGGCTGCAACCCCTGCTCCATCTCACGTGGGAGACTGAATAAACAGCAAACAACAAGTGCCCTTTTGGGCCAAATATTAAATTGGACCAACACACACAGGCTCTGACAGCCCCTGAGGGCCATAATTAAACCAGCACAAAGGGGAGTCACAGAGGCTACATCAGCTCCTCCTTAGCAGCTCCAAGGGCTCCTTTCAGGGCAGCCACTGAGAAGTTTCACCTGGCTGTGGGGGCACAGACTACCTGAGCCCCAAAATCATGGTGTGTTTTGGGCAGAGAGGCAGGCTCCCCAGCACACCTGGGCTGCAGGAAAACCCACAGCCCAGCAGGGATTTTGGGAGGAAAGCAGTGACACCGTCTCATTTCCACAGCTGGGTTGTTCATGGGCGGACAGCTGTGCTTCTGAACGGGAAATGATCCCGATTAGCTTTCCAGGTGCTCCCTTGTAAATGGATTACAGGTGGTACAGCACTGTCTGACTGCAGTCCAGGGCTTTGTCCCCCTGAAAAAAAAGCCCTCTGTGTTATCCTCCCACCCCCATCCGCTTCCCCTTGCAAAGGAAGAGGGAGACCATCCAGGAGACAAGAAAACACACATACAGCAAGGGTGATTGCTATTTTAAGAATGTACTTTATACAAAATAACCAATTCATATGGAAATAAAATCTACAGACCTCCAAGGATCAAGATTTTAAAAAAGTTCTTTAAAAAAATTACCCAACACACAGTATTAAACTAACTATTGAGGTAACTGTCGCTCTTGGGGAACAAAGGTAATCAGCAGACCAAGACAAAATATACACAATATAAAAATAAATAGCATTCCCCTTTCCAGTATTGACCAGGAAAGTTCACACAACTTTGCAGCAGCAGGAGAGAGAAGAGGATCCCTGACACTGTGCTCTACAGGATGGGGAGGGAGGTGGGGGCAGCAGGTGATGGAGAGGTGCAGCCCCTGAGGCTGGGGACAGAAGTGTTGGGACCAGCAGCTCCAGCAGAACTCCTTCTTGAGCTGATAAACTGAGCCCATCCAGTCCAACCTTTCCTAAAGAGCATGGGCAGCTGTTCAGCCCAGTTTCCAACTGAGCTGAGGACAAGCAAGCCCAGTCCTCGAGGGGTACATCCCAGCACCCAGCAAAACATGCCAGTGCAAAGCCCCACTGCAGAGGTCAGATTTCCCCCACTGGCAGAGGCATTTTCACAGCTTGGTGTGGGAGGTCTCTGCTGCAGCCTCAGCTCACCCCTCCTGTCACCCTGGGACAGCTGCAAGCCATTGACAAAGGCCAGGCTTTTGCCCCCACGGCCACCAGAGCCCTCCCTGCCCAACAACAAAAAGCACAGCAACATAAGAACAGCCTCACCCAAAAAGAGCAAGGCCCCCGTTTTCTCCTTGTGCCCCCGACAGACAGATTACATTCTTTACAAACTTACAATAATACAAAAACAACCCCAAATGTTACCCAACTTCAGAAAAATGAATGGATGTAGTGGCATAGGCTCCCCCAGTCCTCCCCAGCAGTGCCCAGTGAAGCAGCAGTGGGTCACTCTCTTTCCCCAGAGGCATTAAATCAGTCATTCACCCACCCCTCTTCCATGTGCTCTGCTCTGTGCATGGATGGATGGATGGATGGATGGATGGATGGATGGATGGATGAGGCTCAACTTTACCCTTCCCTCTCTGCCTCCTCAAACACAGAAGCAGCAACCCAGCTCTCTCATGGCTTCCTAAATCCACCCTCCAGTCTCTGGGAAAGCAAGCATGATAAAATGTAGGGCCATAGAGAGCACCTAGCTTCCCACTGAGACTGAGAAGAACCCCCCAGTGTGTTCCACTGTCATCTTAGCCCTAAAACAGTACAGGAAGGTCAAAGCTGCACTGCTGCACGTTATTATTGCTCAGAAAATGATCGGGCAGCAGAGTTCATTGATCCAGCAAGGAGGAGAGACGAGAGTTTTCACAGTTGTACACAATATATGCACAGGCATTTTTAACCTAAACCCTCCTGGAGGTAGATGTGCCAGGATCACTTGTGAGAGCCCTGCACTGGGACCAGGAGCAAATCCTTGTACTGGCAGATGGACAGACACCGCTGTGCCCGGCTGGCAAACCCCAGGGGCACACAAGAGAAGCCTTGTGAGCCACTGAGGACACCCCAATTCCATGAGGAGAGTAAATGTGCCCTCCCCACCTGCTGTCTATGTGTGTGCAGAGGAGGCAGCTGGCAAGGCCAAGCCTCTGCCCTTGTGCTCGTGTGGGCAGTGAGATTTCATCTCCGCACTTGACAGCCACGACTGCAGCGCAGCCAGCAGAGGGAAAGAGACTGGAAAGCTGCTGGCATGTGATACAAAAGGGGATCAGAGGACTTTCCAGACTGAGAGTTGAGGCCTGAGCTCCTGTAGCTGCCTCAGAAAGGGAGATTGGCTCCCCTGCCATGCTCCAGTGCTTGAGTGCACCAGGTGTCGGGGGGCCCCTGACTCACTTGATGCCCAAAGGAGTCCCCAGTGGCTCTCTGCTCTAACTTTGCTCACAGCAAGGGAATTGTGCTCACACAGAGTCAGTTCTGCTTTTAGTCAGAAGATATTCCACTTACTGCCCTTCTGCTAAGGGAGCCAAGTGTTTCCAAATAAAAGGGGCAAAGGACAGAGGGACTTGCTGGAGTTGGTGAAAATCCCAGTTAAGCATCAGTCCTAATTCATCCTTTGTCCCCTCTTTCCCTGGTGGACGTAGCTCTTGCTCTCTCCTTGATGCACTGTTCACTTTGATATCCACTTTTCAAAAAGAGGAAGACCTTTGCCAAAAGAAATCTAGGCCATGGCTGCAAATGAAGGAAAAAAAGCCCTCAGCCAATGCAAGACCAGCAGTGTTAGATCTACAAAATGCTCCATGGTCTCTCAAATCCTGCATGTGAGCCAAGGTGAGACAGTGAGCAAAGAGGGAAGAGCACAACACAGCTCGCTTCAAAGGTGCACTTAGAAGTTACTATCTAGTTTCAAATCCATTAGAACCTGTCCTGAATTTCCCTGCCTAAGGGTAGACTGAGCCTTGCCTAGCTGTCTCCCTGTTGGGACACAGCTGGAAATGGGTCCCTCCCAGCTCTTTTGCAGAGTGAGAGGTGGGCAGAGTGGAAACCAGAACATGCAGTTCATTATGTGCTGGTTAAAAAGAGTTCTCCTTCGGAGTGCTCACCCCCAGCTATGTTAGACAGCTACACAAGGGGAGAGGCTGCAAGGGCAACCTTTGAGATGCTCTCTCCCTTACAACAAACTCTTCAAGCTCCCAGGGGCTGCAGCTGCAGCCCTCCTTGCACAGCCTGCTCAATGCCAGCCTTGCAGGAAGGACCTGGCACTCACACAAAGCAAAACAAGAATCATGCAAGAGCAAACACCTCCATTCCTCCACTGATGCACCACAGTAAAAAACCTTCAAGGGGTTGCTCTGATTAAGTGCAGACCCAGTTGCACAGCTGCTCTGCAGTAAGGGGAACCAGGACCAATTACACCATCACAGATTCCACTGTTGGTCCAAGCCAACCTTTGGGATGACACCTCCCTGTCACTCATTTCAGCACCTTCTCTGAAATTCCACAGAGCATACAGCAACACAGTCTTTTCAGAAAAGGAAAGCAGAACGAAGCCATCAAGAACAAAGAAACCACCCTGGCTGAACAGAGAGATGAACAAAAGCCTGACAGGGCTCAGTGGAGAAAATAAAGAAAGGTTGTTTTCTAATTATACTTTCATTTTAAATGGAGAAGTGTTGGGGTGAGAACCTGCAGGGGAGCTGCCTCAGTCAGCAGAATGAAAGACAGCCTCTGTGACTTGCTTTCAGATAAGCCATCATGAAGCTGATAGCTCTCCAAGACCCTGAGAAACCACACTTACAAAAATATACACAGGCGATTTGCTTCGGAAAGTCTGCATGGGAAAGGCGTTTGGCAGACAAGAAAAAATCAGAAGCTTCCAAGAAAAGTGTCTCCATCTACTTCAAAGTCACAAATCCAACCAGTTGGGCCTTGAAACTTTGAATTTACTTTCCTCTTTTGTCCTCCTCATTGCAGGCTGGTGCCTTGGATTGCTACAAGTGGTTTGGTGGGTCACACCATGGAATTTAGACTGCAAACTTCTTCTAAACACACCTAAGAGTCCCAGTGAAGCCTCAGGGACTGCCCTTTCCAGTTGAATTGCCAGGGCCTGTATCACCTAAGATGCCCAAAGATTCAGAATCTCAGGGGGATTTTATACAATGGCCTTTGCAAAGGCAACTTGACATCCTGGGAACACCACCCACCACTTAGGAAGGAGGAAGTGGTGGGGAGAGCAAGAGGCTAAAAAGGTAGAGTAGCATACAAAGCTCTTCTGAGAATACTGGAAATTTTTGTCATGCTTGAGCACTGTCAACTTCATAATTGTTCTATGTATTATATAATCTCATTCAACATGAAAGACATAATTGTAGCAAAACACATCCTCCAGATAGGAAAAGTAATAGCTACAGGAAATTTTGCAACGTCACTAGTTCAGGATGCTTTCTGAAAAAGGACCACCTGGTAATATATGGTACTACAGCAACACTGAGGGATGCACCAGAGTTGCTCTGTATTGTGTTAAAAATTTTATAAAGTGGCACAAAGTATGGCACTCAAAAACCACATTATTTTAAAATGCAGCTACACTTGTCCTGCACTGCACTCCAGCCCATGGCACAGAACACCACTCTGTACATAAAGAGCTCAGGTGCTACTCTTCTAAATCCCTCAAACCTCTCTTCAACAATATCTACAAAGCAGCACCGTTTGGAAATCATAAAATTCACATTATCTGCTCCTCCTTACATTTGCATGGGTATTCCAGCCCAGCAATCCTCTCCCAGGGCTGTGCCCTCTGAGGGGACTCAGTGTTCAGTGATTTGCTCAGGTTGTACCTAAAGAGATTAAGCTCTGATTTTGAGGGGATCCCTAGATATTTGTAAGAGGGAAAGAAAAAACCCCCAAGCCTCACTTATGAACAAAGCATTTGAAAGTCTGGAAACTCTGTTCTAAAACTCCACCTCAGCATGTCCTCTCCTCAAGAAAGCCCAGCCATGGTTCCCTGTATTCTTTATGAGTACTTTTCTAACAGAAACCATCTGTCCTCACAACAGCAGCTTGTTAGCCACTTTAATAAAAATTACTGACAACATCAAAAGACGTTTACCTAGAAACCCTCCCAGGAGGAGTCAGCTTCCCTACTTGGTTTTGTCTGCCACCTGCAAGTCAAACCCTTCTTCCAGATTTGCCTCATGGCAGTTGAAGGTATCTATCACTGTCTAACACTCCACTACCCTCTCCAGGCAGATCACAAGCAATTCTTGCCCTCCTTAGTTGTCTCCTGTTTTGATTGAGGCTTGGTACTCATCCAGAAGCCATGACCACTAGAACAGTGTTTTCAGTGCCAGTTCCAGCTGAAGTGTGCTTCAGCTTGCTTGGAGAGTTTTTATAGCTTCTAAAAACCTCCTGTTCCACAATGTTCACAATGGGCTGAATGAAAGGCACTTCAAATATTCAGCTGTCTGTGATACAGAAGACAGGCTGAAGTATGACAGGGCTTCTATGTAGAATCTATATTCACATTTCCAGAGTTTTCAATGCTTTGCTACAAGTTATATTTTCCAGTTCCTCTGTTTTTAAATCTGTTATTATCTACAGTGAACTAAAGACTGCTCTACAAGTACAAACTGTGTTTGTCCTAGGTTTGTTGTCTTAAAGAGGAGTTATACCTGCACAATTTTTCATTAAGATCTACTACTGCTCCTGTGTCTCTGTTCAGTGAAGGATCTAAGCCTGCCTTTTGGAGCAGCTGGGGCACCTCTGAAAACCACTGCCAACTGATGAGCCAGATTTGGGACAAATTTGGAAGAGACATAATATTCTTAGCTGGGGAAAGCAGTTACCCATTTCTCAGTCAAAGGTCAACCTTCAGGCTCATTCCAGTCTACATCAATCCACCAGTCACAATTTCTCCCTGACAGATGAATAGAAGTGGAAAAACAAAAACTACACCAAAAAGCTTTTTGCTCTTCCAAAAGCTTAGGACAGAAGGAGCAATGGCTCAGTCAAATGTTGCCTCCCATTTACTTGAGCAGCTCTGCCAGCTTGTGGTACATCTACACAGCAGGACAAAGGCAGTACAGTCATGCAGCCTGGTGCAATCCAGCTAAAGATATGGGTGATGCCACCATCCAAGACAAGAAAGCAGACAGAAAAATTCTCCAGAAACTGAAGACAATATCCCTCCTCTAGCTGGCAGCACAGACTAAAGGGCATGCTGCTCTGTCCTTCTGCTGCCATACTCAGTCCAAAATCCTCTTTTTAACCCCTGTCCTCTCCCAATGCAGCCTGCTCTCAAGAGCTACGCTCCCAGCAGCTCTGGCTGCCCAGTCTCATAACTTAACAACTCCCCTGTTTAGCTCCAGCTTCCTCAAGAACAATCAACTGCTTGTTAGCTTTAAGATGGGAATAAATGCAGCTGAAATTCCTATGGAACTTGCTTGAACAGCAGTGGCTGTCCAAGCACTGGCACAACAGGGTTTTTCCCAGTGCAGTACTGCCACTGGCCCTGTAGGACCTGCTGCTTTAGAAAGTTAAACCAACTCAACTCGAGCATGCAGCCCTCTTGTCCCTCATCTAACTCTGAATGAGTGCTTGAGTACATTCCAATTCACCTGTGACTTGCAAATGCCAAATCCAACAAATGGCTCACACTGCAGTAATCCTACCATTCCCCCAAGGCAGCCTCCTGCTCTTCCTCCTCAGCAAGAGTGCTCAGGAAGCCTCTGGCACTTTCTGCTTCACTGCTGCTGAGAAGTGAATATAGCCCAGGGTCAGAGAAAGAGGTGGGGACTTGGCTCCTCTTCTTGGGCAGCAGGGCAGTAAAGATTTGCACAAAATTTCTTCTACTAGATAGGTGCTGCTCCACCTACAGCCACACTGCTTTCACCAAAGTCAGTTTTAAGATGACTGCTTATGCCATTTTCTGTTTTCTAGAGCACACATTTCTTCTATCAGAAAGGCAGGGAGAAGGGTACTATACTAGCAGAAGGGACAATGCCATGGGTGTCCTGCCCTGGTTTCAATTCCTGGTCCTGGTTTCCTTGTTCCCCCATGATGACAGGAGCTGGAAGTGCACTCAGGCCCTGGATCCAGAGGGGTGGGGGTGAGAGCGGAAGGAGGAAGAAGGCAAGAGAAAGAGGAGGATCTGTTATGCTCCTGAGCAATTCCCGCTATTAAGTCAACCAGCTATGGGGTCGTGTCTTGGTTGTAGAGGACAGGAAGGAGGACAGCAAGTCATCCATCATACATTTCCTCACCTCTCCCCAGTTCCCCCAAACCCTCACCCTATCCTGAAAGATTTCAGTGTGATATGATTGTAAACAGTTAACAATTCCTCCAGTGCTAAGCCCACTACAAGCTGGGCCCACCCCCTCCCCCATTATGTACAATACATTCACCAACAACAAAAATTTATTTAGAAAGGCAACAGGTTAAATTCTGTAAACTGGATCCAGCTCCAAAACACACACACGTTAATACTACAAGTAAAATTCCATCATCGTCCTCTTCCACCCTGAAAAATATACCTGAGTTTAGCAGTCCATGAAAGTTTCCAGCCCCACCCCCGCCCTCCCCACCCGAAAAATCCCTCAAACCCTGAATGAGACGCAGTCTCTGGTCACGGAAAGCCACTGGAGTTTGGGGTGCCCTGCGATGGAGAGCCAGCTGCTCAGCTGGCAGGGTCCCAGCACCGGTTTCCCACACAAAATCCGGCACGGTGCCGTGTTCCGCAGCCCCGGGAAGCTCCCTGCTGTGAGGGGAGGGTGGGAGCAAGGCTTGCCCCTCCTCTCCGTTGTCCAAATCATGTGTGGCTTTCCTCTTGGTGAAGTCAGTCCTTTCTTGGACTAGCTCTGGAAGAGGAAGAACAAGAGTTGGAGGCTTTAACTGGCAGGTTTAGGAAGGAATGATCTCATGATTGCATGCAACCAGTTCAAAGGTAACACCAGTGATGTGCCCCAGATCACAGCTTCCTCCAGTTCCTCCCACCCTCATCAAACACCTCAATCCTTCAGCCATTGGGAGGAGAAAGACCTGCATTTCAGCTCTGCTCTCTCTAGCAGCCCTTACTTGATCCAGAGGCAACGCTGATGGTTTTTGTGATGTCAGATCTTCCCGGGACATGGTTGCTGTAGGCATCTTCGGGAAAGGAACTTGAGCCTGATGCATTTGCATTCTGGAGTCAGGTTGAATGGAGAGAGTTTTAGCACATGAATGTCAGGAGCAAATCCCCACTCTTGATTAAAACTACTTCACTGAAGGCATACATACAACATTAGCATACAAGCATTTGTCTTGTATATTCTGTCTGGCTTCCCCCAAAACACAGCCCTCAACCCATGCCATTCCCCCAATGGCTTAGCTTTAAGCCAAGTTCCCTGAATACTAGAAGAAGGAAGGACTTGATGCTGTGATGATGACAAAACAGTGAATAGCTTGAGGCACATTCATAAAAACTGAACAGGGAATTGTTGGAGTAGCTGTGTTTTCCACTTGGGAATAAAATGTGATATGCAGTCTCAGTGAGAAGCAACTTTTTGCGATGGAAATTTAACACAGAGAAGGGGCAAAGCAAGAGGAGGGAAAAAGAGGGCAACATTAAGGACCATTCATAACAAGAGGCTAACTTCCACTTCAGCCAGTAACTCTTCCCCACTACAAGCAAGATTAAGTATAACATTTGCAAAGAAAATGGCAAGAGTCCTTGTGATTAAGAGATGCTCAACCCTGGATGGCACATTAACAAAACACTGTCAGGGGAAACTCAGCACTGGTGTGGGGATGGATGGGGCAGGCTATCAGGTTTTCCATGACAGTGAGTGCTCCTTGTTTTAAGGAGATGCAGTGAGACTCTCTCCATCTTAGCACTCTTACTCCAAGAGTCCAAGAGCCACCTCTTAAGCCTTTCAACTTGACTTGCCATCTCCTGTGACTTGAAGCCATATCCCTTCAAGGGTATCCAACACTGATGGTCACCCAGGCATCACCCCCCTCCCACCTTGCCTTCTTGCAGAAAACACGATCTTACCCCGAGGGTCTATACAAGTCCTGGGGTGGCCCCCCCATGCCACCTCCACTGCCTCTCTGCTCCATCAGCAAGGCCTGAAAGTGACCCACGTTCTCCTCTCGGCAGCGGTACAGGGGGCCCTCCTGAGAGAGGCCGTTGGCCTGGCTGGAGGCTGGATGATGAGACAGGTGAGCATTCATGGGCGATCCGTACGTCCTGGGCTGGAAGTGGCTGGCAGGATGCCGGGATCCGTAAGGAGAGCCAGTCTGTAGCATCACCCCGTGGGGAGGGAAAGCCGAGGGGCCGAATCCCATCCCCGCACCCAGGTGTGGCGGGGGAGCTCCATAGAGGAACTCCCCCGCTGCCACCGAGCTCTGCCTCTTAGTGGCTGCGTTGTGGTTGTCCAAATCAAGGAACTCTTTGGGACTCTCCGGCCTTTCCTGGGACTCCTCGGACTTCTCATCTTCAGGCCCCAGCTCCTGCCCGTCGCTTGGAGAAACCTCTTTGGCACTTGCTAGGTCCATGTGGTTGGGAGAGGCCAGGGCGGCGCTCAGCGCCTCGCAGCCCTGCAGGCCGGCGGAGCCCCGCTCTGGGAAAGGGGGCCTGGCCAGGGGCGGGTGGTGCCCGCTGGGGCTGGCCTGGGGGTGGAGAGGTCTCTGCCAGTCCGAGTAGCCCTGCGGGCAGCCGTAGTAGGGCGGTCGCTGGTAGTGGTGGTAGGAGGCTTGGGGCTGCGGCTGGTAAGGATACGGCATGCCCTGGGGCGGCCGATAGCGCGGGAACACGCCGGGGTGGGCGCTGCTCGGCTGGAAACCCCGCGGGGGGAAATGCTGGGGATGGGAGGCAGGAGGTGGGGGCTTCCCCCCCATCACGGGGCCGAAGCCCTGCAGGCCCGGGTTGATGTGGTACCGCCCGGCCGAATTCGGGTATTCCAGCCCGGACATGTAGAGAGGATGAAACTGGTTGGGGGCGGCCCCCATGGAGGTGGTGTCCACGCCAGGGAGGCCGGTGCCCTGCCCCATGCAAGGCACGGCCGCTTCGGGCAGAGCCTTTCCCCCACCGCAGAGGGGCTTCTCCAGCAGGTTGGCAGCCAGCCCCTTCCCCTCGGGGCCGGCTGCCGGCCCCTCGCCCGCCGCCCCGTTCTGAGGCAGGGGACCCCCTCTTTCGGAGGCGGGCACCAGGTCCCTCACGCAGCCCGGGTCGCCGGCATAGCCGCTCTCTGCCGACCATGCTCCCTTGGCCTGCCCTCCCTTCAGGTCACCCTTCACACCGGGGCCGTCCTCCTCCCCATCCGGGGGCAAGGCGCGCCTCGTGCACTCCATGGGCAGCGGGGGCTTGGGATGAGGTAGGAGTTTGGCGTAGGCCCCGTCGGGAATGCTGATGCACTGAGCCTTCTCGTCCATGCCTGCCGGTGTGTCCACTGAAAGAGAGGGAAGAAAGTCAAACACATGCCTAATTTTGGTAAATTTGGGTGATCTTTAATAGCTGTTTCTTTGAAAAGCCACCACTAAGTCACATCTTCCCCTGGAGTAACACAGCACACGTGTTTGGTCTGACATAGAGGTGTGCAGAGGCTGTCTGAAGGAGAGGCAGAGTAGGGGTCCACATGACAGTGACATCAGGTGCTGGTTTCAGCTCGATTTCTGACTGCCTTATTCCTTCTCATAGAATCATGCAATAGTTTGGGTTGGAAGGAACCTTAAAGATTATTTAGTTCTCTCCCCTGTGCAGAGAGACACCTCCCACTAGGTCAGATTGGTCAAAGTCCCCTCCATCCTGGTCTTGAACACCTCCAGGGATGGGGCATCCACAGCTTCTCTGGACAATCTGTGTCAGGGCCTCACCACTTTCACAATAAAGAATCTATTCTTAACACTGAACTTCAGCTCGCCCTCCACAAACCCTGTTTGCATGCAGCTTGGGCAGAAGCACCACCACAGCCTGAGATGCTGCAGAGCTGATCACAGTCATATTTTAACCAAGTGTGGTTTGGAGATGAGACTGCTCTGTCCTGCAATCGCTCAACGTTCTCCCCTGTCTCTGTTCTGTATCCAGCAAGCTAAATTATGATGATAACTTTTAAGCAATGCCACACAAGGAAAGAGTTTCCTCTTAGTGCAAGGCACACAAGGGATTGATAAAAGATACAAGGGTTTTGATCTCTAGTTTACCAGCTAGAAATAATGAAAAATTTTTTTTTGATCTCTGAATTGTTTTGATCTCTGCATTAGGTTTTATTTTTAAGGCTCTTTTTTTTTTTTATTATCTGTAGTTTACCGGATAGAACAAATGAAATTCAACCAGAAAGAAGCTGGTGAGGGCATGCATGATGTGCTGCCATCCCACCTGAACCGATACAGCTGCTCAGGGCTTTTGGGCAACCCTGGTGTGTGAAGATTTTAAGATGTTGAGAGCTCATAAGGCAGATGTGCATTTCAGAGGAGAAGCCATACTGACACACACTCAAAGGAGTATATTTAAGGCATTTATTCACATAACATCTCCTCTCCTTACCTAACTACCTGCAGATCCAAGTTTTATATTAACTCCAGGTGAGCTCTAGCAGCATCACAGCCTGTGCTTTGCATTTGCACCTCGTGGCACACTGATAACTTGCACATAAAGCTGTGACAGAGGGGACCTCTGGCAGGCTACAGTGAAACAAAACAGTCCTAGAAAAACCTAAGCAAGGCCCAGAGTAGAAAACATACTCCAATTTAGATTGAAAAACCAAAACTACGTGTAAAAACTCAGTTCCCCCCATAATATTCAATCAAGATTTGAATTATCTTCTGAGAGGCAGAGGCAGATACAGGCAAGGACAGTCAAGTGCTACCAGTGGGCACTCGGGGCGTTACCTTGGTTGCTGTCCATGTCCATGGTCTGGCCGGTTGGATCCTGGGAGCTCCCGTTTCCCAGGAGGGGTTTTGGGGGCTGGCCGCCAGCGGAGGCGGCGTGAGCCAGCTGGGGAAAGGGCCCGGGGAGGTGCGGCGGGGGCGGCTGGCGAGGGTGGTAAGGCACACCCGGCGGGCACACGCGGGAGGACAGCTGCTGCATGGCGATCATCTCCGGGCTGTCCAGCATGGAGTCCCCGCCCTGGCACCCTCTTTGAACCTGAGGCGGTCCCCCAAACAGAGCGGCCGGCGGCTGCGGCATCCTCTGCCCGGCGGCTTTCCCGGGCGGCCGGATGTACCCTGAGGGAGGCACCCCGTGAGGTAGGAAATTCGACTGCTCGCTCCACTGGCTGGGAGGCAGCGGCGGCCTCATGGCCCGGGGGTCCATCATATGGCCCAGGACACGGGGCTGCAGCGAGGGCCCCGGCCCCATGGGCGCCTTCTCCTCCGGCCCCACGGCAGCCTGGCCGGCGGGGCCGTGGCTGCCGTTCCACAGGGCCGGATGCGCGCGGTTCAGGTACTTGTAGGGCCGGTACGTGTGTCCCGGGGGGACCTCCGAGCCCTCCGGCGGCTTCACCGGGGGCCCGTTGTGCCGTGGCGGGAGGAAGCCCTGCTGGAACTGGGCCGGCGGGTAGACGGCGTCGGGCGGGGGGCCGCCCACGCGCCCCAGCTGCAGGGAGCCCAGCCGGGGGCCCAGCCCCGCCACGTGGGCCGGCGCCGCGCACACCTGCTTCTCCGGAGTGCCCAGCCGGTGCCCGCGGTGCTCGCTCAGTCCCACGGCCGGCTGCGGAGAGAGAGGGGGGTCTCAGTGAGAGCTGCGGGGCCGGGGGTGCCGCGGGCCTCGGAAGGAAGGGCTCACCTGCATGGCAAAGTGCTGGTGCTGCTGGACCGGGTCTCCGGGATGGGGCTCGGGCACGCGCGGAGAGCCGTACAGTTTGGTGGGATCGGATCCACGCAAAGGGCCAAACGTTCCTGGCACCGCTGGTCTCTGAGGGATGGGGAGGGGTGCAGGGGGGAGAAATAAAACGATTTGTGAAGTGCATAAATGTGGCAGGAATGCTGCAGGTGTGGGGGAGCCAAGGCTGGAGTAACCACATGAATAAGCAGCCAGACTGTTCTGTACCGTGGAAAACCTCTCTTCGGAGGTAATACAGCCTTATCAAAGCCACTCACCCCAACCTCTCCAAGCTGCAATACACTCACTTGCCACCCAAATCCTGGGAAGCAAGCAAGAAGACTGGAGGAGGCAATGCTTTGCTTCAAGAAGAAGAATGGACCACAAGATATGGAAGCAGGAAGACAACGGGGAATGTGCTGGATTTCCTTCAAAATACTCAATGCCTCCAGCTCTCCTACTGCCTCCCACTATCTGCAGCACATGAATCACTCTAAAAATTTTGTTAGATCTCTAGCTAAAAGGGGCAAGGGATAGCCTAAGATCTCAGGGGAACAGCAGATCCATCTCACCACAAGCCATCACTGGTTAAAATGGAAATGGCAGTGAAGGATGGGTGAGGAACAGCCCAGAAGGGAGGCAGAACAGGTGGCATCCAGAGAAGAAATGTTGGGCTAAAGATAGGTCACTGCTGCAGTCCAGGGTGGCCTTTGTTTGATTTAGTTTACTGCTTTTATAAATACTTAAGGCACGAAATGCAGTCGTACACAGATGGCACAAAGTTACCAGGCATCTGTAAACTATTGAGACAGAAGAGGACCAGCTTGTTCAGCTTCATAAACTGGGGGGTAAGGGAGGAAATGTTACAGCTTCCCATGCACTCTGGGGTTACTCTCCAAGGAGAGAAGAAAACTGGGGGAATCAGTCTGTGGAAGCCTACACTGGGACATGACAGCCATGGGAAACATTAGGGGATCACCCCACCTAATGTCACAAAGACTTCAATTACACCAGTTTAAATCTAAGGGCTGTAAAGTTTCACTTGGAGGAACCATAGCTCTGACCCTTTCTCTCTGGGAAAAGGTTCCTGACATGCACTAAAGATTTCATGGTAGGAAGTTTCATTCCCCCTTACTTCCCTTCCCTCCTTCCCTCCCTCGTCCTGATGGGCAAAGGACAGCAGGAACAGCTCCTCACCATCTGTCCAGGGTGTGGCACAGGGCTGGGCATGCCTCCGTACTGCAGGGAGCGGGGGAAGCCTCGCCCGTTGGACGGGCCCCCTTCTCGAGCCGTCTGCGTTGGGTTGCCACTTGGGTCATCTACAGAGGACGAGGAGAAGGAGGAGGAAGAGGAAGAGGAGGAAGAAGCAGGAGCCCTGGAAGTAGCTCGATATGGTGGAGGTTTTCCTCCATTTTCCAGGCGTTGCTGTCTCTTGCCAGGCCCGTCTGGGTCTCGTGATCGAGTCCAGACGCTGCCTGTGCCGGAGCGGCCGGTCCGCCGGCTCCTCTTCTCTCGTCTCCCATCCTCTCTGATCCAAAACTCCTCATCAGTGTCTCCATCTTCCCCAGGGAAGTGCTTCATCATTGCTCGGTGGAAACACCTCTCCAAGTTGTAAGCCATCTTTGTATATTCTGCAAAAACCCCCAAGAACACCAGAGAGAAGCAATTATGCAACATCAGATAAATCATCTCCCCTCTGCCAAGTTTCTCCAAGGAAGACTTTTGTTTCTGACTCGTTGGCTTTGGTTCCTAAACTCCATAAGCAACACAGCATCAGTTCTGTTCAGTAACCCCACCAGAGGACAGGCACACAGGCATGACAAAGTACCACTGGCAGCAGGGCCTGCAGAGTCAGCATTAACTCAGTGCTCCAGCCTAGTGCCAAGAATTACATTAGGAGGAGCACCACCTCTGCTCGTAGAGATGTGTGACCTGCACAGTTAGCTAGCAAGAGTGCTGAGAGAAGAAATGTGAACTTCCAGCAATGCTATTTGATTACATTCAGAGACTTTTCTTGGACTCGTTCAGATCTCTGCTGTGGGCCACAAGACAGAGGAAAATCAGCAAACACATTTATCCCTGTAGTTTCCAAAGCACTTGCTGACCCTGACACGAAAGCTATTGCCAACACCAGCATCCCCACTGCGTCATTTCCACTGGACAGTTCTGCTGAGATGAGCTTTTACTTTTTGTTGAGTGGATAGGAAGGAAAAGACATGTGAGAGGTGTTGATGACAAGGCCTTGAAGCAAGTGATTTTCCAGTTGTTTCCACTAAACTAACCCTGAAGTTCCTTGAGGAACAGAGCTCTCCCAGTGCCAGTGCAGGTATGCTTTTACTTGCAACCAACAGCAACAAGCTGACTTGTTCTTTATGTTGCTCTCCCTTTCTCACCAGGTGTTGCTGGTGAGACAGTCTGCAGTGATGACCCACCATATGGGAACTGATTTCTTATCTAAGCAACACATAGAATTTTAATTGGCATGGCAATTAAACCCAGGATTTCCCATTTGCACGCTCACGTTGTTCCTTCAATAGCCAAGGAACCTAAAAGCTACATTTTCCACCCAAAGGACGGGCACAGTTCACTCCCCACTTTCCTGTGGTACTCAAGAAACACTGGGAGTTAACCAGACCCCAATGCTTTTCAAAGTGCACAGATAAACACATGAAGGAATGAGCTCAGAAAGAAACAAGACTCTCGTCTCTTTGTATTTTCTGCCTTCACCAGCTACCAACACGGCAGTCCTTAGTATGCCATGCCCCAATTCAGCATGACCAAACTGTGCTAAAAGCCTCACTAAAACCCAGTGCGGGTCTCAGTAACTATTACCATCTCATCTGGTCTCCTAAAAACATCCTGAAAGAGAAGAAGCACAAATCAAGTACTGGTGAAGGGGAAGAAGGGCACTGCTTGCTTTGGCTGAGCACTGCAAATAGACAAATTTAGCATCTTACTGCTCTTACCACTGCCTTCACCGTTGTACTTAAGACAGTTCCTGAACATGGTCTTCATATCACCCACAAACTCATCCTTGGTGCAGTACTGACCTCCATTCAACTTCTTCTCCATGCTAGAGATATCCATGGGGGCCTGGAATACAACCACACTTCTCTTCAGTTACAGAAAGCATAGTGGGGCTTACAAAGTTAGAGCTCAGAGAGGGCATGGGCAGCAGAGGATGCTCTCCAGAGAGGCAGCCATCCATCTTTTTTTTGTTTTCTTGACTTGTAAGGCTAGAAGGGACTGCCAGAATCATGGAGGTTGACTGTGAGAGTAATACAACCCATCAAACTTGAAAAGACTTCCAAAAAACTGCATCCCAGTTAACAAAGTGCATCAGTCAAGATGCCTGGGCCACTTTCCATACCTTAATGATCTGGTAGTAGTTGGGAGCGTACGATTCATCAACGGGCTCCAAGAAGGGCCAGGAGTCCTTGTGAGCCTTCACCACATCTAGAACTGGCAGCAGCAAGAGAAAGGAGAATGGTTACACTCACACACACAGAGAAGTATTTCACTTTGAGAAGATGGGGTGGGACTAACCTTTGTACATGGCTGTGAACTCATCGTCCAGTTCAAAGCTGTAATGGGAAGCACCACAGTGAATATTCAGGCTGAGGATAGGTGAGACATGCTCTGTACTTCATCTTCTCTTCAACCCATGCAGTGCCACAATGCTGGCAAATAGGCCTCATCACAAACACTCCTCTCATATGGACCAAACCCAGATGTTTCTCAGCTCACTCCTCTCACTGTTCTCCAGCCTCACTTCTCCCTCTGCATTCCTGTGAATGATCACACTCCTCTCCTTGCCATACTTACTGCTTCAATACACCCGTGTGCTGCCATGCCCCTTTGTGTACTCACATATCCTTGGTCCTTCGCTCTTCCCTGGCAGGGGAACTGGGATCCAAGTGGGAAAGCTCAGGGGGAAGCTCCTTCCCCTGTGCCAGCAGCCAGGCCCGCTCTTCACGAAGTTTCCTCCTCCTGGCCCGTTCTGCAGTGGGAAGAGATGAAAAGCCATTCAGCACTCCTTGCCCACATCTTGCAGGGAAACAGAAGGTGCTCCTGCAGCTCTCAAGAACTCCAGTGAGCTGATCTTGCTCTTTCAGCAAAAGCAATGACAGCACAGGAGCAGGTGAGGCGAGAATACAGTGCACCACCAACAGGCCTCATCACCCTCACTTGGTTACAAACACCACTTTTGAAGCACTGCTGTTGCACAGGTGCTGCCTTAGGCAACTTCCAGAAGTGGTGTGGTACAAAGAGGGAAGTTCAACACCAGCCCTAGGCACAGCTGAGCACTATGGAAAGAACTGACTCGTTGTTACCTTCCTTTAGGGGCTTCACCTCAGGCAGGTGAACTTGAGGCAGCAGCCCTTGCACAGAATGGGATGAAGAGCAGTGCCAAAGGAAGTTCTACCAGCTGAGTGGCAATGAATAACTGGGGTCATTGTTATCCTCCATGGCTGGCTTTGGGAAGATTGCTCAGGTAGGTCTTCATGGCCAGCAGCCAGAGCGAACAAGTTGCCACACACGAGGGCCACTGGGACAGCTTTCGTTTAAAGAAGTGAGGCACAGGAAGAAGCAATGCTGGTAATATAACCTGTGGTTTGCAACCAGACAGCTGGCTAACAGATTGCTTCATAATAGAAAGTTTATGGGCTCTTATGAACCTCATTTCCTTTTTCTTATAGGAAATCTGAATTCATTTGACTTGCGAAACACCTGCGGTTGGACCCAACCTTCTGTAGGAGCAGAATTCTGTGAAAGTAATGTTCAGGGAGAGGTATCACAGGAACAGGCCACATCAGAGAACACCCAGAGTGAAAGAAAGATATGGGAGACTCAGCTAACACCCTCTAGCAGAGGCTCTGCCTTTGGAAAATGCCATCTACTCAAGAGGTACCAGCTCTGGTGGAAATATATTTATTAAAGTCCTACTCTGTCTGAATTTGGGATGGGGATTGATAGCACAAGAAAAGTAGGAATAGCTACAAGGTGAGTGTGTGTAGGGACATCCATTGGCAGATATGTCAAAAACTGGTAAAAGAAAGCTCAAATTTCCTTTTAGAAGGCTCAGGGTAGCACTGAAGTCAGGATTATAGGACTTGCATCTATGGTGTCCTACAGAATCTAAGAGAATTGCATGACCAGAAATGCAACACCCAATTTCAGATAACAGAGAATATCTGAGTCTGTCCAAGCACTGTTCAGATTTCATGTTTCTTTCATAAAATTAGCATCCTTAGATGGCATTGCAATGGATAAGTGAGAAAGCTGAGGTGAATATGAAGTGATTATCTGGGCAGCAAATGGAAAATCTCGTGACAACAGCAGCCAAGAGGTAAAGATTGTGCAGATTTTAGAAATCCACCAAGGATCTGACCTGGTAAACTGACAGGAATCAAGGAGTGCTATCCTGGTACCAGAAGGCCATATAAAATTAAATTTTATTCCAGACTGAAAATTAGAAGAAAATCTTTGTAACTAGAAAATTTCTGTTGTCAGATGTCCAGTTTTAACGAGTCTGAAGCAAGTAAAGCAAATGACATAATTTTCAAATAATTTTCTCTCCATCATAAGAACTGTCATGACAGCAAATGCTAGTGGTGGGTGTGCTTGGCACTAAGAAAAGATCATTAAGAAGCCAGTTTTACCTGGATAGCTGCTGGTTCCAGGGATAAAAAATACTGTAGTGATTTAACTGAACAAGTCAACATAACCTCTGCAAACAGCTTTTGCACCAGCTTAAAAGGAGACACCTCCTGTTTAAGCCTAAATGGACTAGGGAAGAGTTTAAACCAACTGAAATAAATGGCATAAAACAAAACTAAAGCATCTCTGCCAAAAAATGCATGAATGTGTGCTAACTTGGCTTAAAAGAGTCTACTGCTCAATCTCATGCCAGTTTCTTTGCATGGCTCTGGTGCCTTTGAATCTGATGATGTAATGATTGCATTTACCCAGAAAAGGAAGTGGCTTACACCAAAACAAAACCATTTTACAGGAACATTTCTCTTTGCAGCTCTGGTGCAACCTCAAGACTAATTTTGTATATAGAGATAAAGCATTAAACCACAGAGAATGTGCAATTTGCCAAGGGAAGCAGAGATCTGTGGCAGATACGGAATCTAGATGAGTCTCAATTTAAAGCACCTGATTAGCTAGGACTAGCAACCAGGAATACACCAAGGCCAGGGAAGTAATTGGTTTTTCTAAAGGTTAAAAAGGTAAACAGGTAAAAAGAAGCTATTCTTAGATAACATCTGGCCTCCCACCAAACATCTGGTAGCAAACTGTTTCATTCTGGAAAGTTTACAAGGTTTGAATGAACCTAATCTTTTTTTTCCTTTTCTGATTTTTTTATCCACTTCAGGACTCACGATACTGACACCACCCCACATTGACACAGTTTTCTGAGGATGTTCAGCCTTTCTGTAGAACTAAAACAGCCCAGCCAGTCACTGTGGCTAAAGCAGCAGCTAAAGGAATGCCCCATAAGGGAGGCAAACAGAGAGAAGGTGCTCAGAAATGAGCTTGCTCTGACATCCACACCTACATGTACTGCCTGACTGCCTTGGTCTGAAATTGTCACCTCTGGTGCTCTGTGTAGCCTGGTCCCTTCATCTTTAGTACTCCAATTGATAAGGCCAGTAGCAATATAAAAATACTACTCTTCCTGCTCCCATGTTATCCCATTCCCTTTCTCCTCAAAGGGAATTCTTTCATCAAGCATTGGGCAAAAAGAACCAAATGTTATCCAGTGAGAGCAAAGCCAGCTAATCCTGCACACAGGGAAATCCTGAGGAGGCAAGTGGGGAGACAGAACCCAGAAACAACATAAATAGCAGGAGAAAAAAAATGGACAGCTGGGGCAAGGAAGAAAATCAGCACAATTTGAAAAAGACAACACAGTCCAAAGGTGCCCTAGAGAACAGCCACCAACACTGAGAGGACAGACAAAGGAAAATAAACTACAGTCAGACCACTTTATCAGATGTAAGTGCAAGAAAACATTCTCATTAGCAAGTCTGGCAGGGGAGGAATGCAAATGGCAGACTTGAATTCAAGATCTCAAGTCTTGACTTTGAAAGCTTCCACACGTTACCTTCCACTGCTTTGACCTTCTCCTCCATCTCCCTCTTCCTCTCCTCCTTCAGCAGCTGCTCCTGCTCCCTCTTCTGCACTGCTATAAGGATCTGGCGCTCCTCCTCTTCCTCTCTGCGCCTCTGCTTCTCCATTGAGCTCAGCACATTTGGGTTTACCTGCAACAGAATGATGCACCAAAAACTGTAAAGCCCTGGTTTGTTGAAAGCTGAGCAGTCAGGTTTGCTTTGAGGAAGTATTAAAGCACACCTACAATGAATGACTGGGAGGGAAAAAAAAAAAAGAGGGGAAAAAAAAAGAGGATTCGTATGTATGATTTCCTAGATGAAAAGCAACATGGAAAGGGAAGTTATTTGTGAAGCAATGAAATCCTACTGATACAAGGACAATGGAAGGAGAAGCGATGGGTTAGACAAGCTGCCATCCTGTCAGGGATGCACCGTGCGCATTTCTCTTCCCTTCTGGGAAAAGGATTCAGGCTGTTGACACCCTTACACAACACCTCTACCTCTTCCAGCTAGCAGAGCTCTGACTGCAAGTGTGAGAAGAAAGGACTACTTTGCCAAACCTGTCTCTGCTGCAAAACACAGAATACTTCAATAGGAAAAGCGTCTGGTACAGCCTTGTGTCAAGGTATCATTAGGAATGTTTTCCTTTCCTGTTCAGAATTTCTGTGTGCTAATCTCCCCTGAACTGGCTCTCATTTGTTTGCTTGGACAGTTTTCCTGCTGGGTCCCAAAACCAGTTCTCTCATTCAAGGACACCTGGCTCTTTATTGCCCCACGTTCTCACCTCCCCACTGCCAGCAGGCTGCAAGGCTGTGTTTGATCCTACTTAAGACTGCAGGCTTCCGAGATCAGGGACTGCCTGCTCCTATTTCTCTAATAAAGCATGAGGTATGTATGTGGAAGTGTGGAATTATCTTTATTACCTTAATTTAATTATGAGACAAATATATCAGTCAACCACCAGCCAACTCCTACCCCTGTGACCAAGATATCTGTGCCTTATCAGCAGGGAAAATCCACCAGAAAATAACAATGTACACAGAGTTTGCTCCAACTTCATTTTCAGGGAATAACCAGCAACCACCACTTAGGCAGAAGGCATTTCCTGAGGATTAGCAATCAGCTGGGGTCCGTTGGCTGCTGCTCAGACCATCAACTTCTCCAGGCCCATTATTAATCCCCAGGAAAAAATAATAAAAAAAAAAATATAAAAAGAATTCTGGCACCACGATTACTATTTTGTCCTTGTTTCACTGCCCAGAAATAGAACCTGGGGGTGTTTTGATGAAGGCCTAAAAACGTTGTCTGGTTTTGCTGTACATAAAATCCCTCTCTGCCTCCCCTTCCCCTCCACAACCCTGTGCTGCCCTATAAACTCCCACTCCAGTTCTCTGCAGATGAGCACCATGTATCACCTCCAGGAGAAACAATACATTAAGAGAATTATGCTTCAACCACCAACAGTCACAGAGAAGTGTCCAAGAGAGGGTCATGGGACTCTTGACAAAATTAGGATCGTATCCTGCATTTAGGGACAGATTGGGCAATAAAAACCACCTGTTCTGTGCTGATCCTTTAAGGTGAAACCCAGAGCTTCATCTCATCTCCAGGGAATCATTCTCTTCTCTTCCATTTTATATCTTTGACAAAATGTTATCACTTGTCTATCTCCTTCCTAGGGAAATCATACCATGAGTTCAGGTGCTGTAAGATTAGCCAGCTTCTCCTCACAATCAGTTTAAAGTTTGTTTCTCAACCCCTCATTCCATTTTTTCCCAATTATTCCTAGGTACATTCTTCTGAGTGAACATAAATTCTCCTTTTCTTCAGCCACATTCCAGCCTTTACCTTATGGACTTCCTCAGACACTTACACAACATTCCCACATTTCTACAGTTAGATTGAATGTTTTCTTAGAAAGCAATCCTTTCAGTTCCCTGGAATGATTATTCCAGTTGTCTCTCAGATCTTTCCTCCCTGATCCATATCCAAACACCAGGATGCCCAGGATTGTACTATGACAAGGACAACAGGTCAAGAATCTAGAGAACTGAGTTCTACATTCTCATGTTTGATTCTTTTTATATCCTTTTCTCAATAGCTTTGCCATCTGATTTGTTACTCATGAGCTGCAAACAACTTCCTTTTCAGACCTGATCCTGACCACTGTCAAACAGTTTTCCTCTGACTTTACTGATAAATCTTGAATTGCAGGAAGAACCAAAAGAGTCAGGTTCTGCAGTAAGAGAAAGAGGTGAGCAGGAGCCAGCCACCAAACTTGGCATGCCAAGATATTTTAACGAGGATGTGACCATCAGCCTTTATATTCTCAAACCAGTAAGCCAGCCTGGCATGTTACAATTGTTTTGATTGCTGGTACACAGGTGAGACCTTCCCTTTCCCTGGATTAATCCAAATTCATGTCCTGTGGACACAGGAACACAACATCCAAGCCTGCAGGGCACACTCAGCACCCTATGCTTTAACAGGGTGGCACAGGATCCACAGCTCGCTCCAGATCAACCCACCACAAACATGGCATCAACAAAGCACTTTTAAACAAAGGAGAGGGTGTCATGCTACCAGATCTAGAAAACAAAGGAAGGGGAAAAGCAGAAACCACAAACCCAGTGTAGTGAGGACTACAGTAGACACCCACAATTGCACTTATTCCCTGCAGCACTTGCAGGGCAGCAACAGTGCTGCACTGGGCTCCTTGAGACACTTCAGCCACAGAAAGAACCTGATTTTCAGAGGGACCCTCAGTCTGGCATCCCACCTGAGTCCATTGGGGATGAGTGTCCTCCATTCAGGGTTAAAAAATATACACAAACATGAACCAGTAAACTCCTACTGGATTAGTGGGAGCAGATGCCTATTGGAACGACAAAAGCAAGAACCAAACACAAATGAAACCTCTTTCCTGACCACAGAGGTGGCAAAAGGATGCTTCTCCAGCTTCCTCCCCACTGGGGGATAAAAACCACCGCGACCAAAGCATCACCGCCTCCTTCCCTCCGGCAGAGAGCACTCCAGGACACAACATCACTGCTGTCCCCCTGGCCCTGGGACTCTGAAAGGGCCAAACTTCTGCCTTTTAGCTTTGCTCTCCAGACTGTGGGTATCAGACTTCAGGGCCAGAAGGCGTGGGGTGCCCCGAATGCCCTGGCCCCTCATCCACCAAACCTTCCCGCTCAGGTTTCCTGCGCTCTCCTAATGAGGGTGCTGCTCAGGCTGCCCTTAATGAGGAGCTAATCTGAACCACCTGTTGAGAAATCCCCCGCAGGATCAGGAGCCCATGGAGCAGTTCCATCTCCAACTCAAGCGGCAGCCAGGAGAAAGGGGTCACCTGCACCGGGCTGAGATTTTCTCCTCCAGGCTCGCCGGCTGCCCACCCTGGCTTGAGGAACAAACCATCAGACATGCTGGCGCCTCCCCTGGCTGCCCCATGGCAGGGATGGCTGCTCCATCCTGCTGGGGAGCATCACCCCTGTGGTGCTGCTGGCTCCCTGTGTCCCGGTGCAGCGGGTGCCAGGAGGGCCCCCTGCTCGCTGGAAAGGTTTCACTGGCCCACAGGCGGCAATTAACAGCCCTCTGCCACCGCAGACCTGGAGCACCTGCGGTACTGATTAGCATCATTCAGGCTCCATGTGTTTCCCACTCCCCTCCTCCTCCTCTGGGATTTCTGCTGCCTGTGAACAAACACGTGTCCCTGTGCTTCCTGCACGGTGGGCTTTGCAGACAGATTCTGGCCCCAAACTGGCCATCGCTGGGGTCTCGTTTTCCTTTCGGCAGCCTTTTATCTGCAGCACGATGAGAGGTTCTTCCTTCCTTCTATTTATCTGTTCTAAGTAATTACATTTATTGCAGGGGGAACTGTACTTTCTCTTTTGTTTTGGGGGAACCCCCGACTCTGGCTCACACAGCATATTCCCTGCAGCCTAATTTCCCATGGTTTGACAAAACAACAGGTAACTTCGTTTCCATTACATCTACAGAGAGAGATTATGTGCCAACCTGATAGAATAGAGCTGATTTTTTCCTCTGAGGCTAATCCCACGTTGCCTGACCGATTGCTTTGGGTAGCAGTTGCCAGTTCAAAGACCCCCCCATCTCCAGGGCCCCGTGTCCCCGCCCGTGCCGGCGTGACTCTTAGGGGCCGTGTGGTGAACTGGATCGGAAAACTGATCTACGTTAAAAATAACCCCGACCAAAGAAAAAGGTTATATTTAACTCCAGTCATTTTCCTGGGTCTGGTTCACTGCACAGACCCTCGAGCAGCAGCAGAGCTGTAGCACCGATGGGGTGATGGGGAGATGAGGGTGAGGAGGCACGGAAAGAGCCGTTCGAGCCCACAAGGCTGCAGTTTGATAAGCATTTCTTTAAGCAGCCTAAACTGTGACTTCCATTCCCAGCTGACCCACTCCTAGCTCAGCTCCATACTGCATCAGTCATTCTCTCCCTCGGCGCTATCTACACCCTCATGTGTTTGCAGCCTCACGTTTTCCCCTTGGCTGAATTTCTGTCATTTCCCTTTGTAAGCCGGTTCTTCTAGCCCTCTCATCCTTCTTCAACTTTTCTTTGAACTGCCTCGAATGTGCCAGCACTTTCATTGAAGTGGAATTCCCCAGACTGAGCGCAGATTTCCATATGCAGCTGCAGCGGGGTCTGCGGCGAGGCCGGTTACCTCTGCGATCCAGAGGGCAGCACCTCCCTGCTCGCCATAGAAACCCCGGGTGTCAGCCTGCCTTTGACAGGCATTACCACCCATCTCTCTTTCAGCACAGGCACTTTTAAGCGACTCCTTCCCACTGAATAGCGATGCTGCGGTTTATTTCTTCCCCCAGGAGGCATCTGCTCTCGCCTCCCTCCGTCGTCCTCCCCCTCGCACCCCCCCTCACCTCCTGCTTGATTGGTTTGATGGGCTGATGGTCAGACATCCACCTGGGAGAAAACTCTGTCCGCTGCAGACGCTTCTCCTGAAACAGGGTTGAGAATTGAGGGAAGGAAAAAGAGAGTGGAGGAAATTAGGGCACATTGGTGACACTGGCAGGAGAAACTGAGGGCTAGAAGTGACCATGAAATCCCTATTAGCTTTACAAGGGTAGCAAACAAGCAAACTGAACTCAGTCCAAGAACATCACGCTGACTGCAGAGCCTGTTTCACAAAGCCATTGAGCCGAAGGATCCCTTTCCAGATCTGTCCCACCTGAGAGCATTCAGCTGATGGACAACACCCTTCAGAGTTTTGGGGCTCTGACGTACCAGCTCAAAGCAGACTTAGCCAGGACAGCTAAGCAGCCAGTGCCCCCTCAGCAGAGAAACCAGCAGTAAAAGTGGAATCACGGGCAGCTTGCATAGAAAATCCAGGCTGTAAATCGCAGCAGTTCAAAAGCACAGAGATCCCCTGCTAGCAGGAAAGGGCCAGAGAACACGGCTGAAGACAGGAACCCCTTCAGCCATCCTACCTACGCTGCCGTGCAATCGCCAACCAGATCCTCCAGCACCGACTCCAGCACTGCCACAGCGTGGGGGAGAGTCTTCCCCCCATCCACAAGCTCAACAGCCCCCACATCCTCGCAGGCTGTAGGTGCAGGGAGCAGAACGGGGTGACAGGCTGCTTTTGGATTGAGCTCTCCTTCACTCAGCAAGCATCCATGCTCCTGGAAGCGGTCAGAGAGAGGTAAACAGGATGTCGTGTCTCCTCACCTTCTGTGCAATCATGTTGCAGATCTCCGGCAGGAAGTCTTCACTCAAGAGTTTGTAGAGCTGCCTCTCTCTAAGGGAAGTCCTCTCTCTGAAGCTCTCTGTGACCTGCCTCCACTCCTCTTCCGTCTGGCACAGCAACCACCATGTCCCACGGCCAGGCCCTTGGGACCCTTCAAAAACATGAGAGGATGTTATCTCCACAGCAGTTATGACTAACAGCTCCTCTTGATCCCTTCTCCTCTCTCCTCAGGGCTCAGGAAGAGCAAAAGACACTGGCAATGGCCACTGCTACGGAAAACATTCCATTTGCTATAGACCCAAAGCTCTCTTTGTGCACCAGAACCTCTGAGAGTGAAGTACACAGGTGAAAAAATAAGGGTGACACATGGCAACACACAGCTAGTGTGACATCCCTGTAGCAAGCCCACATTCCACTTATTGCAGACTGGAGAAAAGAATTTAATTTGGTTTTTTGTAATGGCTGCTCTCAGCCAGAGCAGGACGTAGGGAACTGCAAATGTTCTGATTTAATCTGGCAGTAGAATAAAGCCATCAAAAAATAAGATAATTTGAAATAAGAGGCTTTTTTGTTTTTTTTTCTTGTGTTTTTTTTTTTTTTTTTAAATCACTGCAAACCATTTCTGCAGTGAAAAAAAATCCTCTTGCTCCCTGCAAATGAAACATTTTGTTTGCAGGCACTTGAAAGAGTAGAAGAGGAAGCGAAGGACAGGGTTCATCAGGCTGCCAGATGAGGGGGAAGTTCCAAAAGTTCACATCCCATCCTTGCTCGATCCAGAGTGGGATTGAAGCAGATCACCCACTGCTCTGAAGCATGTCCCGACCACTAAGACACTTTGAGAGCTGTTCCACCTTGTGTGAAACATTTGAATATTAATTGTGAAGGAAGGGCTCTCTTGCATTGTGGTTGGAACACCCACCTGGAGATGGGGAATGTGGTTCCTGCTCCACAAATGTTTACACAGAGCAGGGAAGCCTCATGGGTTGCAACTTGTATGCTTTTTCCTCAGGATGCTCTCTAAGCAGAAAAAGGCTGTGGTCTTTTTGGGGTTTTTTTTGGAGTGGGGAAAGTCTTGGATCAAACCCCTTAAGGCTGAGGGATTCTCAGCTCCTTCTAGACTTTTCTAGGGCTAATCACTAGCTCCCAGAAAGCAAGCAATGGTCATCAGAACCACTGGCAGATGTCATACACCTACACATACACTTCTCACCACATTTTCAAGCAAACTAACAAATGAAATATACAAAGAAGTAAACCTGAACCTGACTGGGCCCTTTGTGGAGCTGAGCTGCGAGAGGCTCCAACATGCAAGCTGTCAGGTTGTCCCAGGAAGACTGGAAAGCTGCAGGCTCCCTCCAGCCCCTGCCCTCTGTCAGGTGTGCAGTGGCGCAATTTCAGCTCTGTGAATGCACTGGGGACTGGTAATTGAGACAGCAAAAGTCCAGCCATGTGCTGGTTCTGCTGCTCCAGCTACGCAAAGCCATCCCTTGCCCACCTGCAGCAGGGAGAGCTTACCTGCATCCCCAAACCCTACATCCTTGGTTCTCATTCCCTTGCCAGCTGCTTACAGACGACTCATTTCAATAGCAAACAGGACTAAGGCACTGCTTTGTGCCAGCAGATTACTCTGCAGCTGAAGTGACACAATTTGCTGGAAGACAATGATCTGATAAAACCCCCGGCGCTTCACGCGCATCGCTCCGGCTCTGCCGCCAGGCTCCGGAGCAGCCGGAGTAGCCGCCAGGAAATCTGAAGACAAAGGGCAAAGGGAAGGAGGCATGGGAAAGACAATGCCACCCTTGCCTTTTATTGTGAGGCAACAGGCAGGCTGAGTCCCTGGGTTTTGTGGAAGCCAGTGGATACACATGTATGACAAATGAGTCCCAGCTCCCTTGAACTCGCTTTCACATCATCCTGCTAAACTCGCTTTTTGCCTCGTTAACCCTTAGCTGGGTACCCCCAAGATATCGTTTGCCACTCTCAGCCACCCAATGGCCACCAGGAAGGAAA
Organism: Cyanistes caeruleus; assembly: GCF_971803275.1. NCBI lineage: Eukaryota > Metazoa > Chordata > Aves > Passeriformes > Paridae > Cyanistes > Cyanistes caeruleus. The sequence continues at coordinate 81,979,138 of NC_141704.1, forward strand.
AGTGAGAGGATCAGAAAGGTTCTTCCTTCCCTATCTTTGCATCACTGACTCCACTCTCTTCCCCATCTGAAAAAACACACCTGCTAACAAGAGGGCTGTTTTTACCTCACCCCTGGAAGACTGAGGACCATTCACAGCCTGCTTTTTTCAGGTGAGCTCTTGAATTCTAGTGAATTTTCTTCATCCCAAACTCAGCCATGATAAAATAGGAAGCCTGCAGGTGCCCAGGCCCCCAGCTGCCAGGCTGTCTGTAACACAAACCCCTCCTTCCAAGCTTGGCCCCAACCACCAGCAGAAAGACTCTCCTGAGAAAGGCTGGGTTGCCTCTCAGGCATCTCTCTGGGTTTTGATAATTTAAGAGCCTTATTAGCTGGTGGTATCAACCCTGATACTGCAAAATCTCTTTACCATTTCTTATCTGAGTCTCGTGGATAAGCAAGTTTTCTTCTGCCTTCTCCCTACCAAAAAAGAGAAGGAGTGATACAATAAGTATATTACTTCACATCACCGAAATGCAGCTGTTTCTGAGGAGAAGAATAAGGAACACAACAATTATTCACTGCAGAGCAAAACCATGAAAAAAACACTGCAGAGCACACGTTTGATATCTATTTTCAAATATATATTTATCATAGCTCCATAAAGTTTTTGTAAGTGAAGGGTGCAGGATGAAGTTTGGCAAGTACAGTATCTCAGTTCTTATGGGAAGCATCCCAAAATCTATACCGACTCAAGTGGCCAGGATTTCTGGCTTCAAGCCACACAATGAAAGTATTCTTTATCAGGAGCAAATTCCCTAGCACTGCATGGTGGAACTGCATTTGAAGTCAGGTGGTTAGAAGAGCGATGCCCACTGTTTCACCAAACTTCCAGCTCAGTCAGAATTTGCTTTGGAGAGTGATCAAAGCATCCACCAAGTCTGAGCTTGCTTCACTTCTGAGTTACATTGAAATTATGGCTGCATGGTATATACATATTTATTGGGGGAACCCCAGAAATACACTGTACTTCCCTCTGGGAATGTATGTATTTTACCTCTGTTGTAGGAAGAACCCTTCCATACCTCAGCAAATTTTCCTCCAGTAGTTTTTTCCGCTTCGGAGGTCGCCCTCTTCTCTTGCCTGTTTTCCCAGGAACGTTCGGGGTGTTCGTCTGCCCCCCACATCCCCTGAAAACGGCAAAACCACCATGAAATATCCACCGAGCAAGGGAACCGAGGCTGGCAGGATGGGAGAAGGGCACGGAAATCACAACAGCTGCTGGGAGCCCAAGCAAAGGAGGGATTAAATCCCAGCAGCAACAGGACGGGGAGGGGAGAGGAGGGATTCCCGCTGGCTGGGAGCCTGATCTGGGAGCCGCCGGCACGGCACGGCACGGCGAGCGGGGCAGACAGGCGGGAATGCGCTGGGGCAGGCGGCATCGCTGCCACAGCAGGCTCTGCCGGTGCCACAAAGGCTGCGGGTGACACAATGCGCAGCTCCCAGCCTGCTTGGCAACTCCGTCCCGCCCGCGCTGCCCCTCTCCAGGCCCCGCTCCCCCCGGCACAACAGCAGTCAGGCGGAGCCCCCGAGCCCCTGCACCCAGACACGGGAGGGGGGTGCTGAGTGCTGTTACCTGTCTGGAGCCAGCTCTCCGTTGGGTTTGCCCTGCACCGGGTCCTCCTTGTACATCCGCGTGCCGTAGAAGTACCAGTACAGGGCGCCGCTGCTGTCCTCGCCCAGCGGCTCCACGCGGAGGCTGTCGGCGTCCAAGCCCTGCGCCCACCGGGAGCCCCCCGCCAGACGGTGACAAGTTGAAAAGCGGCCACATTGTCACACAAAACATGATGACACCCCTCCGTAGTAAACACCTCCCTCCCTCCTTCCTTCCCACCACGCCACAGCAGCAGTACAGCTGCTCCTCCAGGCCGAGCTGGGAAAATGTTACTCCAGGGGGAAGGCGAGGTTCGCTCTCTGGCCGGGGAGGGATTTAGATTGGCATCTCTAATTTGAATGGCCTCTCTCGTTTTAACATTTCATCTCTGGTGCTCCTGACAGGGAAGGTCTAATTAGTGTTGGCGACAGTCACGCACAGCCCTGAGAAGCTCCCTCCCCCCCCGCTACCCTCCCCCAGCTCCCCCAGTATACTTCATCCCCATCCTTTCATCTCACAGCATCCCTCAGCAAGGCAGCAGTCTCAGCTCTCACAGCCCTGCCATTACCACTAAAGCATCTCCAAATTCACTCTTTGCAGAAGGAGTAGCCAATGAAGCCCATTTCCTTGGCGACCCACATGTTCTGAATACACCCACACAGGACAAGGGGCCAAGTCCTGAGCAGGCCAGTGCAAGGCAGAGGAGGGCAAAGGCAACCATGACCCATTCTCATGCCAGGAATATTCTGATCTGGCCCAGCTGGTGTGACCACACAGCTTCCCTGATCCCTGCTGCCCAAAGCACCTTGAGGAGGTCGAAGACATCGTCAGCGTCCAGGCGGTAGTCACAGAGGCGGTGCAGGATCTCCACGCGCGTGCGCAGGGGCAGCTCCTGGAAGGTGCACTCCCGCAGGGGGTTGGGTTTCCCTTCCTCCAGCTCCCAGCGGTAGTTGATGATGTCCTCCAGGTAACTGTGAAACGTCTGGGATCTAACCAAGGAAGAAAAGGTTGCACGTGTTTACTGTGGTTTCCCATGTCCAGAAACACCTGGTGCACCAAGCAACTGCAACAAACGCAACGCAGAGACAGAGAACACCTGAAGGAAAACTTGCTCAGCTGTGCTTGGGTGCAGCTCCATCACTCACATTCCCAAAACACAGCAATCTCCTTGCAACACCACGGGATGACATGTTATACACAGACAGCTTTTTATACACAGATTGTTAATTCTTTCTAAGCAGAATGAGCTAAACGTGGCAGCAACTCATCCCCTTTCTATCCCAGTGAGCAGTGCCTTGTGCCAACACCAACAGCCACCCTTTACCAAAATGAGAGGCAACAAAATTTATGAGTCTGGTCCCCTTCCAACTCTTCCCATTTGATGTGGAGACCATTTTCTCCATATTTCCCTTCAGCCCTCACATCTGTCATTTGCCAAGCCCTGCTCCTCTCTGCTTGTGAAGTTTTCCATGCCCTGGTTCAGTGGCTTGAGACTTCGCATAGCTGATCACTTCCTCCCCACTTTGCTGCTGTCTTCTGTCGTGGTCCCTGGTCTCTCCCTCCATTCCCAAAGGTGCTGCCACTTTCTGCCTGTCCCTCCACTGGTGGCTCTGGCAGGACATCAGCACAGCCCACATCACACACATGGCTTGGACGCTGCCACACAACAAGGCTCATCCCCAGCAGGAGTGCACCTCCCAAAAAGGAGTCAGTGCTGAGGACTCCCCACTCTGTACTCCTCCCAGATGACCAAGCTGAACACTCAAGCTCTTCATAAACATTACTATTAAAATGATCTTTCTCATTTTCTAGCTGGGTCACATTAAATCCTACTTTTGCTGCCAGCAGTTCATCATAAAACCCAAGGAAGCAGATATTTCTTACCCTCATCCAGCACTGAATGTCCCCATCTGACACATATAAGACCACTGATGGAGCTTAAGGCTAAAAGAACTCCTGTCTATATTTCAATAAGACTTAAGCCTTTATGCTCAAAATGTCAGGGGAAGGAATGAAAAGGAGCCATGTCCCTAAACATAAAACTTTCTGAAGATCTGTCCATATGACTTTGAGTCCTGAGAGTTGCCAGGCTTGCTCAGCCTGCTCGAGTTGTGTACCCTGAGCACAGCAAAAGGGGACCCCCCCATGCCCCAGCCATTCTTGCACACACGGGAAGTCCATATGCCAGCAAGAACACCACTGGGTACACATTCCCACCAGCTCTCAAAAAGGCAGCTCCACTTGATAGGTTTTTGGCACAAGCAGATTACTCTATATGATTAATGGAATGGTGCCAGCACTACAGAATTGCATTTCCCTGAGAAATTGCTAACTTCTACAAAAGCCATTATATTTTAACAAAGAGGTGGAGGAGTGTGATCCAGCTGAAGAAAGACCATTAAAAGTCAACAAGAAGTTAGCTATTAGACAGGGGTCTTCACACAGTGGGTAAAGACCGGACTTCTTTGCAAGGACCATGACTGGACTGTGAGAATGAAGGAACAGATGCCTCAAGCCATGTCCACCTGGCAGCATTTCCCTTCCTCCTTGAGTAGAGAGAAGTGCAGATCACCCTGCAGATCGCTCCTCACCAGCCTGCTTCTTTCTGACGTCAAATGCAAGCTGACCTCAGAGGAGAGCTATCTCCTCTCACTGCACCACTCTTACCAGCCCTCTGCTTGTATTTAACAACAGATGCTTGAGTGTACCTGGACCTAAGTGCCCTCTGCAGCCTGGAGTTTGCTCCATCTGCATGACACATCAGTGTTCCCAAGTATTGTTGTTTCACTGATATCAGCAATCAGACAAATTCCACCTGAAACAGCCCCCTACACTGACAAAGTTCAGTCAGAAAGGGGGGACTGACTGACATTTTATGAAATGCCTTAAGTGGTAATTTTAGGGTGGAAACTACAGCAAACATCCTTCTTTAAAGAGAGATATTCAGTACATCTAAGAAAGGGAAAGGGAAAGGGAAAGGGAAAGGGAAAGGGAAAGGGAAAGGGAAAGGGAAAGGGAAAGGGAAAGGGAAAGGGAAAGGGAAAGGGAAAGGGAAAGGGAAAGGGAAAGGGAAAGGAAAAGGAAAAGGAAAAGGAAAAGGAAAAGGAAAAGGAAAAGGAAAAGGAAAAGGAAAAGGAAAAGGAAAAGGAAAAGGAAAAGGAAAAGGAAAAGGAAAAGGAAAAGTTTGATTGTCTTCCAGAACAGAAAAAGTGATGAGAACATCTTTAAGTTCAGTAAAATCAGTAAAGCACCTCTTGTATTTGGATGCTTAACCCAGAAGCAGAAGGCAAATGATTTTAAGCTCTCGGAGAGCATTTGAGTTTCAGCCCCCAAGTTCAATTCTTCAACTCTGCCAGAGCTCAAGGAAGAAGATTATTTCATCAAGTCTGATACAGAGGTTCTGGCTATTTCCAATAAAATGGACTGAAAGTGCAGTTTCCATAGGATCCTGAATAACTAGTGGATGAAAAGGATTGCCAGGAAGAAACCACAAAAGTAAAAGGGTTTTATCTACTCCTATTTTTTTTTTCCTACCTAAAAAAAAAGCAGCAAGGCATGGACCAGACAGATACTTTTACCACTTGCATGAGTTCACTTATCTTCCTCTATCATTTTGGCTGCTCTCAAAGAAAACTGATCCAGGAAGCCATTTAATTCCAGAAGATCATTTGAAATCTTTGCCTATGTAACTCTCCTTCCCCCTAGGGATTGGCTCTGTTGATTTAACCAATTTGGTCTTAGTTTGACTTTCACATAAGTGGCTAACACTAGAAATTTCCGCCATCCACCCGGTGTTCAGTGCAGTACAAGCTCTGTTTTTAAGAGTACTTTTGAGTTCCTACCCCCATCAATTTTCAAAGACAGCTACTGTGCATTTGTCGCTTTGAATAAGGATAGAAATGAGAACCAGAGATGGGAAACAGATGTCTCAAGGCATTCCCAATCACTCTCAATCTTACCCAATTTATATTTTCCCTCTTAATGGGAACTGACCTCTTTTCTCCAGACAAATGTAAGGTGCTCATCTTCACCCTGGGCTGCCACACCTAAGAGTTTGTTTCACTTATCCCATCTCCTATGTTTCCCTTTGAAAAAGTTTCTGAAACAGCTCTCTTGGTTTGGAGAAGAAAATCTACAGGGAGGACAGCAATCTATGAGAACCCTGCCCTTGGGGTTCTTCCTTGTGCAGAGCAGGAATAACTTGGAACTTTAGAATTACCTGTAAAATTCAAACCCAAGAATCAGAGAGACTGGATCCAAGAATGGAATTACCTGGAAACAGTCTGTTAAAAATACCTTTCTTTCAAGCTCAGTAATACGACAGCAACACACTTGAAAGTCCTACCGAGTCTCTGCTGCAGCTGAGAACCTCCAAAACCTCTTTTGTAAGTGGGAAGAAGGCAGGAAGGAAATCACTGAGCTGAGGAGACAGATGTATCTCTTCTCCAGAGGTTCTCAGCATCACTGAGATGTGTAAAAGCACTCGGCAAGCGGAGGCAGCGTTAGTTCAGTCATGTCCTTTTCTCTACAAACTGGAGGTTGAACTCTACAACCCAGGGAGGCTGAGCTGGTACATGGGCACATTCTGTCTCAGGGCACGTATCCAAAAGAAAAACAAACCCTCTTCCAAAAGTAAATTGGGAGTCTTAGAAACAATTTCCAAGAAAAGTGTGAGAGCACGGGCCATGACTCTCACCACATCTCAACCACTTCCTGAAGCATCGCATGGGCATCTTCCACACAGCTCACTAACCAAGGAAAAGCACTACAGAAACCAGCTATAACATTAGAAAAGGTACTAAAACTTCTAAAACCTCTCCCATGCCAACTTGACTAGCACCATTAATATTTCATAAAGCTGAGATAAACTTTCCCCTCACTTGTCAAAACATCCCTTGCTTTGCAGTTGCCCCGTGATGTGCAAAGCAATTTGGATAGCTGTAGTGGGGCACTGGTGGAATGGTACATTCATATCTATGTGGTACACCCCACATGGGTGCAGATGATTTTTCAAGAGCCCAGTGCAATTCTTACTCTTATCCCTGGATACGCTCTGAAACCGCAGGGTTGTTGTCAGAGGTCCCTATCTTTTTTTGCAAAGATTAGAAAGGAGGTCAAAGCTGAATTGCAACTGTGGTTGAAAGTTTTAATGGTATGTTGCATATACAAAGGGAAATCTGGGGCACAGGGAAGGACACGACCTAGCACATCTGTGTCAAAGGGGAGGAACAGCCTGAGACAATCCACCAGAGCACCACCGAGGCTGCAGCTCAAGTTGCCTGTGATCTTTAGTAGCAGCTGCAAGAAAATCAGGGCATAAAGAAGATGGAGCAAGTTGAGGGAGGGGCTCCTCTCCACCATGGGTCTCAGTGCCCAGAACAGCCAGAGAAATGATCCACCCCTGACAGCTCAGCGCCGCAGCCCGGCCATCTGCTGCCCGGCTGCCTCCCAAAGAGGGAGCTTTCTCAAAGAGGGGAGCTGAGGACTCCTCCTCCCCCCTCTCCTGGTGATCCCAGTGTTTTCCCCTGCTCAAAGGAGAGGCACCCTTCCCACCACCCGGGCTTTTACCGCGTGGGGTCACGCTCTGCTGTCAGAAAAAAGCAGCTCGGCCACCGCGCTCCTCACCGTGCCCGGCTTCCCAGAGGGGCTCCTCTGGAGACCTCAGGAGGAGAGGGTGAGGATTTCACAGAGCTGACAGGATACATGGAAAAATTTGGTTGGAGCTTCTGGTGTGCATGCTTGGCAGGGAACAGCTGCACCTAGAGACCCCAGCCCCACAGGGACCTTGTAGGAGCAAACTCAACGTGAAATTCCTTCTGAGCAAATTGAGGCTGGAATTATGTGTACGGACACACACACGCTTATATTTTTTTTTATCCTCATGCCCAAAGGAAGCGGAGTCACTTGTGCTTTTTAGTTTTAAAGACTCCAAAGTAAATCAAATCTTGGCTGGAAAACCGTAAACAAAATCAAGCCAAACAAACAAAAGCTAAACCAAACACTGATTCAGTAAGAGAGTCCCCGTGTCAATCTGCGCTTCCTGCAGGCAGCATGCCATGGCCCAAGTGTGGAATTACTGTCACAGCACATTGCTCTATCTGCTCTACTGCTGCCAATTTTTTTTACAAGCCCTCCCTGCCCCCACATCTCTAAAAAAACAAAACCCTAAAACCCACCCCTCACAAAATCTCTGGTCCTATGCAAGCAAATATTGGATTAAAGGGAACATCAGGGTAAGGAGTTGAAATATGGGAGACAAAAAATTTACCAATGATGTTTGGACACTGCTGGCACACACAAATAAGCCTTCTGAAAGTTTAGATGCCATGTAATTGCCTGGACCCACTAGCTAGAATATCTATCATGCTGACAGTGTTTTAAGTCTCTTGTTTCATCTAATTTACAAAATGCAATGGAAGAGTAAATACTGGCATGCTCTTGAGCTAAAACTGCTGGAAAAAGGCAAGTCTGACCTGCATCTAATCCCAGACAGTATATTGTTCTTGAGATTACCACCAAGAACCCTGACACAACCAGAGGATGACAGAGAGCAGGAACAACAGCCCTCTTCCAACTCCTGTCCAAGAGCTGTATGTGGGAGGAACATAGAAAAGAAGACTGGGAGAGCTCAGCCTTTCTACCAAAGACCATTTAAACGTAAATGCAATTATTTTTGAAGTTCCTATTACAGAGTTAGCCAGTAAGGGAAATAATAGAGGTGGTACTTCTGTCTGGTAAAGGCTTTAAAAGCTGAAAAAGACTCGGATACATTCAGTCACCCAGCACAAGTATTGTTTTTAGGAGGTTCTCAGTACTAAAGGAAAAGAGACTTCTTGGGCATCTAATTCACAGCACACAAGAGAACTGGCTTTGCCTCCGTGATCCCTCTAGTTAAAAGAAACAACAACAAAAATCAAGGGCTTATCAGAACAGACGTTTTATAGTGGAATTAATTTTATGGACTGAAGATATTTCACCTTATGGGCTGGCACCTTTTAAGTTCTGAATTGGCAAAAAGGCATCAGCTTGGTGTTGGGAGTCACTCAGGTGTTAATGAGAGCATTAACTGACAGATGGCATTCAAGATATTTCTCGCCTCTCCAATGAAGACAGCTTCTTTGCTACAGCAGAGATCAGGAAAGCTTAATTCTTAACAAGCATACAATGCTTTGGCACAAAGGCAAGCCCTCTGGAAGGTAATGGGAAGGATTCAGGGTTTGCTGGGATGACCTCAGTCAAACATCATTAAGAGGGTCAGGAGAAGCAAAGCCTATTTCAGAAGAAAAAAAATAATGTAAGGGCCCCCATGATCAATCTATCGTGGCTTGTCAGAAAGAGAAAGCTTAGGCTGACCTTAGAAGCAATATGAGTTACTACTACCAGCCTGACCTTGAGCTCTCATGTAACAATGGAGACCTTTTTTTTACTGTATTAATGAGCTTTCTTATCTGAGGTGGGGGAGGAAGCTTTATGGACCAGCTTGTACTTCACCTTCAATTTCCCCTGCTGAGAAAGTAAGCTAAGTATGATGCAGGGGGAAAGGGATACTAAGCCATCCTTGGAGAGGAATCCTTCCAAGGCCTGTGTGTGCAGCTGGCACAGAAGGTGTGCAAGCCAACAGGGAGCACATCTTGCTCAGACCACGGGCCAGCTTGTCATCAGGGTGACCAAACTGCCCAAGGACAACCCTGAAGGGTCTCTCCAGAGAAGGCTTCCCTGCAGCACAGAAAAATGACCAAGAAGTTGGAGATCCAGGAAATCCAGGTGGCTTTAACAGCCACATTTAGCAGTGCCACTAGTGGCACCACTGATGGAGACAGACTTCAAAAATCCCAGCCAAGGACAGTCTGGAGGGAGCAGTAACTCCACACCACACTTGTGACAGATTTCAGCAAGGTCCAACCCCAGCAGAGCTCTTGAGATGAAGGAAACAAACACTCAGACACATCCTGCTCTTCAGTGCCTGTTTTGAATCATGCCTGGAGATACCAGTGGCTGTAAACAAGAGGAGTCCAGCTGACATTAATGGACCCTGAATGAGATCACGAAGTAGGGAGGAAAAAAATTCAAATTACATTGATCAGACATCCAGAGTGAAGTTTCTCCTCCTAGGGTTGTAAAGACAACAGGGATTGCTGAAGCACAAGACCATCACAAGGCATGTACAGGTCTGCCTTTTGTCCTCCATGGAAAGCCAGAACTTGTTTTTTGAATGCAGACATTGCCCAACCCTCAGTAATTCTGTGGCTTACCTGTGTGGCCATCAGGTAAGGGAAGAGAAAGACATCTGAAGAGTCAAGCAGGTGGATGGCAGTGGGGTCTACACACAAGGACATTTGTCTTCACCATTGCTGAACATGGGAACACAACCTTTCTACATGAGAACCATTGTTTTGTTTCAAAACAGAAGGACAAAAACCTAGTTAGCAAATGTTAAGTAGCAGCATCTCTTTCCTAAAATAGTCTGGCCTAACTCCTGGATCTGGAAGTCTGAAACGTGAGCAAGTGGAGGCTTCCCCACCCATGAAAGATGCACCTGTGTCTTCCACTAAAGTAAAGGGAGCAGAGAAACTTCAGCACCTCAGCAATTCCTGTTCCCTGCTCCTCAGTTGTTCATCCCATAACTGACTTTGTAACTCAAATGTAGTGGAGACCATGGTGAGAATAAGCTGAAGAGATGCTGAGAGAAGACATCAGGGTTCTGGACCTGTCCTCCAACATGGTAACACTAAGCTAGGACAGGAGGTTCACCAGCAGAAGAGTGGTACGAGCCTGCTAAAGAAATCTAATTGACATGGTTGGATCTAATTCACATGGTTGGATTTACATGGCGCACTTCCCACCTGAACTCCAAAAGCGTTCGTCTTTAGGAGAGGGGAAAAAAATCATCTATGAAACCCCATGGCTGTCAGCAGCTCTAAGAACACTCCTTGTCTTCCTCCATCCTCCCCTGAGCGATCTTCCATGCAATCAAACCTGGGGAAGCTGGAAGGGGAGCTGGCAGACATGCTGCATCCCACAGAGAAGCAGAATAGGAACAGCTCTGGAGCGAGGCAGTGTCTCTGGGGAGGCAGGGAGAATGGAGAGCTGATGTGGGCTGTCTGCTCTAATAAGGGATCACACCACAGGAGCATGTGTTGGCTTGACAGAAGCAAGTGCAGCCACTTAACCTGGGTATGACAGCTGAAGTGGGAGCGTTGCTTTGCTACCCCCCAAAAAAAGGGGGGTATGAAGCAAGAGAGGGGAAGGCATGAGGTCACCACAGCTGCCCACCCTTCAGGAACATTCCAGGACTGCATTTCTCACCCCAGCCACAGCCTGAGCTATCGTGAAAGTTTCTGGCTTGGGCTCTTTAGCTTTACTAACCATGCTCAGCAAGTCTTAAAGTAGATGGAGATGCCCTTTTACCTCCCCTGAGCTGGTGTGTGCTGCCTGCCACCCCTTTTTCAGTACCCAGGAGGAACCGAAGCCATCTCACACCCCAGTGTGGCAAAAGGGCATGCTCTGATCTTCCCCAGCTGCCTGTGGCCCATGTTTCTCTGGTGATTTGGCTCTTATCCAGCAACAACCCCATGAATGACACAGCTGCTGGGGGTGCCTTGTTTGATATTTTGCTGAGAAAAGGCAGAAAAGCAGCAGAGATATCAGCACAGATACAGCACTGTCCTGCCTTGGTCTCTTCTGGAAAGGCTCTTTCCTTAGGCTGGCAAATGCCAGGGACAAGCAGGAGTGCTGAGATAAGTGTCTATTTGATCTTTTTCCCCTCATTCACCCTGGATTTTTCACTGCTTTATGTTCACAAAACGCCAAGGCAGCTAATCAGTGCTCTGTGACCCCTGTTAATTGGGCTGTGTGAGAGAAAGGCAGCACTGGCAGGAGAAATCACACATACCTGTTACTTTGAACTGTCCTGTCATATCCCTGCTTGCAGGGGCTCCAAGCACCCTTCTGTGAGCCAGGGCTGCTCTGTTTTCATCACCATCCCCAGGACCAGCAGGAGAGGCCACAAGTGTTTGGTGCTGTGGCCCTGCCTCTAACACCTCCAAGCACAGGGAGGCAACAGAGACATATTGTGGTTTCTCCTTCCGTGTGAGAAGGTGAAAGTAATTTTAGGTGAAGGAAAAACACAACCTGAAGGCACTGATGGCCCTTCTTTCACCTATCCCCAGCTGCTCCTCACTGCCCTTATCTGCCCTGCTGTTTTCTCCCTCTCCCTCCCCAGCAGAACACGAGGAGGGAGTGAGCAGATGCCCAGCATCCATCTCCCCACCCCAAGAGACCAAGCAAGCCCACACGGCCAAGTGAGCCAGGGAAAGAAAGAGATTGGTGTGAAGATGTGAAACGTTGGAGGAAAAAGGGGCTGGATTTGCCAAGCCTGGTGGATTATGCAGTTCTTGGAGGATGAAGAAGACACATATTGTTAACTAGATGCATGCTGGGTGCAGGGGCCTGCATATGTTTTTTAGGTAGGAGCAGCAAGGGCTGCTTCTATGTTTTTGTTGCTTGATTAGGGAAAGGAAGAAATAAGAATATGAGTATCAATGAAAGAAGAACAGCCAGAAGCATCCCAATCAACACTTGAAGGTACATGGTACCACAGGAAGAGAAAATCCTGGGGGCAGAGGGGATAAGCAGGAGGATACATACGCTGCCCAGACAGATTCAGGGAATATTAAGGGGACTAAAATAAAATTTATTTGTCTTTCAATGCTAGCTCAACCCCTCCTTCAAACTCAGTGAGTCTCTGCACAATCTCCACCAAGGGATGACTTGTGCTTTCACTATGTGCAGGGTTTTGGACAGAGAAGCAGGAACTCCATCCCCCACTACTGATGCAGCAATTTGAGTGAAAACCGATAATGACAAATCAATGAGTTGGATAACTGGATTAAAACAGGGGGAGAAGAATTCTGCTCAAAGATCCTGAAACATCACAATGTTGAGCAAATTGTATTACTATATATATTTGTGAAAATATTAATTAATGCAGCATTAGACGACCAGAAAGGATTATTTACCTCAAATGCATAAAAAGAAGACAGTTTGAGACAGTTTTAAAAACTGTCTTGTCCCTTAATTTCACCTGCATAAATACAATAAAATAAGAGTGATGATGCTATTTTCCACGGGCATTGTTGTTTTTGACTCAGGGTGACCACGTTCACACCAAACATGTGTTTAAACACACCTGCCCAGCTTTGCTGATGCACTAACCCCACAGATACTCTGTACTTCACAGTTTATTCAATTTTACCTTCAGGGTACTACCCTGAAACCATTAGTCAAAGGGTGCAGTAAAAAAATCAGTTGCATTCAATGTGATATACAGCCCATGGGTAGCTTTAAACTCTGAGAGGAAAACAGCTCTGTAATCAGTCACTGACATGCATTTTCAAGCATCATGTTGAAACTTGCACTGCAGCTCCAGCATGGAGGAAGGCCTGAAAATAAAGACCTCAGTTCCTCGAGTTGTAAAACACTGTGCAGCTGGAAATACACAGGAGCTTCCAGAAAACTCCTGGTGAGATGGTTGGTCAGACATCCTGCCTGTCTGAATGGGAAGAAAACTCCAATGTCTGTCAAGAAGTAAAGAGGTTTCTGCCTTTTTGGTGGGGGTTACACTGAACAGGTCAGCAACCAAAGAGGAGACAAGTTGAGTGTCCCCAGGAGGGTCAGCTACTCTTTTCCTGCCTTGAGGAATCTGTTGAGCCAAGGGAGCCCAAGAAAGAGGCAACATCAGTTATGAAAGCTTTCCCCAGCAAGGGAAGCACAGCTGGCACTAGAAGAGGGTGGTTCCAGTTCTGGTGCCATCACATTTTACATCTGAGGTGCAAAGGACCAAGGGAAGAAGTTATCTCACACCACCACCTATGACAGATCAACAATAGAACTGAGAATGCCTCCTACACCTAAAAAGCTTTGCTGTCAAGCTGTGACTCTACAAGAACACAGAGGGAGATGTCTACGTGTAGGCCATCTCCTGCTATGTGATGACATGGATCTTGGCCCAGGAAGGCCAGGGAAAATGGCTTTCATTAAGCAATGAATTCCCTGGCATGCTAGTGAATAGGCTGGGAGAGCTGAGGGGAGCTGGAGCCCAGCACTTCCCTATCCAATGAGCTCTATCACCACAGCTAGACTGGAAATACGAATTTTTCCCTCAGAGCATGTTCAGAACAAGAGACAAGGATCTCCCAGGACCCTGAGCTACAGAGAACTCTGTCATGTTCAAAATCAGAAAGTGAGTGACTAGACCAGCAGCCAAGGCAGAATGGCAGGAGAGAGGTCCTGAGTCTCAGAACCAACACCAGACTGTGTGCTAAAGGCACATCACAAACTCTGGTGCTAAAGGACGAGGAGAAAATGGCAAAGAGATGTTTTCATGATAGCTTCTGATGTCAATTGTCCTGGTTCACAAGACAGAGGTGCAGAGTACGACTGAAGGAACAATGCTCTGACCTGTGGAGCACAGCTGGCTCCCTGGTGAAGCTTAAGATCACCAAGAGAAGATTAAGCCATGCTGATGCCAAACTGGGTTTTACAGGCACGTCAGCAGGCTGGGTGACACCAGCAGACTTAAGGGTATCAGTAAATTGTGCTGCTTTTTGGATGTGACACAAAAAGAAATAACCTGGCTTCTCCACAGGGCAGTACAGTAAATCCATGACAGCAGTTCCTAGGGTCTGTTTCAGAGC